>NC_061096.1:28439282-28444282 GCF_015104395.2 Macrobrachium nipponense
GGCTAATGATACCAATTTAACAGCCTCATACTCTGCAGAAATGTATGTCTCTCTGACAAAGGTGGTTAATATTTATTCATTAAGCTCTTTGCTCCAATGCCTATTACTTAATACATATTACCCCCAAAAGTTGGTAATAAATGATAATAATAAAAGAATATGACTGCCATAGAAATCAGTAGCACCATCCTAATGTGAATCTATTTCATCCAACTCAGGAACCATTAAAATATTTCAAAATCACGCCATCACTGACGCTGACTCGCGTTTTAGAACTACTTTGGCATCTTTACAAGGATCTTTTTTTTTTCCTCTCTCTCTCTTAATTCGTATCAGCGATGATTCCAGAGAGAGAGAGAGAGAGAGAAAAAGTTGGCATCTTTATGACACATTTTTTCCCCCTAAATTGATGGTGCCTGTCTGAACACACAACAATATAAATCTTCTGATTTCTATCAGCATTTTCCATCAAGATGTTATCTGATCGTTATATCTAGGCATTTTGACCCAAAAGTGAGAGCCCTCCTTTTGAAAAGGAGGCCAAGATCTATCGCAGCCGTTTAGTGATAAGCTCAGTAATTGTTACTATAGTAGGTTCACATCAACCGTGCATCTGATGTCTAGGCTCGTCCCTTACGACACTCCTGACTGGCTGTTGATAAGTCAATCACAGGGCTGGAAACTCTCAGTCTCTCGAGAGAGTTCACTCCTTAGGGATACGTCTTTCAAAAGTATCCCTCAGAAGAGGTGGAACATAAATCACCCTGCCTATGTGAACTCTCTCGAGAGACTGAGAGTTTCCAGCCCTGTGATTGGCTTATCATCAGCCAATCAGGAGCGTCGTAAGTGACTGGCCTAGACATCAGACGCACAGTATGACGTCGAGATCTGAAGACAGAAATATAAAGAAACTAATAATCACCACTAAAAACTCAAAGGTATTACTATAATGGATAATTGGTGTTATATTTGTTGTAACTACTCAAAGGAAGAGACGTGATTCTAGTTTCTTGGCCATAAATGAGAAGTCACTTCAGTTTCAATATCTTATATGATACCAATTTCATTTCTGCTTTTTATTATTTTTTCAACGTGAATTTTTCGAGAAAAAAAAATTCTATCATTATTTCCGAGCTATTTAAATTATATTCGAGGTAAATAGTGCTTTGAATTCAGCTACCATCTCTTCTTCAGGAAAGAGATGACAAATCGTCATGTAATCCTTTGTTTAGAGAAGTATAGAACACTAAAGGCATAGTTTTTCCATTCGATTATTAGGCCATGAGCAGAAATGCTCTAACTGCCGTATCCTGTTTGGACGATCAAAAGTTGCGACAACTGGAACCGACTTCAGTCACATTAACCCCCTGTCATTTTCAGCTCTTCAGCTCAGTGTTAAATTCTTGGATGTTAAAAGAAAAATCTGTCCAGAAATATTACAACCGTAAAAATTCCCATCACAAAATTGAATTCTCTGAGCCTGCTTCATAAAGCCCTTTTCTGGTGCAAATCTCCCGAGTTCAAAAAGAAGATGAGTTTTCTTTCTGAAGTTAAAAAAAAGAAAAAAAAGTTTTCTTTTCGAGAACACATATCCCACCTCACCCTAACCCCTCCCCACCCCAACCTATCCCTAGCCCACCCTTCCCTCGCTCTCCTCCCACCCATATCCATCTCTTCCCATCCTCCCCTCCCATTCAACCACCTCACTCCCTCAGCATCGACGTTGATCGTTAAAGGTTGGTTGGATTGGATCAAAATTAAATCAGGTTTGTGAGAAACCGTTCCTATGCAAACAAGCTGGCCTTGTAAATCTGTTGTAAGGCGCTGAATGGGTTAAGAGGCCTCATGTGGACCTGGGGACTCACATTAACCAATTCTATCAACCATCAAATCATCCCATGACGATATGGCACGGTGGGATCTCTAATTGGTTACTTGATATTAATGAATGACGACACGACACGATAAGGTTCCAATCATCATTTACGTGGCGGCACTTTCTGATTGGTTACTCGATGTTAATGGATGTCGTCACTATATCGTCCGGTAAATGTCTCTCGTCTTACCAAGATTCTATATTTTCTTGACAGCCAAGAACTTTTATATAAAGCATATCCCCTATTTCAGTGAATTACAGTGGCGCTATAAGGCTGAGGACGAAATTTTTGCGAAAGTAATGATATGAGCTTCTAAATTTTAAGTTTTCTCAAAAACTTTCTTGCCGAATGTATGATAACGGTAATGAACTCATATGACCGCAGTTTCAGCCAAGAAAACAACGATTTTATCTAATTACTGCAAGGTAATGACTCGATTCAGGGACGACCGTTATTTACGCTACCATATAAAAAAAAAAAACTACACGATTTGCAATTCATGAAGAGCTCATCAAGTCTGGAAAATATTTACTTATTGCTGCCGTATTTGTAAATAAAAATTCATCTCTGAATGTACATGAACTAAGTACTTTAAGAATATGTTAAATATAAACTACTGAAGCATTTTTCTGTCGATCTGATCACATAATAGCGACACACCCCCTTACAACATATATTGCCGCTAGAATGATGCATTTCATGCTATAAACTTTCACATCAGAACGCTATTAAAGCCGCTTTATAGGCCACAGGGATGAAGCAAACGGAATAGATTACTTACAGCAGTTAAGGAATGTATGACGTCAAGAAATAACTTGGAGAAAATATTTTACACAAGACAGACAGAGAGAAAGGAAAACAAATTGTTTCCATTTCTCGTTATACAAATGAGGAGAAAAAAATGAATGAAACATACATGTATGTTATATTCCCCGTCTGTTAATTAAAACACCAAAGCAAATTGTCCAGAGGTGTAATGAACATGTATACAACACAGCATGGATTCATCATACTCTGTGAGTTACGAATTAACATGGAATTCGAAACACGACCCAACCATGACGATACAACTAAATACCCTTTTCCGGACACATCATATGTTTTAATCTATTCATATTTGCGCTTCTACCATATACTCCAGTGTAATTGTCATATATGATATCATTCATAAAGAAAAAAATTCTCTCATTTTTGGCTCACTTTGATAACTATGACTTATTTTAATATTTGAATTTTAGTCACCGGCATGAAATATGAAGGCTGCTTTGAATAATAATAATCTCTTTTAAGAATAAGTAAAATCTCTCTCTCTCTCTCTCTCTCTCTCTCTCTCTCTCTCTCTCTCTCTCTCTCTCTCAAGAGGAATACAATTTCTTTCCACATTAAACGAAAACCTGGCAATCAATAATAGATGGAAACTAGAACTGAAGAGATGCCATACATCCCATTGTGGGAACTTCTTCACATACAAACATGGAATAAACTGCCACCAGAAGTTTGTAAACAGCAGCAGTGTGGAAGATCTCTTAAGAAAGCTAAAAAAAATCATTAGAACACTGTGAATAAATTGTGCAATCTACTCTTAGAGATAAGTAAGCACATGATGTCTCCTCTAAGAATGGGCTAATACGTCTTTGAGACATCCTAATCCTTGTAACTCCTTGTAACACTTATCCTGGGTTAGGCAAATGATTTTTGTGGTTCTTTCTCGTTTCTTTTCAGTAAATGAGACTTGGAGAAACTATTGCACCTCTTATGAACTACTTCGCTCACTCCTTGAAAGAAAGTTTGATTTCATAATTAAGACTGAAATTCATGCAATTGTGGCGCATTAAATATTTGTTTTTATTTCTGCCTCTGTTTTTTAAAATGTTTATAGTTTTCTCTTGTACGAATGGGTCAGATAAAAGATTGAATAATGTACTTTTGTTTTGCAACATCGGATAAATTACTATTCAATAAAGCAGTGAATCCAATCGACTCAGCCAAACTACATTTTTATAAATATTTGGATTCTTTCACCTATAATCATCAAAGTAGGTTTGTTAAATCATTTTCGCTTACTCGGGGAGTAAGACTACAAACTACTTTGTTGTTGCTGTTGTTGTTGTTGTTGTTGTTGTTCTTGCCGTTGTTCTTGTTGGGGTGTAAGAAAGGTCTATGGAAAAACTTAAAAAGGTCTGATAAAGGTGTTCCGCGTTGAGTCAAAGATACAAGACAGGATATTTATGATTTATTGATTAGAATGAAAATGTAATAAAAAAAAAAATAATGCGCATGTTAAACAGTACAGAACGATTATTTCTAATAAAATATAGCGTATCTATTTTAAATTTCCGTTGGTGAAGCAACCTCTATTTGACCATAGATTTAAGCACGTGACCCAAATAAGCTAGAGGTCGGATCACGCCTTGTTACCGACGTAATCGTGTTGATATAGAAGGTTTTATTTGAAAGGTTAACGCTCGTAGTCAAACATTTCCGCCTCTCTACAAGGACCCTGTATAATAAGGTAGGGTTAATTCAGTTATACACTAATTTACATATTACTTCCTTCCCGTTGAACTTGAAAGAAGAGAAAGCCAGACACGCGAACAGAAAAAAAGGAAGTAGGTTCTTATGAACAACAAGTAAAAGTTGTAGTTCCTAATTAAAATTCTCTCTCTCTCTCTCTCTCTCTCTCTCTCTCTCTCTCTCTCTCTCGTCGTGAGAGAGAAAAGTGAATGAGATCTTCGTGGTTCTTTCCTCTTTCTTTTGCAGTGCGATGTGGCAAAGTTACGATAATTATAACATTTTCAGAGTCCCTGAGATTAGTCGGCTTCTTATGGAGTCCTCGTGAACTTCTTCACCTCTGCCATGATACGATTTTAGAGCGTATAATTGCACAGAAGTTTGTTCATGCCGATTTCGTAAAAAAAAAGATAAAAAAAAATTATTTCAGAGAGCATTTTGTTTTTACTTGTGTTTGTCTTCAAGGTTCCCAAGGCGTTTTCATGCCCAAAATATCACACACGAGCGCGTCTTCATTTTAATAATATTTGATGCTTCCCATTGGTATTTTCATGACGGATTGGTTCACGTCGCTGCTTATTGCATTGTGAGAATGAAACCGCATTATTTTTC
>NC_061096.1:28446782-28549282 GCF_015104395.2 Macrobrachium nipponense
CTGGGATGAATCGATGTTTAAGGAGAATATTCTATCAAAGGATTCTTATACATATATATATATATATATATATATATATATATATATATATATATATGATATATATATATCAATTATCTAACACAATGTTAGTTCTTGAATCAATTTTTAAAATGAAGAATGGAGGGGGCGGGGGGAGGAATTTTGGGGAAACAGATGAACTTTCACTATTCTTTAACACGAAAATACCGGCAAATTCACGTATGAAAGCAAAATATAATAAACAGATTATCATCTTTGCTTAAATCAAGATTGCTTCATCTGCAATGTACGAAATATATACGTCAACTTGAACCGCACTTCATAATGTGACTCCAATGCTTTCTTGATAAGAATTAACGCTTACGAACTAACGGAGCATTTTCATTCTTACAGACCCGAGAACAACGTAGTAATCCCGACGCTTTTCATCAGCTTACAACTTACTTCTCGAAGTTGTTGAGGAATATCACATTAAGATGAAGAGTTTTGCGTTCACCTTGTTGCAGACTCCAGTCCATATCATAATAGAGAATTCTGTTACATGTTATTATTATTATTATTATTATTATTATTATTATTATTATTATTATTATTATTATTATTATTATTATTATTATTATTATTATTATTATTATTCAGAGGGTGAAACCTATTCATATGGAACAAGCCCACCAAAGGATCACTGACTTTAAATTCGAGCTTCCAAAGAATATTAAAGTATTAATTAGGAAATAGTAGGAGGAGGTAAAAGGGAAATACAGAGAGAAGAGATACCACTTACTAAAGAAGATAAATCAATAAAGTTAAAGTAACAAATATATGTAAACGTATTAAAATGCCAGGAAAATAGTATTAGGGTTAATATATTGAACTTCTGAAGTGCCAATTGCGCGACTTCCTCTGGGAAGCTTTTTTCACAGTTCAGCGGTTGGAGGAATAAAGGACCTCTGGAACTGGACTAAGAAGTTCGACAGCAGCAAGGCGCATTAACTGCATATTGGTGGTGCTGCTGTTCAGCGAACCTGGTTGCTCTTTTATATAAGGATAAAGTAATGCTGATGAGTAATTTTATATAGACATGAAGCATTTAATTCTTCTCATTGTCTTTTTATCCTCTTAGGAAGATGGATCAGGAGATGACGACTTCACTCTTAAGCATCCATAAAGACTTCTCTTGAATATGAAAATGATCAGTTTAATCTATTCCGTAAAATAAAGAATTAAAATGGCGATTTAATTTAAGAGAATCCTCTTCTCGGTAATGATGATAAGTCATAATTTTTGGGGCGCAATGCCCCTGGCAGTAATCCAGAAGACTCGAAGCTCACATTTTATTTCGAATCCGTTTTCTTTCCTCAATTATTTCCATTACTGAAGGTCAACTTGTTTCACGCTCGCCTGGGTCCAGTGTCACTAGCAGATTAATAGTTAAGGATCTGGGGAGGAGAGATGGGTGCTTGGCAAAATTGAAAATAATAATGTTGTTCATATTTACGCTAAATTTCTTCGTGTGGCCTATGAATTTAAAAATACTTGGATCTTCTCATTTCTTGTTGTAACGTTTTGCTCTACTGCATTCTATCTAAAGGCTTCTCGTTGTTCTTAAACAGAGATCTTTCACATTCACAATTGATCCTAGATCGCCTTTATCTGCTGCCGAGAGCAACCAGAGGATGTCGTGGCGTGCAATTGGAACGTCTAAGTTAAAGAATGTGCGATACATTCCTTCCATAATGCAATTCTCCCTGCAGTTTACTACTTTTTTTATCTAGTTGTTAATTTATTCATTAATTTTTGTTTATCTTTTAATAAACAGTATCTCTTCTTTCTGTATTTCCCTTTACCTCATCTTACTTCTTTGAAAGCTTGAATTTCAAGTCAATGGCCCCTGTGGTGAGTTTGTTCCATATGAATAGGTTTCATCTTCTGAATAATAATAATAATAATAATAATAATATAATAATAATAATAATAATAATAATAATAATAATGAAAAGGAACCTGGAAAATGAGATGGTGAAGTAGCTCCAGGACTCATGCAGAAGAGTGTGTTCCTGGAAACCGCACATAGTGAGAAAAGTGATGGACTCCTAATGAGGCAGGATGTGACACGGCACCCCATACTATATAAACCACCCAGTCGAATAGGATGACTGAGATAGAATAAATAACAATAATAATAATAACGAATATTGATCGAAGCCTAATAGGCGTTGATTTTAGAGTTTCGGAGAGAAAATTTCCTTAATTAACTGAGCAGGAAATCTTAAAACTGATACACTGGAAGGGAGAAATATAAAATGAAATAGAAGACATAAATTTTGAGACCCTGGCGAGAGATGGGACGGAGAAGGAGGAGGAGGAGGAGGAGGAGGAGGAGAGCCATCAAACCATCACCCCAACCAACCTAGAGCGGTTAATTTAATTCCCGATCTCCTTCCGCTTACTCAGCTTCGTTCGTATTGTGTAACGAAAGTAAGCTATCAGCGAAAAAGTATAAAGGCTTCTCTTTTATTCATTTTTTTTTCTTTTTTTATTATTGTTGGCGATGGAAGACGTATCTCTCTATTCCCTTTAGTTGGAAATGAATCTCCAACTGTCAATATCACTAACGTGACTGATAGGAAACCTTCGGGAACTGGCTGATCTAGGCGGGGGGGGCAGGGAGTGGACTTGGGCACATGCCCCTATGAAAAATAATGACAAAATAATAATACTCGAGATTTAGATGATAACATAAATGGGAAATATAAAAATTGTGGATTTTTTTTTTAAATCTATTAAAGAAATAATAATAATAATAGAATTTTGAAAAAAAATAAAAACTATTATAGAAATAATACTAATAATAAATTTTTGAGAAAAAATAATAATCTATATATACACATGTATACGCATATATGTACATATATGTATGTATGTATGTATGTATGTATGTGTGTATAATAAGAAATTGGTGTCCTCCCATTAAGTTTCTCTAGATCCGCTAGTGCCTACGCGTATTCCCGGATAAAAGAATCATAGAAAAGAATGATAGATTAGGATAACAATTATGATTGCCATCTCAATATAAGAAAAATAAGAGCTGCCTCCAATTACATTTTTATATCACTGATACGCAAGAATTTGTTTTGTTTGCGTACTACTGAGTATATGGTTGCTAGCGTCGTGGCATTCCGCTCATATGTATTGAAAGATAAATCTGTAAAGATCTATCCTTAAATATATGTATATACATAACAGTGAATTTTTTAGTAGTAGTAGTAGTAGTAGTAGTAGTAGTAGTAGGAGTAGTAGTAGTAGTAGTAGTAGTAGTATAGTAGTAGTAATAATAATAATAATA
The DNA here is from genome assembly GCF_015104395.2 of Macrobrachium nipponense. Lineage (NCBI taxonomy): Eukaryota > Metazoa > Arthropoda > Malacostraca > Decapoda > Palaemonidae > Macrobrachium > Macrobrachium nipponense. Next base: position 28,450,147 of record NC_061096.1, read on the forward strand.
ATAATAATAATAATAATAAAATAATAATAATAATGGCATGGATAGAGCATAAGAAAGCCTTCGACATGATACCACACACATGGCTAATAGAATGCCTGAAAATATATGGGGCAGAGGAAAACACCATCAGCTTCCTCAAAAATACAATGCTCAACTGGAATACAATACTTACAAGCTCTGGAATAAGACTAGCAGAGGTTAATATCAGGAGAGGGATCTTCCAGGGCGACTCACTGTCCCCTCAATCTTCTTAGTAGCCATGATTCCCATGACAAAAGTACTTCAGAAGATGGATCCCGGGTACCAACTCAAGAAACGAGGCAACAGAATCAACCATCTGATGTTCATGGGCGACATCAAGCTGTGTGGTAAGAGCATCAAGGATATAGATACCCTAATCCAGACGGTAAGGATTGTATCTGGGGACATCAGGATGGAGTTTGGAATAGAAAAATGCGCCTTAGTCAACATACAAAAAGGCAAAGTAACGAGAACTGAAGGCATAAAGCTACCAGATGGGAGCAACATCAAACACATAGATGAGACTGGATACAAATACCTGGGAATAATGGAAGGAGGGGATATAAAACACCAAGAGATGATGGACACGATCAGGAAAGAATATATGCAGAGACTCGAGGCGATACTCAAGTCAAAACTCAACGCCGGAAATATGATAAAAGCTATAAACACATGGGCAGTGCCAGTAATCAGATACAGCGCAGGAATAGTGGAATGGACGAAGGCAGAATTCCGCACCAAAGATCAGAAAACTTGGAAACATATGACAATACACAAAGCACTTCACCCAAGAGCAAATACGGACAGACTATACATAACACGAAAGGAAGGAGGGAGAGGACTACTATGTATAGAGGACTGCGTCAACATCGAGAACAGAGCACTGGGGCAATATCTGAAAACCAGTGGAGACGAGTGGCTAAAGAGTGCATGGAAAGAAGGACTAATAAAAGTAGACGAAGACCCAGAAATATACAGAGATAGGAGAATGACAAACAGAACAGAGGACTGGCACAACAAACCAATGCACGGACAATACATGAGAGACTAAAGAACTAGCCAGCGATGACAATTGGCAATGGCTACAGAGGGGATAGCTAAGGAAGGAAACTGAAGGAATGATAACAGCGGCACAAGATCAGGCCCTAAGAACCAGATATGTTCAAAGAACGATAGACGGAAATAACATCTCTCCCATATGTAGGAAGTGCAATACGAAAAATGAAACCATAAACCACATAGCAAGTGAATGCCCGGCACTTGCACAGAACCAGTACAAAAAGAGGCATGATTCAGTGGCAAAAGCCCTCCACTGGAGCCTGTGCAAGAAACATCAGCTACCTTGCAGTAATAAGTGGTACGAGCACCAACCTGAGGGAGTGATAGAAAACGATCACGCAAAGATCCTCTGGGACTATGGTATCAGAACGGATAGGGTGATACGTGCAAACAGACCAGACGTGACGTTGATTGACAAAGTCAAGAAGAAAGTATCACTCATTGATGTCGCAATACCATGGGACACCAGAGTTGAAGAAAAAGAGAGGGAAAAAATGGATAAGTATCAAGATCTGAAAATAGAAATAAGAAGGATATGGGATATGCCAGTGGAAATCGTACCCATAATCATAGGAGCACTAGGCACGATCCCAAGATCCCTGAAAAGGAATCTAGAAAAACTAGAGGCTGAAGTAGCTCCAGGACTCATGCAGAAGAGTGTGATCCTAGAAACGGCACACATAGTAAGAAAAGTGATGGACTCCTAAGGAGGCAGGATGCAACCCGGAACCCCACACTATAAATATCACCCAGTCGAATTGGAGGACTGTGATAGAGCAAAAAAAAAAAAAAAAAAAAAAAAAAAAATAATAATAAAATAATAATAATAATAATAATAATAATAATAATAATAATAATAATAATAATAATAATAATAATAATAATAATAATAATAATAATAATAATAATGATAAGTCATCATTATTGCCAGTGCCTACTCATTATCTTGATACTTTTTCGAGCATAATACCCTCATAGAATATTTTTATGGGCCTTGTATTACAACAGGAAAACGGCGACAGCTATGAAAGGTCCATAAAAGTCTCTTATAAGGGTATTATGCAAAGCAAGGGAATGGGAGAGACAAAAAACTCAAGAGATAAAACATAAATGCTAAATTTTCGAGATGAAAATCTTTCTTTCGTATGGACCGAATTGAATATAGAATTTAGGCCAAACAAATCGTAGTGAAGAGATGAACCCAAACGAGTAGGATTTATGATGAGAGACACGAAAATAAGAAACTTGCTACATAATGAAGTCAGGTTTTAAAGAATGGTGTGTGTGTGTGTGTGTGTGTGTGTGTGTGTTGGTGGATGGGAAGGGACCAGACGTAGAATATAAGAACAAATATGGTAAAATTTTGCCGCAGAACAGGCCACACCTACATTCATTTCTTTGCCTTCCGAAAACGTTCTCAAATATGTTATTATTATCTCAATTTTTCCTCGAGACAGCAGATCTTTTCGACCAACTTCGAACAGTTTCGAAGAGATGCTTCACCCTGCGAGGACAAAAACGAACTCTCCAACTAAAACCTATATATTTCTTTCCGTTCCTTTTGACTGGGCCTTTCCCTTTCTCTCAATTAATGTTTATGACTCCTTCTCTGTCTACCACGTCCCATCTATTCTAAGAATGATGGTCTGGGAGACTAATAAAAGGAACCCTCCCATTCTAACGTGAGACATCGTTGACCTTTCCGAGGGATATGGCTTCCACTCAGAACCATCTCGGATGATCAAAACAGACAGTCTCATTATTTTCCATGGACAAAAAAAGGAGGCTAATGTCATATAAAAAGAAGCATATAAATGATGATGCAACAGTCGTTCTGACGGCTATTTATCATACAACGAATGTTGTCACTATCGATGTTGTTATGGAAAGTAGCAATACTATTATTGAACTAAGGAACCTCCGTAACGAGGCTATAATATTGACAATTCAAAGCTACAGTGGTGTTAAAAAATATATTTTTGTATAATGTTAAAAATTACTAGGAGATACTTCCGGATATTGCTCCGCATCCCTCTTCAGTCCTACTGATCCTAGTAATTTTAACGTGGTACAAAAATATATTTTTAACACTACTGTGGCTTTGAATTGTCAATACAATTATTATTATTATTATTATTATTATTATTATTATTATTATTATTATTATTATTATTATTATTATTATTATGTCAGTAGATGCATGCTATTCACATGGAACAAACAGGCCAAAGGGGCCATTGACTCAAAATTCAAGCTTCCAAAGAATGTTCGTTTCAACCTCCCACCGCTAAAGATCCCCTAACACTGCAGCAGTAACTGATCGCGATACAGAGCCAGTGATTTTTCATCACCATGGGGCAGACGCGAACCCGCGACATCTGAGTTGGCAATTCTCGACACTACCCACTGGACTGTTGGACTGGCAATATCGGCAAGAGCATCCGGAGACGGCAAACGTGCAACCCCTCAGCAGCTTGGTGATGAGAGTGGGCCACTCACAGGACAGGTAGATAAGATTAAAGAAGGTTCCTGGCTTCCAGAGGTGTTCACCAATGTCCAGCCATCTGATGTCAGAAGGAGTCCAAAGCCTCACGTAGTAGCACATCTGTCATTGATAAACACCTGAGACTCACTTACAGGTATGGTTAGCTCGAAGAGGTCTTGCACACAGAGATCTGGGTCATGACATCTGCATCACCCTGCAGCACAGAAAAGGAGTTGCGTCTTCACAACATATAGATAGCCTTAGAACAAAGACTGGATTCCAGCTCATGAAGTAGTTTCGTCTATAGGGGTTAATAAAGTTAGTAGGATCATTTGCTCCCATGTTTAATACTGAACAACTGCATCAAAATCTAAGAGAAAAATGAACTTTCCCAGGTCAAAATGACAGTCGTCAAGAAAATGCTTACCATCTTGAATTCTTAATTGACCAACCAAGCAGATTATTAACAACTAAAGAATGATCATAATTCATCTTGTAATTCTTTACTATATCGTCTGTTTATCTTTAAAAATTGCATTTAGCTACGCGACTAATATGACTAACAATGAACATCGTCGAAATCTTAACTCTAAAAGTTGCCATAACGCAAACATATCTCCAGCTTTAATAAAAAAAAAAACTTACGCAAATGAATTATTCTCCAGACTTTCTCAGGATATAAAAACAAATCAACTTTACCGTAAAGATGAATCACTTCGTCATTTGCACAAGGCAAGAGTTACCAAGATAAATTACTTATTTCCATTAGCCCCAGAGCACTCGGACGGAATAATACGAGCTTTCAAAGAAGTGGGCTTCGCCAACAAAAGGGCTTGGCAATGGATCTTATCACCGCCAGCCTTAATTAATTCAAGGCTTCTTTTCAGAAGATACCAACACGAAACCGTAATATTATGACGTACTCATGAGCGGTGTCTTCTTTTTCAGAGAGACGGCTCCTTCTTTTTATTATTATTATCATTATTATAGCAAGAACTGAGGACTAAAAGAGTTCCAGTAGATATGTGGAACTTGAAAAACATAAATTTTTTATCCGCTTTTAACAGAAAATAGAAAAACGAAAGATAAACATATTAAAATGCACATTTAAAGATATATATATATATATATATATATATATATATATATATATATATATATATATATATATATATATATAGCCACACAAATATTACTCAATCTATTCTAAAGGCCAAGATTCGAATCCTGCCTGAGGCTTGTCACAGCAATTATGAACTCCCTCTCGGGAGATATTTTTTCCCCCCCAAGGCAAGGCGAATTTAATATCACGTGATATCCGGGGCTTAATATTCGTGAATATAAATGAGTCACGCGCGAGTATGTGGCAAAACTTCGCAAATACGTACACATGCACTCATGGAGATATATATATATTATATATATATATATAATATATATATATATATATAAATATATATGTGTGTTTGTGCGGTGCGTGTTGCATATATATATATATATATATATATATACATATACATATATATATATATATATATATATATATATATATCAATATATATGATATACTATATATATATATTTTATATATATATATATATATAATATATATATATATATATATATATATATATATATATAATATATATTATATTATATGTATATAAAGTACATGTGCAAGCAAGTGTATGTGTGTATGTGTGCTCTTTGATTAATATATTCAACATGCAACCAAGCGAGCATATTGTGCACCATCTTTGCATAGCCAAAGAAACTGCATCCTTCGCATGAAATCGTCTCACTAATTAATATTCATGGCAGAGTTATGGAATACTAGGAGATATACCCTCCGGCTACGCGAGCATAATTATTAATTCGCTGACGTTCTTCCAGCTCTCGTGATCAAAGGATCCAGACAAAGCAGATGGAGATATCTACTAAGTTCTCATATCCAAAAGCATCGGGGTCCCCCACCCCCTCCTCCTCACCACCACCACATGACTCCACCCACCCACCACCACCTCCCAACACACACACACCCAACTACCATCATTCCAGATCCCATGTGCGAGCTTCTTTAGCGTCGCTGATGACTTCGTGAGCTTCTTTTTGTCATTTCATGAGTCTACAAGCACCGTTGCTTGTTGGTGTGATGACGCACGTGAGTTTGCCTGTTTGTTTCACAGACTTTTCACAAACACAATAATACTTTTACTCTGCCGCTACTATAAGTAAATTTACGTGCGATGTGAAACGTGTGTATGTACTCATCTCATTCTGACATTTTTTTATGAAAATGAAAATGAATACACTACAGAATGATGGAAGGTGATGATAAAAAGAAAATCATTGCAGTTTTATCAACACCATAACTGTGTTTGTAATGTATTGTTAATTTATTAAGAGCATTAGTAGCAGTAGAACATGGTTAAAAAATTTCACGTATAAAATCTAATTGTTATTTGGTTTTGTCAGTTAAGTCATTCAACTGATTGAAGTCCTGTTAAAATTTGTTATCTTTCAGATGACAGCGGCGTTCCAAACTGGCAGTTCTGTAGTTTAACAAAAAGAAAGAAGAAAGATTTCCGCAAAATAAATAAGTAAATAAATAAATAAATAAATAAATAAATAAATAAATAAAATTAAATAAAGAAAGAAAGAAAACGGACTCCCTTCTTCTTCGTCTTCTAATAAAGAGCTGTTCTCTATGCAACAAAACTGACGGCTATGAATAAGAGGGAGGGAGGGAAGGAAGGACGAAGGCCCGAGACGGGAATCCAGAGGGAGCATATGTTGCTAATCTCGAGATTAGACCCCCATATTCTTCTTCTTCTTATTATATTTTTTTTTACCCCATAAGGCAAGATTTGCTTTACCCAGTCTAAGAGGAAATTATGGCGTTTTGGGAGGTGGTGACAGTTTGTAGGTTTACTCCGCGAGTAAGCGAAAAGCGTGATAACTTATCATAATTTAATATTCCAGCTAAGATGAAATGTAGTGTCGGTACCATACATTATTTATTTACATTATTATCTTTCCACTCTCATGACCAGAGAACGAACGCTTCCAGGAGGGGACATGATAGCAGATGGTAGCTCGGACTTTTGATGAATATAAGAAATTCCTTCTGCATGACGGTTCCAGGACCCAAATTGAGGATACGTCCCTGGAAAATGCGAACGTCTGGCAAACCTTGTGCGAGAAGTTAACAGGTCTGTCTTTGTTCTAGTATTAAGAAACAGACAGATAGACAGTCATGCATACATACATACATACATACACACACACACACACACACACACATATATATATATATATATATATATATATATATATATATATCGAGCTACAATGTCCTTTAATATCTAATTGCGCTCTACCTCGGAATTAATATATTTTCATATATGCTTAACCGAAGGGGATTTTTTCTCGATAATATATATATATATATATATATATATATATATATATATATATATATATATATATATATATATCGAGCTACAATGTCCTTTAATATCTAATTCGCTCTACCCTCGGAATTAATATATTTTCATATATGCTTAACCGAAGGGGAATTTTTTCTCGATAATATATATATATATATATATATATATATACACATATATATATATATGTATACATATTATACACGCACACACACAAAATATATATATATATATATATATATATATATATATATATATATATGAAAAAATGGGGAGAACGCAGTGCGAAGTATTTCGCATGTACTCTAAGACATTCCCAAGCAAAACTATCGATAATGTCTAAAAAGGTCTGAAGTCAGCCATAAGATCAAGACGACCTGTCCTGGATTAACTAAATACTAGACTAGGAATGAGAAACTCTAATTGCACTAACAAGAATAACTGAGTAAATAGTCTTTAGTTTCTCTTTCAGATCTACTTCCAGCGACCTGTGCTGAATTGGATCAAGGACGCGTAGAACAGGAGATACATGCCCACTTAATGCCTATTCTAAAAGGTTCCTGGAAACCTACTGTGGGAGCCGAACAATCCTTTGATTTTCCACTCGAGTGAGCAAAAGGTACATTTCTCTACTGGATAGTCCTACTGAGTTTTTATGTTGATTTATTCTGGCACTTAATTTCGTACTCATCTGGTCCATATAAATGAATTACAAAGTCCGTACATCTGTTTTTGTAACTCGCAAGCACCGGTGCTCTCAAATTAATACGTGGGAATGTTTTCTTATGGAAACACTTCAATCCACTCCAAGAAACCTGGTGAAAAAAAGACTTTGTCCAGAATCATAATAATGGAATTTCAGAGCATATAAAAATCGTCCCCACCAGGGAAAACAAAGGAAGGCGATCCTGCTACAACTACCACAACTACTATTCCCAACAATGCTGACAGTAACAGCACTAAGTTAAGTTAAGTACATCTTAGTTTTACCAGACCACTAAGCTGATTAACAGCTCTCCTAGGGCTGGCCCGAAGGATTAGATATTTCTACGTGCTAGGAACCAATTGGTTACCTAGCAACGGGACCTACAGCTTATTGTGGGACCCGAACCACATTACATCGAGAAATGAATTTCTATCACCAGAAATAAATTCCTCTGATTCCGCGTTGGCCGAGACGAGAATCGAACTTCGAACCACCGGATTGGTAGCCGAGCGCGAAATCCACCCATCCAACGAGGAACTAGTAACAGCAATAACAATGACCCTTCTGAGAACGTGGAACCCCAAGATGAAACAGAGAGGGATATCCTCATTCGCCGGCCTTCAGAGAGAAAGTAAAATCTAATTTCATCCCCCCCCCCCCCTTTGATGGATGAGCTGGCCAGAATGATAGGATGACTGAGGGGGATGCTTCGCAAGTGGAAACCCGACAAACGAATGTGAAGACATTCCTCCATCGCTGCCGCAAGTCTTATATATTTCTCCTTTTCTTGAGCGTCATCGTGGAATGACAAATAGTGGGGCCATAAAAAGTTGAATAATTTACTGATGAAATAAAAAACGAGAAGTAAATATGATTCTTACTCGAAGCAACGAAAGAGAATATTTTTTTTTGTAAAGCAAAAAATGGAAATTATTTTCGCCTGAAAAGATAAAATCTACGAAGGCCTCAGCTTTGTTACAATACCTTGAAAATGAAGCGACGAGAAGATCGGAAATGGTTCCTATTTACAAGAGGTGAATCGGATCACAAGTGAAAATGATATATAGTATTTCTGAGTGAGAAAAAGGCCCCATGGGATTTAGTGGTAGGTACAATTCTATTCCATTGTAAAAGGATAAAGGTAACAGAGGTGACTGTGAATATTAAACGTAAAAGATGAATTAACAGCACTAGGTTTCGCATATACAGATTCTCCTGATTTCGGATCAGAAGTGGGTAAATTTCATGTCAAATAACTGTCATTCCCAACGACCCATAAAATCTGTATCTGAATCTAGATCTGAGTCGTGACCCATATTTCTGAAACTGATTCGGGGTGCACATATCTTACTAAGCAAGGAGAGACTCCTGATGCTAAATCCGCTCCTCTTCAAGACACAAACCTCATTTATTTCTCCTGGACATATTACCAACCTTTTGGAAAAATGTTCGAAAACCAAACAATCAGAATGAGCCTGCTTACATCGGAATATGGATATGAAAAAGAACACGTTTCCTTGCATAGATCTAAGCGATGTAAACATATATTATTTGACCAGTAATTCAGTCAAGGAAATCTTTCAGAGAGCGAGTTATGAATAATTAAATTTGTTCAAATCCAACATCAAAGAAGTTTGTGTGTGTTTTAACAATAAATTCAAGGCGACGGTGCCGAAACTATAATATTTCCACTGATATGCTTACATCAGGGTTAACAAATGACAATGATATTGTTTTATTATTATCATATTATTCAGAGGATGAAACTTATTCATATGGAACAAGCCCACCAAAGGAGCCACTGACTTGAAATACAAACTTCCAAAGATAATTAAGGTGTTCATTAAGAAGCAGTGAGTGCGGGTAAAGGGAAATACAGAAAGAAAAGATGCCACTTATCAGAATTTAAAAAAATGATAATAAACTACCAAATAGATAAAAAAAATATTAAAACGCCAGGAGAATAGTATTAGGCTGGTAGTGTATTGCACCTTCACATGAACTTCTGAAGTTCTAATTGCACACGCAACTTCCTCAGGGAGGCTGTCCCACAGTCCAACGGTGTTAGGAAGAAAGGACCTCTGGAACCAGGAAGTTCGACAGAGAGGTACATTGACTGCATATTGATGAAATCAAGACCAGCACCTATGAGAGAGTTTTACTATTTTCAAGTCTTCATACTAAGAAAAGTTACCGAGAAAAAATAACATTCTTAAGCCACAGAATGTTATGTAACTAGGAACGCAGATATTAGAAAAATAAAATCATCAGTGTTGACATCACAGGAATAAGGATAAAATTCTCCGGGCGGAGATCCCAAAGTTTTGAAATTGTACTTTTTGTTAACAGACAAAACCTTCACTACACTAAAGAACAACGTATCCTGGCGTTCCTCTCTGTTCCCTTTATTTGTTTATATATATTTATATATAAATACATATATATATATATATATATATATATATATATATATATATATATATATACTAACGAGATCTAAATCTCGTTCTTCCATTTTAAAGGGTAGCAATGGACCAGAGTGCCTGAGGCAACTGGTAACACATTCTCTCTCTCTCTCTCTCTCTCAACACACCTTCCCCCCTCCATTACCTAAGGTAACTAAATCAGAGTCGTGAATTACAAAAATAACATTTATTTAAGAACAAAGCATTAGCTAAATAAGCCCCGGTTCTTAACAAAAAGATTAAATGAATGATTGAACTCAAGAACCCCACTCCATATTTCTACTCCAATAATCCAACATTATCTTAGTCATAAAACTGGAAAAGTCACAACAGTCTGTGTAGTAACACCATGACACATGATTTAAGTCAGTTCCCTTCTTTCCAGATCAATTCCCCTTGTCTCCAGAATCAATTCCCTTTCTCCAGAACCGCCTGTTAGAAGACAGGAGAACACCCGATGAGCACAAGATTATAATCAAATATCATATGAAATAGAACATCTCTGAAATAAATATTCAAATACAATCCAGCCACATATATGCTTACCCATTCAACACAGTATGCACAACACTATATAACAAAGACGCTGTTTGAAGAAGCCAGCTTGGCTTCTCGCCTGTCTTGTACAGATCTCCCCCTCTTGGTTACTTAACACTCTCATATGTAAGGGAAAAAGCTCTCATGCTGAGTCTCTACATTCTAAGAAACTCGTAGCACATCACATTACAATGATATTTAAAACACATCATACCCCTCTTTTATGTAACATATATATATAATCATACAATATATTTATATATATATCTATATATATATATATATATATATTTATATTTATATATATATATATATGATATATATATATATTATGTAATATATATATATATATATATATATATATATTATATTATACTATATATATATATATATATATATATTATATATATATATATATATATATATATATATACATATATATATATATATACTATGCATCAAGCTACAAATGTTCTTGAATATCCAATTCGCTCTACCTCGGAATTAATATATTTTTCATATATGTTAACCGCAGGGGAATTTTCTTAGCTGATAATAATTTCGTTCTCCCGTGGTCACAGAGGAAAAGTTCAGGACGTCACTGAAGTCCTGACTTCTCCTCTGTGCGATGGTTCGAATCCAAGGGAGGACGAAATTATTATTATCAACAACAAAATTTCCCTTGGTTAACATATATGAAATAATATTCATATATTAAAGAACACACACACACACACACACACACACACACCACATATATATATATATATATATATATATATATATATATAGTATATATATGTATATATATTTTATAATCTGCCTAAAAAACTGTAATATTGCCTCATCTTTTAAAGGCATTTGAAGGTTAAATTCTAATAAAACAGTCCGTATGGGAAGTAGCCTGCATGTGAAGAGCCAACCGAGGATTAAAGCAATGTCACCCCCACCCTCCTCCCCGCCCCCCTCCTCCTCCCCACCCCCCTCCTCCACCCATCCCATCTCGTTTCTTAAGGCATAAACGAAAACACTCAAGAAATGTCACCTCCAACAATACTAGTCTCTTGCCTCGCCGCGACTCACAACGACTCCGTTCCCTTTTATTTTTTCCTTTTTTTTTTTTGTTTTTTTTTTTTGTCTCTCATTACCGAGCTTCCTTTTGTCTCCTCTAACCGTAATTTTAATTACGTTTGTCTTTATTACTTCCTGAACTGAAATCTTGAGAGCGTCTCAAGCCAACGGAAGCTTGCCATTTTAATGCGGAATGTAAACATAAATTCGCGCTCTATTGTCATCGTGGATTTTCATTCATATTGTTGAGAGAGAATATATAATATATATATATATATATATATATATATATATATATATATATATATAACACATATATATATATATATATATATATATATATATATATATATATATATATATATAGTATATATATATATAAGAGTTTGATGACGAAGCTAAAAGGAATCGGAAGCGGGTAAAAAATTCCAGATCTTAATACGGGAGATGCTGGAAAGCTTGAATAATGACGACCTTACTCGTTTGTTCCTAAACTATTAGTTGACAGTTAATTCTAAAGAGGAAACAGAGAGAGAGAGAGAGAGAGAGAGAGAGAGAGAGAGAAAATACAGGATTTAGGTCAGAGCCCAAGCGCTGGAACCTATGAAGTCATTCAGCTCTGAAAGGGAAATTGACAGTAAGAAGCTTTGAAAGTTGTAACAGGAGGAAAACCTAAAAGAACTTGAAGTATGCAACAATTGTTACGAGAGGGTGGAAAGACATATCGAAGTAAGAGAATGTGAACGGAGGGACAGTAAAAAGGAATGAAAGAGGTTGCAGCTAGGGGGCCGAAGGGGCGCTGCAAAGACCTTCAAGTAATGCCTACAGTACACCACGTGAGGTGTAATAACGGGGGTTGAAGATGAAACAGAATAAGTAAATAAATATTCTATGCATAGTTTTTGTCGATATGTATTTGTGGAAAAGACTTCTGAAAAAAAAACGTTGATCTAAAAATTCAGAAAAATTATTTCAACTAAAATTCTTTACGAGTGAAAGGGGAAACAGCAGACAAATTAAAAGCGCTAATCGCATGTTCAGCCTTGGAGGTCAAAGAATGGCTGAAGTTTTGAAAGAACGATAAATTTTTGAGGAACGAGCGAGATTTATTGTACTTGGTGACTTGAAATTAAACACGAGAGAGAGAGAGAGAGAGAGAGAGAGAGAGAAGAGAGAGAGAGAGGTTTCAGTAGAATTACTAGATACTGCTACTGGGCGGGAGAGCTGCATTTTTTTAGGGTGGAGAGTAGAGAGAGAGAGAGAGAGAGGGGGGAGGGGGGGGGGGGGTTCAGTCAGAATTACTGGATACTAGTTAGTTTCAAGGGAGCTGCATTTTTTTAGGGTGGAGAGAGAGAGAGAGAGAGAGAGAGAGAGAGAGGTTTTCAGTCAGAATTACTGGATACTAGTCACTAACTTTCAAGGGAGCTGCATTTTTTTAAGAGAGAGAGAGAGAGAGAGAGAGAGAGAGAGAGAGAGAGGTTTTCAGTCAGAATTACCGGATACTAGTTAGTAACTTTGTATTTCTTAAAGGGAGTTATATAAAAATTCTTTTTTACAAGGAACTGTCAATTTTTTAAGACGTATTATGTAAATTCACCTTATCCTAAACTGGCCAAACTTCTGCAGTGTAAAATGAAAGACTGTTTTAGTCTTTTTTTTCTTTTATATACACCAAGGTACTGAAAAATAACTACTTTAATATTAAAAGTTTAAGCGTCACAAAGATATCTATCTTCATTGGAAAAACCTACCCTGGAAGCCATAAAATACGGATACCTTCGATTTATTCGTGTTATGGCGTAAGTTGTAATTTTTATACCTTCTTTGTTTAATGGAAAAAAACACAAAATTTACTCCAGTTTTTTCATTCCGATTCTTAAAAGAAGAAAAAAATATAAATCTTTCATTGATATTTTTTCGGTCAGTTACTAAAAAGAAGAAAAAACATAACCTTCTCTGTAAATCAAATTTATTTTCTAGAAACACATTTTTCATTGATATTTTTGCAGTCAGTTTCTAAAAAGAAAAAATAAACCTTTTCACTTATATAATCTCTGTAAATCCAAATGATTTTCTACAGAAACAGAGTCTGGTTTATGATGTAATACTATAAACATCGATTTATTTCGTGTTGTATTGACAAAGATCGGCAATATATATATAATAAAATTTCGACCTTCAGTTGTTAGACTAAGTAGGCGCAGTAGATTTACACTTGATGGACAATACAGCTGCTAAAAGTTTTGGATAAAGAGGCAAATAATGATTTGATGAAATGAAAAGTGAGTGGTACAGAAAATAGAAGAAAGGACCCTAAAATAACTCTCTCTCTCTTCTCTCTCTTCTCTCTCTCTCTCTCTCTCTCTACTCTCTTCCTCTCTCTCAAGGAGATTAAACATCTCAATATTATACGGAAAAAACGGAATTAACTAAGCTAATGCAGTAACTATCTATGGCTCATCACTACGTGAGCGGAATAATGGGTAAAAAGCCACAACAATGTATATGAGCTCTATGTATTTTTATTCAATTGGCTGAGGAGGGCCGTTATGCACGTGGCCAAAAGCTCTTTTTTTTTACTCCTTTTTTTGTATTTTGGGAAAAAATTAACCGACTTTTTTTTGTATTTAAAAAAAATGTTTAACACATTTTTGTATTTTTGAAAAAAATTAAAATTAACCCTTTTTTTGTATTTTGGAAAAAAATTTAAACCCTCTTTTTTAGTATTTCGAAATAATGTATAGCCCTTTTTTGTATTTTTGAAAAAAAATTTACAACCCATTTTTTGTATTCTGAAAAACAAATTTTAATTCCCCCTTTTTTTTATTTTTGGCAGAAAAAAATTTTTGGAACCCCCTTTTTTATATTTTGGGAAAATACAATAATGCTCATATGCATTATTGTGGCTTTTTACTTAGCAATACAATAACTGTTTGTCTCTTAGGAGAGACGTCCAAAAAAAAAGGGGGTGGGGGAGGTAATCCGGAAGTACAAAATTCCAAAAGTGGGAACCACCTGAGAGAAGTATAATTTGATTTGTTAGGAAGCGGCGTCTAATGCGGTCTTCTGCTGGGTCGTACTAAAGAACATTACAGCAATCTATAAAAGTCGGGATTGAATGGAAGTAGTAGTTTGAATGTTCGTGGTTTGTCAGAGTTAAAGATTTCTCCAATTGCAATTTACAACGACGCGACTCCTTCGAAACAAATGACTGAAAACAAGGCTTTTTCCCCCTCATTGCAATATTTAATTCTAATTCATTTCATTGCTCTCTTTCCTTTTTTTTATAATTATCATTTCCTCACAAACATTTTTCTCTCCTTTAATATTTAGGCCTCATGCATTTCTTTCTGTTTTCTTTTATTATAAATAAACATTTCCTCAAACTCATTTTTCTCTCTTATAATATTTACACCTCATGCATTTCTTTCTGTTTTCTTTTTTAATAAATAAACATTTCCTCAAATTCATATTTCTCTCCTTGTAATATTTACTTCTAATTAATCTTATTACTTATTTTTCTTGAAAATTGCCATTTCCTCAACCACATTTTTCTCTCTTTGTAATATTTACTTCTAATTCATTTCATTCCTAGTTAGTTTTTTTCTTGTAAATTACCATTTCCTCACTTTTTTCCCACGAATTCTTGCCTACGTCACCCTAACCCTCTCTCCGGCAGGTCGTTAAGGAGGGTGTATATATTTCCAAATTCCACTTAAACTCATGCTAAGAGATTCTTGACTCTGAAATTAATCTTTTCAGCCACCACCTCTCTCTCCCTCTCTCTCTCTCTCTCTCTCTCTCTCTCTCTCTCTCTCTCTGAGCTTTTATTAGTTAGAATGCCACTGGCAGATTAAAATTTAGCCAGTAATAGAGCTTTAACAGCTCTTATGGCAAGATGCATGAAGAGAAAATATGTACAGATAAGTTAAAAACTTTAAAAATCTTAAAACTAAAAAAAGATATTCAATAAAACATATATGGAAATGTAAAAAACAAATAAACAAATGAATAAAAATGCGAGTTCCTTTCTCTCACTCCCTGAGAATTTCTCAACACTGAATATTATTTTTCGTACTTTATGTACCACAGTTCCTGACGAAAAGAGTAAGATTTCATAATTTTTAAATGACGGAGAAGACATCTCGGGACCTAGAGACAGAGTGGATGGTAGTGGCAAGAGCTGCCCATTACGCTTATATGCATACAGATACACAGCCACTCCTACACGCGCGCGCATGCATAGATATACACATTCTGAGCACAGGTACACACACGAACACAGAAACACACAAATATGTATATATAGCTCTTTTAATTGTATATATTAGCTCTTTTAATTCATTTATATTAATAAATTGTATTTTATTGTTGTAGATCTCTCCCTGATGATATGATTACGCATCATGAAACGTTGGAATAAATGGTTATGGTGTCATCTGTTTCTGTGCTCCTGCCCTTGATCTGGATGAGAATATATATATGTATGTATGTATATGTATATATAGGCTATATATATACATATACATGTATATCTAATGAATTTTAATGTACAAATTATCTGTGCATATATCCTAGTATTTAACTGCAGATCAACAGTTCCTCAAACTGTAAGATTTTCCATCACCAACATCATTATCATCATCATGGCGTCCAACGCAGCAGCGCGAGGCAATGGTCCTCAAGTAAAAGCCTTTCCCAAGTCAAGTGTTCAGTTTTGCAGTTATACGATCAATCTTCCACCAAGCCATGAAAGATGAAGGTCAGCTTGCAATTTTTATCCTTCAGTTTCGACATTTTTCTGCCTGATACTCAGGAAAAATTATGAAATATATAGGGGTTTTTTGGGAAGAAAATATAAAAGAAAAAAATCCATATTCCGAAAAAGAGAACGTAGTTAAATTACGACTAAAAAGGGGAGGAATCTAATGCGGTCTTCTGCTGCGTGAGTTCTTAATGAGATTATAGAAAATCTAAGAGTCGGAACTCCCTGGATTTACTTGAAAAGACCGAGGGTTAGCGGCGGGAGATGACTATTTCCTCTCCTTATTCTATGTTATACGAGATGAACAAATTTTGTGCTGAAATAATCAGTCAAACGCGATTTATTTTTATCTCAAATCATCTTTCTTCTAACCTATTTAACCTTTCCTTTTCAATCTCCTCCCATCTACGCAATATCATTAGTTGTCTGTTTTTCTTCTAATCTGTTTAATATACGTTTCTTTTCATTCGACTCCCATCTCCTCATTATCATTGACAACTTCTGCTCGTGTCACGTCTTTTCTGCGGATTGTCGAAAGTCGTATAGAAAGTCGTGTATCTATGTACAAATGTGTCAGTCGGACACTTTAACCTTTTCAGTTAAAGTGTATTTCGTCTGTTATAATAAATTTTCTTCGTCTACTTCAGGAATCAAAACAAGCTTGATGAAAAAAGATAAAGGCAATATTCCTTCTCATGATATGAATAACAATGGTGCTTAATTCGAGATGCACTGCCAAGAAATCATCAGAAAAACCATTATTATTAATAAATGATATTGATGAGGTTCTACGGCATGCACTCTACGTCTAATTCTTACATTACCTCGACCGCCTTCATCCAATTTATTATCAGCACTCGGTTGAAAATATGAACAACGTCCCAAGCCTTAACGTACCTGCAAAAGATGACATTTGTTTTACAGCAACAACAACAACAAAAAGTATACATTTGCATTTTTCATAAAAAGACGAATATATAGTAGTTAACGACCAAATATACTCGGTTTGACTCTATTGATACAGATCCCTCGGTAAACCAGTAATGGTTGTGCTGAATGCAATTTCTAAACGATTCACGCTGGGAAAATGTTTCACCTACAATTATAAAACATTTGGCTCAAATTTCCAAAACGTTTTATGTTTAATGATTTTTCCATATATGAATCAAAAAAGCAAATTCAATAACTTGGTAAAGTGACTCGTAGGCTACACCATCTTAAAAGACGAAGTCTACTCGCTACTGAACTGATGAATACAAGAATGAAAACTATACTCTGTTTTTTTTTCCATCTGTCCATCCGCCTGTGGTACTTGCGCATGGTAACACTGCGTCCCGGCCTTTAAATATCCTATTTCGAATATCAACGGTGTAATTCGCATACAGTAAATTATTAAAACACTTTTCAGTTGAAATGTACACCCAGATATCCTTTTATTTACTTAAAACTTACACATGACCTAACTATTTAAAGCCCGGGACGCAGTGTTACCATGCGAAAACACCACAGGCGGATGGACAGATAGAAAAAAAAACAGCGTATAGACTGGATTTTGGAGAAGAAATATAAAGACGCAACAAATGCCAAATGATAAGCGCAACAGTTGCCATTTTCTGTAATTCTACTTTAAGAAGCCTTACGCAGCGGCTCGAGAAACACTGAATAACAGTGAAAAAAACATACATAACTTATTTGAGCATCAACTGGTACATACTACTACCATGTTTCATAGCCTAGGCATTTCTCAAGATTCTAAACGAACGGGAAAACTATTAAACCAAAGGCATCATAAATGTCACAGATGTATAAAATTATGTATATATATGATATATATATATATATATATATATATATATATATATATATATATATATATATATATATATATATATATATATATATATATGATATATGTATGTAGTATAACTGAATCACGAAAGTTTGGAACGTGATAAATCCATAAATAAAGGTATAAGCCACGAAGGAAAAATAAACAACGGAGTTTCCGCAAGATCTTTCGACGTTGAACGTCCTTTACTTAGCAGATAAACTGACTTACATGAGGAATTGACAGTACAGGAAAGCTCGTAAATGGACAGATAGGGATTATAAGGAGATTAGTACCTAGAATCCGGCACACCTGGAGAAAGATCTTGCGGCAAACTCCGTTGTTTATTTTTCCTTCGTGGCTTATGCCTTTATATATATACTATATCTATATATATATATATATATATATATAGATATATATATATATATATATTATATTATCTATATATATATATATATATATATATATATATATATATATTCATAGATTTACCAGTTCTTTGGATAGTGTCGGAGCAAAATCAGGTTCACTGTTATACGAATTGCTGAGGTAATATTTAGAAATTATCATACCGATAGTCTCAGATATATTTCTCTCTATATGAAGACTTCATTGCTCTATTCATACAATGAAGCGTAGAATTTGCAGCAAACGCCTAAGCTCTCATGGATACTAACCATTCAGGAAGATAATTCACTGCATGGAATTCAACTTTTTAATCATTATGTATCACCACTTTAGCTTGATGAGTTTTACGTCAATTTCCAATAGTTTACTTAACTTTGTCGAATGGTTAGTCACCATGCAAAACGTCAAACAAGAGCTGAATTTTGTGAATTAATTTGTGTTTCAAAGGGAATTTTTAAACATGACCCTTAAGTAACGCCGACAGTGCACCACCTATCCCCCTGCGGGGGCATTCAATTGTATTACGCAAAATAAGCCGTGGAGAAATCTAACGCATTGTGGACCTCGTATCTGGTTAAGTATATTTTAGTTTTACCAAACCACTGAGCTGATTAACAGCTCTCCTAGGGCTGGCCCGAAGGGTTAGATATTTTTACGTGGCTAGGAACCAATTGTTCACCTAGCAACGGGACCTACAGCTTACTGTGGGATCCGAACCACATTATATCGAGAAATGAATTTCTATCACCAGAAATAAATTCCTCTGATTCCGCGTCGGCCGAGCCGAGAATCGAAATTCGGACCACCGGATTAGTAGCCGAGCGCGGAAACCACTCGTCCAACGAGGAACTCCTCGGATTTTCGGAGAGACTAAAGTGTAACTTTTGGAGAAGGGGCCTCTTTTGGCCGTTGGAGAATTGCTTCTGCTTTGCGGAGGTTTGCAGTCTCTGAGGAGTCTTGGGTCAAAACGTTTTTGATGTTATTGCAGTTCGTTGGTAAGTATGAATTTTATCCTGCAAGTGTAAATAGTTTTAACCGTGTTTTTGTTTGAGGGAATCAGTTTAATAAAATGAAATCAGATTATGATTTTGAAGCACAAGTAAGAAGTGTTCATAAGAAAGTCATTTGCGATTCAGTTTGCTAAAAAAAATTAACTAGGCTATTCTGCATAAATAACCAAAACACACAAACACACACGGATGTACAGGGAAATATCAACCTTAGTTTGTTCCGTTAATCATATAAAACCTGATGTAAAAAATGTAATTTCCAAAGAGAGCACAAACAAGCTATTGAAAAGCACAATTAGGATATCAAATACCTTCAGACAAATAGCATATTTGTTATGATAACTATTTTGCGAACCCTTACAATAAAAGCATAATGAAGGCATTTTGAGAACTAATCTTTAGAGGTTCACCATTCGTATATACCCTCACTGATGACTGAAACTCATTTAATGATAAAATGAATATTATTGCCAATTGGCAGAAAAACGATGACATAACTAATCTGTGCGATTAATTCTATCCCCAACTGTTTATTGAATTAAACAAATATCTGCAGGGGTCCAGAAAGGTTGGTGATTAAATATGACCGGCAAACACTTTGGGCAAATAGATAATGTTCAACGAATGGGAGGTAAACGAAAGCTAAAATGAAAAGAGCGAATGATCGTGTTTCCTCATTTATACTTTGCTTAAAAATAAACCTCTTTAAAATATCTGTCTAAACATCCTAACTAACATATATAGTACAGTACAATTAGGGTTTAACCTAAAAATTTAGAATGACAAACTGAAACTTTGGGAATATGTAGAGGTGAATTGTGTTATCTTCATCCAAAAAGTCCCAAAAATCCAGTGACGGGTTTTGAGTTAAGGCCACAAAATGGCGGCCATTTTGGAATTTTCAATTTTTCTCATTTATTGCTCCTAAAGGGTAAAATATTGAATTTGTAAATGAAATACACATCAGGTTTTTATTATATGATACTTGTAGAAGCTATTTACATAAATTTCTTGAGTACTACCAACATCAGTGTGAAATTATGTGCCTTTATTTTTAAAAATTTAAAAATTTCCGTTACTAGCAGTTGACAGGAATATTCCCGTTCCTGCTATTGGAAAAATAATTGGTATATCAAAAAAAATTATTATCTAAATAAATCATCTGCAGAATTTTCTTGTCTTTTAAATGACACCAAAAGGAACATTTCTATGACATGCACTGCCATAGTATCTTTGAATATATAAATAATATTACTTACATCTGCAGGCGTTAACCATCGTACATGCTACAAATACTTCTTGAGGCCAGGCAGTGCAAGGCCAGGAACAGCTACACTACAGGACGAAAAATGGATAAGGAAAAGTCAATAGCATTTATCAAACTGTGCGAGTATTTGGAAGAAAATGATGAATGCCAGTATTCTATTGATGAATTAACGTCAATTATGAGTACCTATGAAAACGCTGGTATTAAGTTACGGTAATCAATACTTGAAGAAGAAACTCAAGAACCATTATGGAAATCAAATAACAATAGTTAAATAAGATAGGTAAGAGTGGAGTGGTGTGTTTCACTGAATGTATGAAAGACATTTTAACGGATGAATGGTATGATGCACGAAAAAGTGATCTGCTGAGATGCTAGAAGACTGATAGAAACTGCTGTTTCTGATCATCGAAATGACATTCGTTCAAAAGCTTACAATTGTGAGGTATTTCCCTTCAGCAGAGCAAGTCATTTCTGGAAATTGTGAGCTTGTTCCAGATTATCTTCGTATGTTAATTGATGGAATCTTGAAACCGAAAAAAAATGATAATCAAATACAAAGAAAGTCAATCAGTACAGCATGCTATCATTGCTGCTGTTCGTCCTAGATAATTTGTCTCACCCATGCTAACTGGTCTGGGTGTTCATCTACACAGAAAGTATGGATCAAGAGTACTGATTGACATCGTTTCTAACCTAGGATTCTGTGCCCCATATAGAGAAGTATTGCTGTATGAAGCATCAGCTACAATGGAACCCATCAACTGCAGTAGATCCCACGGTCATATATCCAATTTGTATATGATAATGCTGACTATAATGTTGCAACTTTAGATGGTCATAATACATTCCACTCAATGGGAGGAATCAAGTGTATGACACCTGCAGATCAAGTTCATGAAAAACACGGCCCATTCCCAGGGCTGAGAGAATTGACAGTGAGGCATTAGCAACTCAGGGACTTAGCAAATTATTGTGTACCATATGCCTTGGCAAAGGTCTATGCACTTTTGACTGCTGAAGATATAGAAACACTTGTACAAGAACCTGCAAGTGTAGAACTAGCCCAACAACTTGACACATTGTGGATATGTAGCACATGGCTTCAAGTCTCCCATGCCCGAATTGGAGTGGATTTATGAGCAAGATATACAGTAAAAAAGCTCATCTTACAAGACATCAGCTGTACTACCTGTACCATTTGTTAATCTTGATCCTACCAACCCTTCTACGATTTATACTTGCCTCCTGAATGCTGCAGAAGAAGGTCTAAAGAGTGAACAGTCTACAGTCATGGTAACCTTTGGCCAACCACTTACTCTAAAGCTTGTGATATGGTTCTTGCTGCTGGTCGCAGTAGCCCTCTTTCCCATGTCACTGTACGCCTTGGAGGGTTTCATCTTCTTATGTCATTTTTAGGAGCTATAGGGACCATAATGGCTGGAAGTGGCCTTGAAGAACTGTGGGAGCCAGTGTATGCAAAGAACAGTGTTGTTCATATGATGATTGGACGTTGCTTCTTATGCCAGGAGTCTTCGAGCTCATTTCCTAACTCAACTTGCATTAGCAGTACTATTGTTGGAGTCATCTTCGGTTAATGAAACCCTTAAGAAAGACTTACAAACCTGCTGCATGTCTTTGTTTGACAACACTGAAAACACTGGAGGTAACAGCAAAATTCAAGTGCTGTAAAGTCCATCATGAATCAACTTGAAATGAAGTTTACAGATGTTGAATCCTATGGAAGAACCGAAAAGCTATGGCTACAGTATTTTAGGTGTATTACAATTGTGAAACTTTATAAGGGCAGAGTGTTGTGGTGATTGGAATCTTCACCTCTACAGTGTAAAACTTATGCTACCTTACTTGCATGCAGCAGGACACCTGAATTATGCAAAGTCTGCTCAAGTCTCTCTACAGCAAATGCATAAACTGGAAAAAGTCATGAAACCAGAGGAGCTTGAAAAGTTTGCAACAGAGGGATATTTCACAATTAGAAGATTTGACAAGTTCTGGTCAGGGATCTGGACCGATATGACAATTGACAATTGCCTTCCATCAAAACATCTGGAGGTCTCACCCGAGGACGTGGAATAACGACATCAGTTAACGCTAAATGGGTTAAGTCAATGCCCACAACAGCCAGTATCATTAATGCTGTTGAGTCTGTTATTGGAGTTACTGCTACCACTTCAGAACAGCATATTCACCTTCGTGAATCGCGGCAGACTCGTGATCTTACTGACATGAATACCTTCAAAAATTGGCTGTCTGTACACAACCCATACAACCGACCAACATCTATCCTAATCTCCATGTCGAGGGGTATTGTTGCCAATGAAAAAGTGAATTGTGATGAAGCCTATACTGTTGGAAGAGCATCAATGAAAACAATGGAAGGAAAAGCATTCAGAGATATTCATCTACAGCGAAGAAACAACATCAGGTTCGTTTGTCATCTGTAACAAAATCAATTATGTTAATGATACACAGATTACTGTCAATGGCAAACCAGTTATTCCATCGAATATAGCGTTGCTAGAAGTGATTCTGACCTTGCATCATATCTGGGGTATGAACTTGCACCTCAACCACCTTCCCTCTTTGGTGATTTTTCTATGAGAAAGCAAAAAAATCTGCTCTTGTACCAGTCATTGAGGCATTGGTACCCTGTGAAAATGTTCCTCCAGCTGGAGCAGTGTATATTTTAGATGGTGGGTACCTTCTACATCATGTTGTGTGGCAACGTCCTGCTACATTCAGTCAGATATGTTCTCAGTATACATCGTTCATTAAACAGAAGTAGAGGTAACGCTCACAAGTATTTGATGGCTATGACACTCACAGTACAAAAGATGAAGAACACTTTCGTCGAGGAAGGACACAATCATCTAGAGTTATAGCTGTAGAAAGCCACATACAAGTCCCGGTGTTTCAGCAGGAGTTCTTAGGAAATATTAAAAAACAAGATAGATTGTATCAAACTCCTATCTGCCCATCTGGAAACTGCTGGCTGTAAGGTCCATCAGGCAGAGGCAGATGCTGACAGATTGATAGTAACAACAGCAACTCATTTACGAGATTCAGGAAAGGAATCAGTTATTGTGGGGGAGGACACTGATCTTCTTGTCCTCTTAATTGCACTTGCCAAACCTCAGACGGACATCAAAATGATGATCCCAGCAAAAAAAGCACATCCTGATAAGATATTCAGCAGTGAAAGAATTCAGAGCAAAATGGGGGACATGACTGACAGCTTGCTCTTCTGCATGCAATAACAGGTTGCGATACAACCTCTGCTCTGTATCGCAAGGGTAAAAGGGTTCCTTATAAAAGATTACAGGAGGATCCTGTAATAAGTCACAAGATGCGAATTTTTAATGACCCCCAGGCCTCTGCAGATGATATAGCTGCTGCTAGAGAAGCATTTCTTCTGGTCTGTATGGAGGAAAGCCAGAAGGTAGTCTTGATAAACAAACAGGTACTTTAATTACTTAAGGACGATAGCTAAACAGCCTGTACATGCCAAATTTGATCTAGCTACACTTCCTCCAACATCAGCAGCAGCACGCCAACATTCTTATCGTACCTTCCATCAAGTACATCAGTGGCAAGGGATTACTTTAGACCCCCACTGACTGGGGTTGGAAGTTAGAAAATATGACCGACTAAGACCAGTAACATCGCTTAAAGAAGCCCGTACCACATTCCCTACTTCATATTATAACTTGTAATTGTAGAAAAGGTTGTGAACTGAACTGCCGAGTGCAGGAGAAGTGGACTCCCTTGCACACATTTGTGTGGGTATTGTGCTGGGCATGGGTGCAATAATCAATGTTCATTTGATGAAGATGAAGAAGGAGATATAGATGGATATGTAGAAGAACAGAGCAAAACTGAAAATGAAGACTATTCTCAACCCTTACAGAAAAAAAGAAAATAAAAAATTTACGAGAAATAATAAAAGAATGATTCATATTTTTGTTTTAGCGTAATTAATGCATAATCCCTTGTGGGTAAAAATGAAGATTCATCAAGTTTGAAGTTTTTATTTTTGTCTGTACAGCTGTATAGTTCAAACTAATTTGATAATTTTTTTTCCACATTGTATTGTGTTGCAAGTAGTTACCGGTTTTATGCTCAGTTCACTACATAATTTTTATGGTTATGTGACCTAGAATTTATCCTCAACTAATCATAACATCATAAGCATGTGATCTATGAATGTCTTCAACGGCAAAATGTTGACGATTGTATGGTAGGAACTAGGTAATTGCTAATGTCACCAATTGAAGTACTTGGTTGTATTCAAACAAAGATACCCCGCAATGGTGCGTCCTAGAAGTGTCATTTTGGTGTCATTTGAAAGACAAGAAGACTCTGCAGATTGTTTATTTAGGTAAAAATTTTGATATACCAATAATTTTTCCATTAGCAGGAATAGGAATATTCCTGTCAACTACGAGTAACAGAGTTTTTTTTTAAATAAAGGCCCATAATTTCCCACTGATGTATTTAGTACTGATGAAATTTATTCAGATAGCTTCTAAAACTACCATATAATACAAAATAATGTATATTTCATCTACCAATTTTATTTTTTTACCCTTTAGGAGCAATAAATGAGAAAAACTGAAAATTCCAAAATGGCCGCCATTTTGTGGCCAAAAACTCGAAAACCCGTCACTGGATTTTTTTCGGGACTTTTTGGATGAAGATAACACAAATCATTTCTACATATTCCCAAAGTTTCAGTTTGTCATTCTAAATTTTGAGGTTTGAGCTAAAATTGAGCTAATTGTACTGTACTAATACCTAGATGCTCAAAGCAATGTCACTTTATCCTTCTTAAGAAATTGAAATTACAAGATTTATTCAGTGCAATCACGGTCTTAAAATAGATAATGTTCAAAGAATGGGAGGTAAACGAAAGCAAAAATGAAAAGAGAGAACGGTCGTGTTTCCTCATTTACACTTTGCTTAAAAATAAGCCTCTTAAAAAACTGTCTAGACATCGTAACTAACATATACCTAGATGCTCAAAGCAATGTCACTTTATCCCTCTTAAGAATATAACCAAGACGCAAATGTAAATCGTAAAATCGTCAAAATGAAATCACAAGATTTATTCAGTGCAATCACGGTCTTTATAATCTCAGGGGATTGATCGAAACTTCTTGCCAGACAGGTAATACCTTTCATGACAGGCTAGACACGAAATCTTGGGCCAAGACTTTGTGTTGCAAACTCGCCATGCAAAACGGGACAGGAGAACCCACTGTGCAACCAGACAATGAAGGCATTCTCTCTCTCTCTCTCTCTCTCTCTCTCTCTCTCTCTCTCTCCTCTCTCTCTCTCTCTCTCTCAGCAAAAATTTAAGCATAATATTGTCTTGATCATCTAAATCATTATCATCGTCACAATGTCTACCAAACACGGGGAGATAAAAATTGAATCCTGATAAAATGAATAATTTTTTTTACTATTTTTCGTGAACATTCAGATTGCTGTGCGATTTTCCCTTATAGAGCAATTTCAACTTTAGCCTCTTAATAAGAACTAAAAGTTCTGGTTCTGGATATATTTCGGGACCAAATCTCTCACCCCGGGTTTAGGCAAGTTCCTAAAATGCCGCTTTAATGGGGGCAAACAAAACCGTTATCAAAAATTATGTGCAATATTACAAACCTCTTTTGGTTTCATCAGGTTCTTCCAGAAAAAAAAAGAAAATTATTTTAAATAAAAAAAAACAGATTTGGGCCGAGATAATCCGGCAGCAATTGAGGCAGACAAAGGAGGAAGGAGCTAAAGTGTTACGAAAACGGAGACCTTAATACTAATTTATTGCTCACAAAATTTATAATTTCTGTTAGAAATCTTTACAAGCGAGTACGTACAGACTCGGGCCGTCAGTCGTCAACTCACCTACGCAGCTTAAACCAGAAAACAGGAATAAGGCCCTCCACAGTTCCACTGGGAAACAACTACTTCGATCGTCCCAGTAAAGTAAACATAAATGAGGTGGTACAAACGTACAAACCCTTACAATATTTATTTGAGATTTACTTATGCAAACCACGCCCACCAAATACATCAATAATCAAATAAGGCGGCCGAATCATTAACAGAATTCTGAATGACTAATAGAATTTTTAATAACTGCATCAATACCTCAGGTCGCAATCAATTTCATTTCAAATGTTTTATATTCAACTGATCAAAGACTTGAAAACTGTTTCATGCCAAACACCACGATACATCAATTACCAATTATAATGACTCGTAAAATATGCATGGCATATTGGGCAGAGTTCCGCGAAATATCACAAATATTTGCCTTGCCGGGAACCCGACCCACATACAACACGGACAGAGGAGGAGAATGGAATGATCGAATCAGGCGCTGAATAAAATGACACATCCTGGAAGCAAACTATTAACCTAGTTTCCACATTCTGCCGCAAAATAATACTCCGTGAAGTCCCAAAACGCATTCCACACGAAAGAAAAACCAAGACTTCCTCATATTCATAAAACCAGCGTCTGTTATGATCCCTTTTCAAAACACAAAGTTGAACAGTAAAATACTACTGAGTGACTTCATTTGCAAACGATTTAATATAGAGCCTACCGCTCGGTAAGTGGTTGTCATCGCGCCAGCGTGTCTCCTCCTTTCTAAGAGGGATATCACATCTCGACCACAACGAACTATTATTGAAAACTATTTTCTAAGTATTATTTTGAGGCTACGTTCTTGATCCTGAGAACCGTGAGTAACTATGGGTAATAAATGAACAAAGATCTGCGGTCGCGCATTGCCTCTCTGGTCGCGATAGGATTTTCAAAACGACGAATATAACAAATATAATTAATCCATGAATATATGAACATACACACACAAACACACACACACATGTATACATATATATACACACTTATATATAAATATAACATACATATAATATATGCACACACACACACACACACACACACACATATATATATATATATATATATATATATATATATATATATATATGTGTGTGTGTGTGTGTGTGTGTATTATATATATATATCTATATATATATATATATATATGTATATATATATATATATATATATGTGTGTGTGTGTGTGTGTGTGTGTGTGTGTACGTGTGTGAATGTAGGTGGGGCCACGTGTGTTACTTTAGACCATAAAGAAAAACGAATTGCCTTGCTGGAATCGGGTTTCAGGTCTAACTCAGGATCCATACAACATTTCGTAAAATAACATTTGGATTATGATGTTCAGTCAGATATTAAACTCATTTCATGAGCATTTTCACGTTATAATCGAGATATATTTTCATTGTAATAATAATCATTTATTTCGAAGGTAAAAATATCAAGGGAAAACTCGGTGGTTATTTTATCCCTAACGAATTTCACAACACATAAGGCAAGTGATGTTTATTTTACATACAAATTTCATTTGCCATTCTCTTACATATTCTGGGACTGAGAATTCAAGATGCACTCAATGAGTACACTAAAGCGATTCAACGGTGATAACAATGTATAGTCACATCAATGACAGACATATTTAAGAGGGAGGTTAAATATATTCGTCAAAGATGATTAGACAACTCGTGGATCGAATATGGTATACTTGTCATTGCAAGAATTATGTAAAAAAAAATATTTGCTGTATTCAAAAAAACATACAAAAAAAAAAAGCGTGTTCAAGAGGTTCACTCTAATGGCATCACTCAAACACCTCGGGTTACAGAACGTTCTAAGATGCATTCTGATTACTTTTCCCTGGTCATTTCTGCTCGTCATTACCGCTTGTAATGATTTTTACCATTTCCATTACTAAAGTGGAAATTTCATTTCCCCGACTGTACTAAATGAATACCTTCGTAGTCATATGAAGCGAAAGGATATCTATTCGCTGTTTTTATTCCCTCGTTATCATTTGATTAGTGACATTGTTTGTCCATAGCGATGAAGAAGAGAAGGAGACGAAGGGATGGGATTAGGAGAGGAGAGGAGAAGAGAAAGAGAGACAGAGAGAGAACAGACAAAGGCTCTTACGCATGAGAAATGAGGGTCGTACCAAAGCCTAATATAGAAGATGGCATCCCACGCCTCTCTCCCTAACGATGTGATAAGCATTGGTGGTTAAGGGTGAAAAAAAAAAAACCGTAAATATGCCCCGCAAAATTTTGAGCGAATATTAAGTTTTCACCTCTTCGCTTTGGAAAATGGAAATTATTCGTTTTTCCTAGTGATTTTTGCCACGAATTGATGTGTAATTGATGGGTAGGTGAGATATAAGACGTGCAAATGCTTCCTTTTATATTGACGTGAATTTTGGATGAGTTAAACTAATATCAAAATGTAAATGTATTCTAAGAATACTAACATAATTCAATCCAAAGAATATTTTAAGGTAGCTTACATATCAGGGGGAAAATATATATTACATACTTCCTTTTATATTTACGTGAATTTTGGATGTAAGTTAACCTAATACCAAAATTGTAAATGTATTCTAAGAATACTAAGATAATAACAGCCCAAAGCACATTTTTAGGTAGCTTACATATCAGTGGGAAAATATATATTAAATACCTCCTTTTATATTTCCGTGAATTTTGGATATATGTTAAACTAATACCAAAATGTAAATGTATTCTAAGAATACTATTATAATTCAGTCCAAAGCATACTTTCACTTGGTTACATATCAGGAAGAAAATATATATAAATCACAAATCTTATGTCACGTCACAAGCATGGAATATAAAGTCCTATATTTTGAAGTCAACTGAATTTTTCCAAGGGACTTGGACTTCTGTTGTATTGTCACAGAGAGAGAGAGAGAGAGAAAGAAAGAGAGAGAGAGAGAGAGAGAGAGAGAGAGAGAGAGCATACATGTATCTCTGCCACGGGAGAATAATATTTAAAATTATAGTACTTTATATTGAAGGTAATTTTCACTATGTCACATTCATTTTGTGAATAATTCGGAATTCACTGAATACAGAAAGTATGGAATTAATAAAAAGAAAAAAAAACAGGATGCGAGGAATTAAATAACATTAAAAAACCCGGTAATGTTTCTAAAGGAGGGAAAGGCTGAGGAAATGGAGCTATCTGGAATTACATCCAGATAGTCAGTGAAAAATGACTGAACAGAAACAAAATATTCAAGAGAATTGATGCCGTGACTTACGGGCAAAAAATCTATTGAATTTTTCTCCTCCTATTCAATACCCCCTCTTTCTCTCCGTTTCATCTGTTCACCTTCGTCCCTCCACTCCTTTCCATCATTCTTATCTGGTCATTTCTATGAAGACTCGCGAAAAATCGCGTTATACATTTCAATACACCTTCCGTGAGGCCTGGCGAAGCAATTAACCTCTTCAACCAAAATTTTTGTCTCTCTCTCTCCTGCTTCACTCCTGGTGGCATACCCTCGCTAAAATATCACCGACAGACAGACAGACAGACAGGTATTTTCCCCAATAAAAACTGTATCGCTAGACCGAAAATATTGCCTGTTGTACAACATTTTGTCATTTTTGGCGCTCGACGTCCCTTTTACGGAAACTGATATGACTCTCCTACCATTCGCTGGAATCAAGCTTCGTTCATTTTATTTATATCTTTTATTTATTTGCGTGCATGCCTCAACGTGCGACTGGCCCCGCTTTCGTCGGTTTGAATCCGTTCGCGATATCTAACATTTACCATTTCGCAGGGAACCTTGATTAATGATGCGTCCAAAGAACGCTACTATATACGTACGTTTCGTGGCCGCGGTTAAAGATATCTTTGTAAAATTTTGGGTTTCAGCAAATTTTGAAGCAATTTTACGCAGACAATTTCTTGATAGAGAAGGGACGATTGGATAATAATAATAATAATAATAATAATAATAATAATAATAATAATAACAATAATAATAATAATAATAATAATAATAAGGAGACAGGATGCAACCCGGAACCCCATACTATAAATAACACCCAGTCGAATTGGAGGACTGTGAAAGACCAAAAAATAAATAATAATAATAATAATAATAATAATAATAATAATAATAATAATAATAATAATAATAATAATAATAATAATAATAATATAAAGAAAGGGAAAAATGGATAAGTATCAAGACCTGAAAATAGAAATAAGGACATGGGATATACCAGTGGAAATTGTACCCATAATCATAGGAACACTAGGCACGATTCCAAGATCCCTGAAAAGGAATCTGGAAAAACTAGAGGCTGAAGTAGCTCCAGGACTCATGCAGAAGAGTGTGATCCTAGATACGGCGCACATAGTAAGAAGAGCGATGGACTCCTAAGGAGGCAGGATGCAACCCGGAACCCAACACTATAAATACCACCCGGTCGAATTGGAGGACTGTGATAGACCAAAAAAAAAAAAAAATAGTAATAATTATTATAAATTTTAAAAATCTTCATAGTAGCACGAGCCTTCAAATGGAGAAACAAATCCGCAGTTATGTAAATGTACATGCATTTAAATTTAAAACTATAAGGATATAGCTTTCGGGAATCTGATAGGGGGAACCGAACAGATTCCCGAAAGGTATCCTTAAAGTTTTGAATTTAAATATATCCACATTTACATAACTGTGGATTTGTTTCTCCAATAATAATAATAATAATAATAATAATAATAATAATAATAATAATAATAATAATAATAATAATAATAATGGATGTGGATTGTGAAAACTACCCTTAGTATAAGTACTGTAATTTTCATGATCATTATTCTCCAGCTAAAAGGATACAAGTATACTCTCTCTCTCTCTCTCTCTCTCTCTCTCTCTCTCTCTCTCTCTCTCTCTCTCTCTCTCTCTCTCTCTTTTATTATTATTATTATTATTATTATCATTTTTTCAATTCCTACAGACGAGTAAGTTTAAGTGAATCCAAACGTTAAAGTCTGGATTTGCCTAAACTTAATAATGTGTCAGGAAAATCGAAGGAAACCTATTGTGTTGAAGTCAACGATTAAGGTAAGGTCAAGTTAAGTTAGGTTAGGCTAGGTTAGGTCTTTACAAGGGGAAGGGTTCACGGGCATATTCTTAGAACAGTTATTCAATTCAGTTACTATGAGAAAGCAACAATTAATGTCTTTTTACTCAGTTCTTCTGTATGAGAAATGTTGGTGGAAAAAGTAACATTTCTGAATTTTCTTTTCCTCTCTAGCTTACTGTTCTCGTCAAATAAAAGATGTCCCGGAGGTTTCAAAGTTATCTCGGAAGACGAGATAACAACAAAAGAATGTCAGAGAAAGTATCGATCATGCTCGGCTTGAATACACAGCATGAGAGAGAGAGAGAGAGAGAGAGAGAGAGAGAGAGAGAGAGAGAGAGAGAGAGATTATCACATCTCATAGCTGTTATGTTGCATGCATTTACAAAAGATACCCCTTTTATCAAAGTACTGGATGTTGTGTGTGAGAGAGAGAGAGAGAGAGAGAGAGAGAGAGAGAGAGAGAGAGGATTTATTATATTTCATAACTACGTTATGTTATATACTTTTACAAAAGATAGCCCCTTCATCAAAGTACTGGATATTGAGAGAGAGAGAGAGAGAGAGAGAGAGAGAGAGAGAGAGAGAGAGAGAGAGAGATTAACACACATCTCATAGCTATGTTATTTTGCATACATTTACAAAAGATAGCCCTTTCATCAAAGTATAGGACATTGAGAGAGAGAGAGAGAGAGAGAGAGAGAGAGAGAGAGAGAGAGAGAGGTTTGAAAGTTGTAACGGGAGGAAAACCTCGTAGGCAGTTACAATATGAAACAACTGTCAAGAGAGGACGGAAAGTAAGACGGAAGAAACAGAATATGAAAGGAGGTGCAGTTAAAGGAACGAAAGGGGTCACACGCTGCAAAGAACGTTAAGTTGTGCCTACAGTGCACCACATGAGGTGCACTGACGGCACTACCCCCCTTACGGGAAAAGATTTTAATTATACGAGGAAATACTAACCCCCTCTTCATATATTCTCAACATCAAATTAGTCTGAACGCTCAGGGGGAGAAGCCAATTTTCAGAATAAATAATGTCTTATAATACGGACCGCCTCTCACTTAAATAAGGATTTATAAGTTATATAAAGGGAGCTAAATCATTTCAATTACTGTACATTATACTTCCAGCTGATATATGTATCCCATAAATACTACAGAATTACAACTTGAAGAGAAATTACACTTTGCGTTTACGCTTCATGTAAAGGCGACCTTTACATATATTACTGACGAAAGATACTAACGTCAAGCTTTATGACTTGGAAAACATGATGATTCATTCATTGACGGTTTTGTTACAGCTCTTCTTGAAGAAATGACGGCAAATCATTCAGGTGCCAGTAAAGAAATGAATATAGCTTGTTCATTTACTTTGGTGGCCGATGCTTCCTTTCTACAGCAAAAAAATACTTTTGAGTATAAAATAACCCTGAAAGTGGAGGTCAATTTTAAATATCGATCACCGATCATTACTCGTAGGCATTTTTCATATTTACAGTTTATTTTCTAAAACAAACAGTTTTATATGCTGCAAATGAATAATAAAATTTAAAATGCCTGTTCGAGTTTTTGTGGCCCAGCCACGGGAACATGCAGTATAACGCAATATCTGAACTTGAATCACCAGCCAATCATTATTTATTAATCATAGATAACTATGATGCAATTAACATACCAAATCAAATAAGACCATTTGATACTATCTCTCCTTCTCGGATCTCACTCCATTCCTAGGTTTCTGCTCGTCATGAATGTGCGAAGTATTTTGCGTTAATTAAACACCGCGACATCCGTACAATTAGATGGCCTAAACTATTCTTGGCACGCTCGTTTAATTGCTCAAGAAATGTCAAAGTCTGCTATGCCTTCAGCTTTGTTACGGGAACACACTGAACAATATTTCACCCTGAAAACTGTTACTGCCATTATAATGTCGGAGTTTTCATAAAACTCATCGATGAACTTTTGCTCTGCTACGAGTTCGGGAAATTTCTTAAAAGTTACAAATTTCTCTGGAAAGCATGCATATGAAAATACCTCCTCAACTAAAAAAGAACAGTCATTACTCTTTAAAACCAAATATACAATTTATTTAGGATCTCCCAAAATTTCCAACTTTTTTTTTATCTGATATATATGCACCAGTAACATTGAATCTAAAACATGTTCTCAGATTCAGTTTCATGCGTATGTACATATTTCACAGGTAACGGATTAAAGAGAATTCGGTAGTATGTTTGGTCATTAGAGATTTCGCATCATATGACCGAATTCACCGATGATTGTATTTGACGGCGCCGTATTTTTCGTTTTATCCAAATTTATATTACATGGAATGTAATAATATAAAAAGTATTTCATATTGGTTTTCGAATTAAATCATGCACTTCAGTCAAGTTCGAATCAAATCATGTGCTATGTCAGTAAAGTGGAAAGTAATATAGAATTTGTAAACGTCTCGATCCTGGAGTTGAGTTTTCATATGAATCTAAGTATTATTAACCAAAGTACTTATTTTTGACGCAGCTGAACAGATAAATCAAAGTATTCAACCCGTGAGAAGTGGAAAAAGAGGACGCAAAATACAGAAGTAAGAGGGGGCTGATTGTAAACTTCTCAGGTTGGTATTTTATACTAAAACCTGTTTCTGAAGACACGATTTTCATTAAAACACACAGTATCTCTGGTTCAACTCAAGCATACACTTTCAGAAAACGCTCACAGTAGGATACTGGACCCGACGTCATTACTGTACAGTAATGTTTCAGCTACCACCCCTATTTAGGTAGATATCTATACTATACTTTATAGCTAGACAGTTAGACAGACTGACAGACAGACGAAACCTTTCTGGGACCATGATGAGAAGGGGCAAGGGCTGCACAACCTCATCAAATGGAAACTGTCAGAGACCAAAAGGCTTTACCTTCTTTTTCAACTTTTTGACTGAAAAAAAAGTGGATATGTACTATGTGGGCGAAGAAAATGCCGATAAGAAACCCGTTTCTACAGGGAAATGGGATGCAAAACTGAAGGAAAGGACGATAGAAGAGGGAAGGAAATGGAAGAGTCAAGGAAATTCCATAGCAGCTTCACGTTGCTGGGAAGGTAAAGGTCACCACCGAGCCGTGATAAGGTTCGGTGTTACGTGATTGCCTGAAAGGAGGACGGGACTCGTTTAGCTCACCGAATGGTGGTCGAAATGACAGCCATAAACACAGAAAGCGATGCCATTCTGAAGGCGGTGAAAGAAGGCTGGGTGCCTGGGTCTTTGCTCCCCGAATTGCCTCCCATTCAGTCTTGTTGCGAAAGGCACCAGAAGAAGATGATGAAGCAACTTGACGAGTTTGATATCTAAAGCCGCGTTCAGAATTGTTTCAACGACCGGTGATGTTTCTAATAAATAATTGGTATAGGTACTTACTAGAAATATAACCCTAAACTCCTTCCAGTCTTGAACAAAGTTCGCTCTTTAATAGTACTGCCGTAGTCTTCTCAAAAGGTCTTCCATCTTTATAAAGGTGGCAATCACTAATGTGACTGGAATGAAGGCAGATACCAGGTTGGTATGTATTATGGATTTTTCTAGGTTAAAGGCAAGACCTGTGTTTCAAAATTCACAGCAACATAGACCAATGACTTATGAATTAATGTAGAATTATTTTTAAATTCATGATAGCCCACTTGAGAGGACGAGTTGTGAATCAATTAAGATTAACACTGCACAGAGAGAAATAAGTACAGTTATTTTTTTTTGGGGGGGGAACGAATACAAAAAGAGCTTTCAAAGATGTACACGTGAAATAACACGTGTAAGCTTTAAAAATAAAATAAATAAATAAAAAATTATAGGAACCACCAAGACCTTGCTGATACGCTCTATAAAAGACAATAACTAGTAGATGAATGCAATGTCACCACAAATATCAGGAGATAATCTATATTTTGTATCAAAAAACCTCTTAACCATCGCCAAAATTCACTTATAGAATCAAGTGATTACTTCAAATCGGTTAAGAACTCAAGATCACGTCTCTCGAAATTCAAGTAACACCAAAGAATTAGTATTTTGAAAAATGAAACGTGTAGCAAAAATAAACAAGCAGCTTTTATCCTTCGCCCATTTCACTTCAACATTTTGGATTATCTGTTCCATAACACAAACTCAAAAAAAACGGAATCTGAAATTATCTTGATATAATCATATCATAAATCGCTCAACATAGCATAATTTAAAAATTACGTACAAAGATAATGTCCATAATTTTTTTCATCGGAGCTGATGGAAAAATTAATCGCTTTGTATAATAATGATAATAATAATAATAATAATAATAATAATAATAATAATAATAATAATAATACTAATCAATAATAATGAATAATAATAATAATAATAATAATAATAATAATAATAATAATAATAATAATAATATAATATATATATATATATATATATATATATATATTTTCTTCTTTCTTTCTTTCTTTTTTTTCTTTTTTTTTTGCTCTATCACAGTCCTCCAATTCGACTGGGTGGTATTTATAGTGTGGGGTTCCGGGTTGTATCCTACCTCCTTAGGAGTCCATCACTTTTCTTACTATGTGCGCCGTTTCTAGGATCACACTCTTCTGCATGAGTCCTGGAGCTACTTCAGCCTCTAGTTTTTCTAGATTCCTTTTCAGGGATCTTGGGATCGTGCCTAGTGCTCCTATGATTATGGGTACAATTTCCACTTGCATATCCCATATCCTTCTTATTTCTATTTTCAGATTTTTTCCCTCTCTTTCTCTTCAACTTTGGTGTCCCATGGTATTGCAACATCAATGAGTGATACTTTCTTCTTGACTTTGTCAATCAACGTCACGTCTGGTATATTTGCACGTATCACCCTATCTGTTCTGGTGCCATAGTCCCAGAGGATCTTCGCCTGATCGTTTTCTATCACTCCCTCAGGTTGGTGCTCGTACCACTTATTACTGCAAGGTAGCTGATGTTTCTTGCACAGGCTCCAGTGGAGGGCTTTTGCCTCTGAATCATGCCTCTTTTTGTACTGGTTCTGTGCAAGTGCCGGACATTCGCTTGCTATGTGGTTTATGGTTTAATTTTTCGTATTGCACTTCCTTCACATGGGAGAGATGTTATTTCCGTCTATCGTTCTTTGAACATAACTGGTTCTTAGGGCCTGATCGTGTGCCGCTGTTATCATTCCTTCAGTTTCCTTCTTTAGCTCTCCCATCTGTAGCCATTGCCATGTGTCATCGCTGGCTAGTTCTTTAGTCTGTCTCATGTATTGTCTGTGCATTGGTTTGTTGTGCCAGTCCTCTGTTCTGTTTGTCATTCTCCTGTCTCTGTATATTTCTGGGTCTTCGTCTACTTTTATTAGTCCTTCTTCCCATGCACTCTTTAGCCACTCGTCTCCACTGGTTTTCAGATATTGCCCCAGTGCTCTGTCCTCGATGTTGACGCAGTCCTCTATACTTAGTAGTCCTCTCCCTCCTTCCTTTCGTGTTATGTATAGTTGCTGTCCCGTATTTGCCCTGGGTGTTAGTGCTTTGTGTATTGTCATATGTTTCCTGGTTTTCTGATCTATGCTGCGGAGTTCTGCCTTCGTCCATTCCACTATTCCTGCGCTGTATCTGATTACTGGCACTGCCCATGTGTTTATGGCTTTTATCATATCTCCGGCGTTGAGTTTTGACTTGAGTATCGCCTTGAGTCTCCGCATATATTCTTTCCTGGTCGTGTCCTTCATCTCTTGGTGTTTTATATCCCCTCCTTCCATTATTCCCAGGTATTTGTATCCAGTCTCATCTATGTGTTTGATGTTGCTCCCATCTGGTAGCTTTATCCCTTCAGTTCTCGTTACTTTGCCTATTTGTATGTTGACTAAGGTGCATTTTTCTATTCCAAACTCCATCCTGATGTCCCCAGATACAATCCTTACAGTCTAGATTAGGGTATCTATTTCCTTGATGCTCTTACCATACAGCTTGATGTCGTCCATGAACATCAGATGGTTAATTCTGTTGCCTCTTTTCTTGAGTTGGTACCCGGTATCCATCTTCTGTAGTACTTTTGTCATGGGAATCATGGCTACTACGAAGAGTAGTGGGGACAGTGAGTCGCCCTGGAAGATCCCTCTCCTGATATTAATCTCTGCTAGTCTTATTCCAGAGCTTGTAAGTATTGTATTCCAGTTGCGCATTGTATTTTTGAGGAAGCTGATGGTTTTTTCCTCTGCCCCATATATTTTCAGGCATTCTATTAGCCATGTGTGTGGTATCATGTCGAAGGCTTTCTTATAGTCTATCCATGCCATGCTTAGGTTGTTTATCCTTCTCCTACTGTTCTTCATTACCATTTTGTCTATCAGGAGCTGGTCTTTTGTGCCCCTACACTTCCTTCTGCAGCCTTTCTGTTGGTGGGGGGGGATGGTGTTTGTCTCCTCTAGGTAAACTGTATAGCCTTTCACTGATGATACCTGTTAGTAACTTCCACATTATTGGTAGGCAGGTGATAGGCCTGTAGTTACTGGTTATATTTCCCTTACTCTTGTCTTTTTGTACTAAGGATGTTCTTCCTGTTGTCATCCATTTGGGTGCATGGTGATTTGAGATACAATGCTGGAGTTGTTCTGCTATTCGTGGGTGTAGGGCCTTGAAGTTTTTGAGCCAGTATCCATGGACTTCATCGGGACCTGGGGCTTTCCAGTTGGGCATTTTCTTTAGTTGGTGTCTGACTGTGTCTGTCGTGATCTCTGTGAATCTTTGATTTATTCTCCCTGTTTCTTCTTCCTTGACTTCCTGGAGCCATGTTGCATGTTTGTTGTGTGATACCGGATTGCTCCATATATTTTCCCAGAGTATCTTGCTTGGTTCGGCTTCAGGAATTTCTTGGTGGTTGTCTTCCCCTCTTAGTTGGGTGTATAGTCTTTTCTGATTGGTTCCAAATAGTTTGTTCTGTTGGTATCCCTTATTCCTGTTCATGTACCGTTGGATTTCATGTCCTTTGGCCTTAAGCCTCTGTTTTATATCTTCTATTGTGTTGTTTAGTCCCCTCTCTTGTACTTTGTATTTCTTGTGAGTTCCTCCCTTGTTTTTTTTTTCTTCCTTCTTAGCCTTTTTCTGCCATCTCTTTCAGTTTACTCAAGTCAGATCTCATCAAACGTTGATTTGCTTTTCAAGGCGCCTTTTCCAAGGAGGTTTGCTGTTTTGGTTTCTGTTGGGTTTGTTGGGCTGGCTGGTGGTTTGGTGTTCGAGTCCCCATCAGTTCTGCTACTAATCTTGCTCCTGCATATGCCAAGTTATTTGTTTCTGTGAAACTGGTGGTGTGTATTATGCCCATTATTTCATTGACCTCACTTGTTTTCTGCCTTAATTTCTTGGTGTTGTAGGCTTTCATGGAGGGGATCTTTGTTCTCCCTGTATCTGGTTCCATCCATTGTCTAATCTTTTCTACCCATTCCGTCCTCTCTGTTACTTCGTCGGTGTTTCTTCGTGTGTCGTTGTTTGATACCTCATCTTCTGTGGCATCGTCTCTCAGTTCGTCTTCGTGTAATTCGTTGTCGTGTGACATTTCCCTTTCCAGTTCTTCTCTTTCTGTTGGGGAGAGCCAGTTCTTTTTCTTTATGTTCCTTATTTGGTCTGCCAGCCTCTGCTCTGTTTGGGGGTGTTATTCCTCTCATTCCAGATGTTGACCAACCTTCTTCTATATCCCTCTCCGTCGGGTTGCTTCTGATGTAGCATCTCCATATTTCCTTATTTTCTTCTCTTGTCCATTTCTTCCTTTGGTTTGCTCCTGTAGCTCCAATCTCAGGCTGTTGGTTACTGTCGTTGTGGTGGTCAGTTGGTGGATGACGACCTCCAAGTACCTGACCGTCTTCCCCTTCAATTAGGTTGAATACCTGGCTGCCTGACGAAGCACCTCTGTTGCCAGAGGTTCCATTTACGTCGTTGTCGTTTATTCCTTCATTTCTTAACATCATTGCGGAGTTTTGCTATTTAACCCATAGCTGGAATGGAAATTTAAAAAAAAATGAATAATGTACACGTTACACAGCACAGATCAATTATTTCTAATAAAATATAGCTTATTTATTTTATTTTTCGTTGGTGAAACAACGCACTGCTTGACCGTAGATTTTAGCACTTGCCTCAACAAGAACAACAACAAAATCAACAGCATTAACAAAGTAGTTTGCAAGCTTACTCCCCGAGTAAGCGCAAATCGTTTGGACTACTCATAAAGCAATGGCGGACAAACCATTAAAACTTTAATCTGACCCACGATCGAAACTCGTGAAACAGTGAGGCAGTTTCTTTAATCACCTTCGCTTAAGAGTACTGAAACAAAAAACAAAAAAAGGCGTCGGAACTGCTTGTCCAATTCCATTAGGTACCAGATGGCGCTCTCTTCCTTTATCCCCGTCTCCTGCGGACGAAAGTCCTATGCGAAACAGATTTCTCCTCCAAGTCTCGTGTCTGATTAGCGTCGTTAAAACTTCTTCCCTCGGGAATGTTGCAAATGCCCTTCTGTCTCTGTTCGCTTCGGTATCGTAGGAAATCTCGGCTGGTGGGTATTTATGGATTATATTTATTATTAGTTTTCTATTGAGATGGCTTTGTCTATCTGTCCGCCCTCAGATCTTAAAAACTACCGAGGCCAGAGTGCTGCAAATTGGTATGTTGATCATCCACCCTCCAGTCACCAAACATCTCATATATCAGCGCTCTAGCCTTAGTACCTTTTATTTTATTCAAGGTTAAAGTTTGTCATAATCGTGCGTCTGGCAACGATACAGGACAGACTCCTTTTTTTTTTTTTTTAAGACGCCCCAAACATCAGTCTTGGGATTATCGCATGGTCGAAGGTCATGATGACAACTGAGAGAGAGAGAGAGAGAGAGAGAGAGAGAGAGAGAGAGAGAGAAATGAATTATTAATCTGCTGTTGCATTTTTCACTTCCCTTCCTCTCAGAGGGGTGATAATGACATTTAGACAGCCGCTTATAATAGATAATCCCGCCCCTAAATGGGATGTAATAGTATTTATCTAATTATAACAGACCAATTCCGTACAAAATTACATTACGCCGAATAATGATGAGTTTTGGCGAGATGGATGTTATGATGAACGATTGCACGTTATTTATGTGTCAAAGTGGCTTAAAGTAACATGTGGTGAGTGATTTTAACATCTATTATAGCAATTTCCTTGTCTGCTTTTGTGTGTGTGTTTTTGTGTGTTCCTCCCTTTCCTCGCCCCTCCCATTCCCCTTCCATTTTCCCCTTCCTTCTTCCCCTTTCATTTTCCCCTTCCTTCTTCCCCCTCCCTTCCCCCCATATGGGTATAGGTATGGGTATGGATATGGGAACTACTACATGCGAGCGACAGCGAGCTTCTGCTAGTTTTGATCTCAAATATATTAACAGAAAAGAACTTTGACAAACTATCTTAATTCTGGACTTATAACGGCATATTATTAACGCTTGCTTCGAGTGAGCGCAATCTTTTGAGTCATTCGTAAAGCGGCAAGGAACGACCCACCCATCTCGAGTCCTCTCCGTCAGGTTCCATGAGCGAATGTATCGCTTTCATCCGATGGAGAGGGGCGGCAATTCATTTCTCGCGGTGACACACTGACATTTGGACGCAGCGGACTAATGAGGAAACGAGGCAGCTTGAAACGCTGTGTTAGCAAAGTGATTTATTGGGCTGTGGGATTTAACGCTCGCTGCAATTAAATTTCCGCTTTTTTTTACAGCGTCGAGATGTGTTAATAAATCATAGAGATGTGTGAGTGAAACTCAAAGGAAGTGGAATACTTCGAATTTTATGGCTGCATTTTGGAGAATGTTTCCTTCTCCAAAGATATCGTTTCCTGTCGATTAACAAAAGTCCATTTCAAGATTCTATGGCCAAATAAATATATGATGAGGTGTATCTAAAGGTTTCATTTGTCATTTAGTTAATAAGGATATCCTTGCGTTTCTTTGGACAGGTTCTAGCATCGGGACGTATAACTGGAGTGAATTTGTATTATCTTTTATCAATAGTTCACTATTTCACTGTGCTTCCTCTCCCATCTTCCTAATGAACAACATATAATAATAATAATAATAATAATAATAATAATAATAATAATAATAATAATAATAATAATAATAATAATAATAATAATAATAATAATGAGATCTGACTTGAGTAAACTGAAAGAGATAGCCGAAAAAAGGCTAAGAAGCAAGAAACCAAGGGAGGAACTCAACGAGAAATACAAAGTACACGAGAGGGGACTAAACAACACAATAGAGGATGTAAAACAGAGGCATAAGGCCAAAGCACATAAGATTCAACGGTACATGAGCAGGAATAAGGGATACCAACAGAACAAACTATTCGGAACCAACCAGAAAAGAATATACAGCCAACTAAGAGGGGAAGACAACCACCAAGAAATTCCTGAAGCCGAACCAAGTAAGAGACTCTGGGAAAACATACAAAAGGGGAAAGTAACAAGGACTGAAGGCATAAAGCTACCAGATGGGAGCAACATCAAACACATAGATGAGACGGGATACAAATACCTGGTAATAATGGAAGAAGGGGATATAAAACACCAAGAGATGAAGGACACGATCAGGAATGAATATATGCAGAGACTCAAGGCGATACTCAAGTCAAAACTCAATGCCGGAAATATGATAAAAGCCATAAACACATGGGCAGTGCCAGTAATCAACGAAGGCAGAACTCCGCAACATAGACCAGAAAACTAGGAAACATATGACAATACACAAAGCACTACACCCAAGAGCAAACACGAAAGGAAGGAGGGAGAGGACTACTAAGCATAGAGGACTTCGTCAACATCGAGAACAGAGCACTGGGGCAATATCTGAAAACCAGTGAAGACGAGTGGCTCAAGAGCGCATGGGAAGAAGGACTGATAAAAGTAGACGAAGACCTAGAAATATACAGAGATAGGAGAATGACAAACAGAACAGAGGACTGGCACAACAAACCAATGCACGGACAATACATGAGACAGACTAAAGAACTAGCCAGCGATGACACATGGCAATGGCTACAGAGGGGAGAGCTAAAGAAGGAAACTGAAGGAATGATAACAGCGGCACAAGATCAGGCCCTAAGAACCAGATATATCCAAAGAACGATAGATGGAAATAACATCTCTCCCATATGTAGGAAGTGCAATACGAAAAATGAAACCATAAACCACATAGCAAGCGAATGTCCGGCACTTGCACAGAACCAGTACAAAAAGAGGCATGATTTAGTAGCAAAAGCCCTCCACTGGAGCCTGTGCAAGAAACATCAGCTACCTTGCAGTAATAAGTGGTACGAACACAAACCTGAGGGAGTGATAGATAACGATCAGGCAAAGATCCTCTGGGACTATGGTATCAGAACAGATAGGGTGACACGTGCAAACAGACCAGACGTGACGTTGATTGACAAAATCAAGAAGAAAGTATCACTCATTGATGTCGCAATACCATGGGACACCAGAGTTGAAGAGAAAGAAAAGGAAAAAATGGATGAGTATCAAGACCTGAAAATAGAAATAAGAAGGATATGGGATATGCCAGTGGAAATTGTACCCATAATCATAGGAACACTAGGCACGATCCCAAGGTCCCTGAAAAAGAATCTGGAAAAACTAGAGGCTGAGGTAGCTCCAGGACTCATGCAAAAGAGTGTGATCCTAGAAACGGCGAACATAGTAAGAAGAGTGATGGACTCCTAAGGAGGCAGGATGCAACCCGGAACCCCACACTGTAAATGCCACCCAGTCGAATTGGAGGACTTTGATAAAGCAAAAAAAAGAAAAAAAAAAAAAAAAAAAAAAAAAAAAAAAAATAATAATAATAATAATAATAATAATAACAACAATAATAATATGCTGGAAGTAAAACCTCTATTAAACATGATTTATTAAAAGTAATTGCTGCCTCAGCTGCATTAATTTTATATAGGATC
This sequence comes from Macrobrachium nipponense, assembly GCF_015104395.2. Lineage (NCBI taxonomy): Eukaryota > Metazoa > Arthropoda > Malacostraca > Decapoda > Palaemonidae > Macrobrachium > Macrobrachium nipponense. The sequence goes on from NC_061096.1 coordinate 28,494,292, forward strand.
TTCTCTATTTTCCTTTTTTTTTTTTAAATTTTAATTTGTTTTTCTTTTATTGTGCGCCCTTCCCAAAAACTGGTGAGCAATGCCGGAGGCGATAGTGAAAATTTCAGGGCATATCCCGTAGAGTTTATCAAGGATGAAGTGCCATCCTATTCCTTTCGTAGGGCCACGACGTTTCGTCTGGAGCTTCAGACATCCTTTTAGGCGGCGGTAGGTGATGGACTGAAGTATCCAAAAATTACAACAAAACTTCTTTGAGTTTTCACATCAATCTTTTTTTTCTGACTTTAACCAGTCATCCATACAGCATCTAATACTGCCCCTTTCTTGCAATGCCTTTCTACTAAAAAAATAAAATGTCAAGGGACCATTTTACAAATCTGATTGAGCTGAGTAGCCGGAATGACAAGTTGAGAGCGTTAGATCTACGGAACCTAAAATATGAGTCATATCTTTTCAATCAATTTTTCAGGCTACATTGAAATTTATGACAAGCTATTGCTTGGATATGTAGTTCATTGCATCAAATGTTAGAATGGTCAACAAAATTATTGTTTTCACAGACGTTTACCTTCGATAACTTTGTCCGATAAATAATATTACTATTCCTAAAAACCAGTTACCAATGAAAATCATTTATATTAAACTATACGCTCTAATGGTTCAACACTGAACTACATATATATGTCCCCTTTTGCGTTGCACTAACGAAATTAATTGATACCGGGCCTTACATTTTGCAAAATTATTATAATTATTTATTTGCTACGTTAATCGTCATTAGTATTGCAGCGTTTTGTGCTTTAATGCATTTTTTCGTAAATCATTCAAAACAAATATCTCTTTGGAAATATTATTTCCAGCTATTCACGAATGATTTTACCTATTTTTCTTATTGCCATGAAAATGCATATTTAACGTTTAAAAAAGCTTGGCATTCATATCTCAATTTGCTCCTTTAACTTTCCGCAGGCAATAATACTATTCTCCTTTTATTTTAATACATTTTTCTCTATTTTCTCTCTGAATTTCCCTTTTTATAACGTCTTACTTCTTCCTAATGAACGCCATTTTCTTTGGAAGCTGGAATTTCAAGTCAATGACTCCTTTGGTGGGCTCGTTCCATATGAATAGGTGTCGTCTTCTGAATAATAATAATAATAATAATAATAATAATAATAATAATAATAATAATAATAATAATAATACCAAATCAGCACATTTGATTCCGAACACCTCTCGGCTTTCTGAGGGTGAACAATTACAAGTTGCCACCAAGAATGACAAGGTGTTCCTACATATGGTTCTCTGACGAAATTGGATTATTTACGTTAACCAAATAATATAACTCATGCAGGGCGTGATGGAATTAACATATTTACGTTGCAATACTCTCTAATGCCAGTAGAGGTACAAGGAAGTACGATTTGAAGGACTCAGACGTCTTATAAATCAATGTTTCCTATCTACATTCTTATATTCCACCGTACAGCTGGAGATGATAATAAGCGGAGGAAGAAGAAGAAATCGGTCGAAAAAGAACTGGGGCGTTTTTGCGTCGAGAATAATGATAATGACCTTAGCAAAACCTTAATGCGAGAGATGCTACAAGGCATAATAACGGCCTCTCACTTTTTCCAAAGGATGCCATAAGCAGTGGTCGTTAAGGACGGAAATTTTGCCCCTTGGTATTTCGTGTGGAGAGGGGCATGCAAGTGGAAAAGAATAACTATTCGTCTCCAGACTTCGACAATTTCTTAAGACGAAGTCTGAAGAAAAGGAGCATTTTTCAGCATTTTAAAGCAGCTTGAAATTGTTTTGGGGGGTGTCTACATAGCCTTTGAAAAATATTAAGAAAAAAAAAACGTATTATAGCTTTTGCTGTGGGAACAGATTTCAGTAATAACGATCGAGTTTTCTCTACATCGTATAATCAAGGCTAACACAAATAGATCCATCTGTCGGTGGTCCCGGTTCAATGCTGTATGGGCCACGACCCATGAAACTTTAACCATGGCCCGTGATAGCCTGGCCTTAAATCAAATAAAAATTCCTGAGGCTAGAGGGCTGTAAATTGGTATGTTGATCAGCTACCCTCTAATCATCAAGCATAGCAAATTGCAGCCTCTAGCCTCAGTAGTTTTTATTTAATTCAAGGTTAAATTTAGACCTGATCGTGCGTCTGGTACCGTTAGAGCTGCCAGCCGCCGACTCTTCTTCACTTGACCGCATCTGGGGAGTAACTGAGCGTTGCCCGGTCGTGGTTAAGAGTCATACTGCCGCACAACGAGAGTTTCATGCAGCATTATACGCTGTACAGAAAACTACAGGAAAACTGATCAGTTCTGTCTCAGTGATTACACGGGAAAAACTAAAGATCTTCAAAGATATCAACAAAGATCTTGAACTGTTAAAACTTGTCCTAAGCTGAAAAGGGAGTATGCAAAGTATAATTATGCACATTTTCACAAAATCTACCAAGATAACTGTCTATGTGTGCAGGATAAAGATCCTCGGAAAAAGCCACAATGTCACCGACCATCGGTATTCTAGTTCAGTTCTGCAAAGAGCACACAGTCATTAGGTTCTACATAACGGCCGGCAGTTTGTCTAGTTCCTCCAGCGTTCACGGAAATAAAATGCACTATTTGAGGGCTTAGTATGTTAGCAAGATCGTTTCCGTAGTTCGGTTAGCAGTCTGTCAGGAAGACAAACAAGGGGAAAAAATAATTAAAAAATAATGAATACCACGTCTTTTAAACAACTCTCTCTCTCTCTCTCTCTCTCTCTCTCTCTCTCTCTCTCTCTCTCTCTCTCTCTGGCGCTGAATGACTAAAATAGGTCCCAGTGCTTCGGCTTGTCCCTAAATTTCATAATCCATCCATCCTCTCTCTCTCTCTCTCTCTCTCTCTCTCTCTCTCTCTCTCTCTCTCTCGCTCTCTCCACTCCTATTTTATACAAAATTAACCCTTTAAAACTCTGCACAGGCATTCAGAGACTTGTAGATATTTTTCGTAAAACTTGACATTGTCTCATCTTACTTGATGATAATCCTTTCAGTAATTCATACTCCCATGCCTACAGGAAACACCACTATACCATTTCCACGTCTAATCTTGTCTTGTGTCAGTGGCAAGCAATGATTTTCTTCGTTTTAAGATCAGTTTTGCTTAAGTTTATTTCCAGATCTCATAATCGTTCAATTCGCAAAAAAAAAAAATCTAAAGTGGCCTCATTTCCCAGCCTCCTTGTCATGGTCTTCTGCTTCTCTTTGTTTTCGTCCAGTTTACTCTTTTCCATAACTAATGAAAACCATTCTCTTCCAAGTTGATGGCTGCTGGCTTGTCACTAACGACGGTCATATTTTGGATTTTGCGACCATCGGGTTGAGGACGTTTAAAGACAAAAAAAAAAAAAAAAAAAAAAAAAAAAAAAATTACACATGCACAGAAATTTCATCGGCGCAAACGAGTTTTCTGCACAACCGCTACAGCGTATAATCAAGGCAACCGAAAATAGATTTACTATCTTTGGGTGGGCGCCGTATAATGCTGTATGAGCTGCGGTCCATGAAGCTTTAGCCACCGCAATGTGGTGGGCTGTCCTATATCGTTGCCAGACGCACTATTATGGTTAAACTTAACCTTAAATAGATTAAACATTACTGGGGGCTAGATGGCTGCAATTTAGTACGTTAGATGATTGGAGGGTGGATGATCAACATATCAATTTGCAGCCCTCTAGCCTCAGTAGGTTTCAAGATCTGGGGGCGAAGGGAAAAAGTGCGGACGGACAGACAAAGCCGGCACAACAGTTATCTTTCACAGAAAACTAAAAAACAGAAAATATGAACAAAGCCAAATTTAAGGCCAAAAAGTGAAGGACAGAATATCTTCCCCTTCATTTTACTCCGGAATTTGGCCGCTCCTTTCGTCTCATAGATTTCCTCGTAAATTTGCAAGCTATTTCTTTCCGCAGCTGCTTTCGACAACTAATGAGCGATCAATATATTATATGAGATCCTTGGCACTCCCTCCACAGTTTCTAAGAAAAAATATCACCACGTTTATTCCTCGGCCACCTGTTTATAAACAGGTTTAAGAAAATGTTGCTTTAGAAAAAACAAGTTACACCAAAGCTCAAATTACGAATCAATGAAAAACTAAACATTATTCTTTACAACCTGTTTAGTGAATTGTATTCAACTCATATCTAGACTTTTTCTGTTTGTAATTTCACGTCATGTTTAGTATTCTGGTGGATAAACGTCAAATCCACATTTCCCTTCGTCAAGCTAATCAGACTGAGGACCCTTTAACCTTTCAAGTTATTTCGTTGTCATACGTGAATGTTTTAACAGTATTTTAGTCAGTTTCTTTTATGGACATTTTCAGCATGACTACAAAATATCTCTCCAGTTGCTGAATAAAAAGTTGTTACAGCTCTTTATACTCCTGTTCGTTTTTCATTTCATTATAACGTTTTTACCTTTATCGTCTGCGGAGGGCGGGTTTTTTATAGGGCTTTCTCAGTCCCCTTAGCCTTATCTCCAAAGAAAAGAAGCATGCTCCATGTTTAAATGTCAACTTTTCATGCGATTAATTACAAAATCTCATATTTCCCCCATTCTGCGGACTTCGTTCTTTGCACCTGACGATTGCCAATTTCTTTCACATTTCGCCTGACCGTACAAATCATCACTCGTTAATAGATGCATAAGGCAACCTCCTTCTCAGCTAGAGAGGTTATAAAAGAAAAGGAATCACAGATATGCGAGCGCATATGCTTCGATTCGTAATCGATACTATTGGCCCGGTAACTCTGGATTTCCCGCCTTCCCCGCCCGACCATAAGTAGGGGGACATGTACATTTAATCGCCCTCTCCAACAGCCCCGAAATGATGTATACACTGCAAGCAGGCAATATCGCTTGAAGAATACATAATAGCAGTTGTTTTTTCCTTGGGAATTTAAACCAATGACCACCGAGCTACAAACCAATGTTTACCCACTACTTTATAGGCGGCATAAAAGAAAGGGAACTATGTAGGTAAATTAATGGGGAAAATATTATAAAGGTTACGACAAATTTCTCTCAATTCCTATTATTATTATTATTTTGTTAAAAATGATTGCTGCTTCAGCACTATTAATCTTGTAGAGAGTCTTCTTTATTTTTCTGATGACGGCTTTCTCGTTGTTGCTTATACTGGCGAGCAACGCACCAAAGGGCAGGGTAAAATTCGGTTGAGTCATTTGGTTTATTATTGATTATACAATTCTATCTCTCTCTCTCTCTCCAACGCGACGTTTCTTCCTGATCCGCAGGGCATTATCAAGCGATGACTGCTAAGGGACTGAATTCGAGTTGTTTGTTGTTTTTGATTAAGCTGACCTTGTGTCAGCACGGGCTCTTGCTCACAGAGCAGCCCGTAATAATTCGAGTTGTTGTTTTAGATTAAGCTGGCTTTATGCCAGCACGGGTCTCTTGCTCAAGATTCGAGTGGCGAATCCTTCTTAAATCGTGCTTTTGCGGGCTCGCGAGTACGGTATAGAGAACCTCTCCGGCAGGTCGAGTTTTCATTGGTTCTTGGGAAGATGACTCACACGGCGAGCGTTTACGAGTCTTGCAGACCTTCTCAGGCAGGGGGTATCACTGGGAGCCTCTTGATTGGCTTCTACCTGAGTGACGTCACCCCTGGTATTATTCTGATAATGTGCTTCACGTCCGGTGTTTGTTTTTATGCGCTCTGGTACTTTCGTTGGGGGGGGGGGGGGGGGGGGCGGGCGGGGGGTCGTGGTCCTCCTCACACACGCCGGTATCAGGTATTAGGGGGAGGCTTTTGCTCGAGTATAAGCAGTGCTTCTAGGAGGCGCAGACGTCGCGGGTCAGGGGCTCTCCCGATGATTTTGACATTCCTGATGATGTCGTCTCTTGTGATGTCTTGCTGGTGTACTGCAAGGGTGTGCTGCCTAATGGCGCCCTCCTGGGGGTGCCAGGATATCCTTTTAGACAGGCGCATCGTCGTCATGCCGATGTAAATCCCAGGGCATCCTTGAGCGGGGCATACGTATCGGTAGACAACGTTGGACTGCTTTAGGGGGTCTCCTACGGGCAGGAGGGGTTCTTCTTCTTCCGGAGGTCCTTCGTACGCCGATTCTTATAGTAAATAATAAGGGACACCCCTCCCCGCCCGTAGGAGACCCCCTAAAGCAGTCCAACGTTGTCTACCGATACGTATGCCCCGCCCAAGGATGCCCTGGGATTTACATCGGCAATTCACGTTATTATTAGACTCCTTAACGGTATTTTCGTCGATCTTTTTACTGATGGCAGAGAAGCGACCGTCGTCTCCTGGCCCCCAGCTGGTGGACCTACCCTCCCCCGACGAGCAAGGCTTCCAGATGGTTCAGAAGAAGCGAAAGAAAGCTTTGAAGACCATTTTCGACATCTCTGGCCCCTCGACTTCAGCACCGATTTCGACTGAATTCCCGACGTTACCCAAGTTCAAGACAATAGTAACGCAAGGCCAGACGTCATATGCAGCTGTTTTGGCCTTAGAAAACAAGCACCCCGAGGGCAAACTCCATGCCAGACCTAACTTGAAAGGGGAATTCATTATTTCCCCGAAGAACCAACGATCTGCTGAGCGATTTATCAACGATCCCTCCTGCCTTCTGCTGGATCCTGCTGAGAAAATTATGAAGGGGATGATATGCAAAGTCCTTAAGTACATCACCATTGAACGGATCTTGCAAGTGCCCAGCATACTGACTGCAACGAGATGCACTGTAAAGAAGGATATGGAGACGACAGAGGAAACCTTGAAGGTGGAAGCCACTTTCAAGGGAAAAATCCCACCTTTTATAGATCTTGGAATCCTCGGTACTTATCGAACGGAAGCCTTTGTCCCCGAGCCTCTGGGGTGCTTCAAGTGTCAGAGGTACGGACACCACAAGAGGGAGTGTACTTCCCACCACGTCTGCGGGATATGTAGCCAACGACACGAGACTGATGTATGCCTTCAAAAATTCAAAGCAAAGGGCCACACTGTTGCCCGATGTCCCAACTGTCACCAGTCGCACCATGCATGTCAGACTGGAGAAGATCTGGAGGATGAAGGGCATTTCCCCACTGCCTGCAAGACCTCAAGAACGCCAGCCATCGCCCCCAAGACGACCTCCAAGCGAGCGAAGGGTTGATCCAAGGACCAATCTACCTCCTCCTCCACAAACTCCTCAACCTTCCAACCAACATCCTAAACCCCGCCATTACATCCCAAACCCCTCATCCTTTCCTTCCCCCCCAACCCCTAAGGTTATTCCATCAACCCCTCAGTTTATCCCCCCAACCCCTGCACCGCCGACGACCCCGATTCCTGCTCGTGTTGAAGCAGAAACCCAGACAGATGTTCCAGTTGAGGAATAGAGCGGCAGCCCGGACTATCGAGATACAACGAACGAGATACCGACTGTAACCCCTACTGGTATTTAGGAGTAGACTTGTAAACTGTAAAACTGACCGTCTGCCTAAAATATATGGGTGGCTTACTTAACAAGCACCACTAATTGCTTGTTAGATTTTGGGTCTAGATCCAATATATGAGATACCAGATGAAACTAATATATAATATATCTGCAGACTCTACTGATTATAGAATGACCAGTGACAGACATTTTGGAGGGTGGGTTCCCCATTGACAGAGCACCTGAAAAGGGGGGGTTCTGGGTTTTTTAATTGGAAATCTTTTATCCAACTTAGGATATACCGAGTAAAATTTACTCTACAATAGCACTGCACATCCTAGAATACTGTGGTGGTAATGACAGACATTTTAGTGGGTGGTTACCCCCTGACAGACGCCCCACAACGAGTGGGGAGGGGGAGACAGGATCTGCATCCAACATTGGAGATACCAAGTAAAATTTGTACTACAATTGCAGTGGACATCCTAGATTGCTTTGGTTGTAATGACAGACATTTTAGTGGGTGGTTACCCCCTGACAGACACCCCACAACGAGTGGGGAGGGGGAGGGGGAGACAGGATCTGCATCCAACATGGAGATACGAAGTAAAATCTGTACTACAATAGTACTGCACATCTTAGAGTACTGCGGTGGTAATGACAGACATTTTATGTGGTGGTTACCCCTGACAGACACCCACAACGAGGAGGAGGGGGAGGGGGGAGGGGGAGACAGGATCTGCATCCAACATTGGAGATACCAACTAAAAATTTGTACTACAATAGCACTTCATATCCTAGAATGCTGTGATGTTCATGACAGACATTTTTAGTTTAGTGGTTTGCCCCTGACAGACACACCCTAACAGGTGGGCAGGGGAAAGGGCAAGCCCACCGATAAGTTAATTGGTCCTAGAACTAGTATAGCAGGCTACTATTGACCCGTACTATACATTATCGTGATATCTTTAATAAATATTTTTATCCTTTCTATATCCTCTTATTTATTTAACAAAAAAAAATTATTTATTTGTTTCATAAAAAAACAACAGTCATCTGTAGGCCCATAATAATTCGGTTATACTATTATCATTTTGTCAAGCAAGCAACTGACTTCAATTATAGTACTCGCTTTAGCTTTGTTTACGAGATGAAAATTAATGTAGCAGTGGCTGGAAGACTGGCACTGTAAAGCAGCATGTAAGTTCTTATCATTATTAGAGTTATTGCTGTAAAATGTCTATGTACATAACATTTGTTAAGTAGAGTAATTCATATGTAATATATACGCTATAGTCAGGGTACAGATCATAATAATTGCGCTATAGCCTACTCAGTTTGTTTTATCGAAGCATGACTACCTTCTTTTGGTTTCAACTGATTTTCATACTAATGAAATCATGGATACATTTTTGATTATCGGTTTTGTGAATGAATATTGTTACTAGGGCCCATTTTTTTTTCGGCAGGTATAAAATTCGTCATATGTAATACACCTGGCTGAGGAAGGACACAGAGGATCTCTGTTTCTTAAACAATCTCTCCACACACCAAGTTATTTCGAACATTTCCATTCTCTCAAGAAGATCATGAATAAATATAAGAGCAAACTAGACCAAAGAAATGTTGATAGAAGGACCGACTTATTACGAAGCTTCAACTCAGCCAAAGAAGACGCCAGCAAAAGAAGCATTTACTCAAACCAAGCGGCTGTCAGCAGTTTTCCACCACGGACCTACGAAGCTCAAGATTCAAGTAAATGAAGATTATACTATACCTGCCACACGCTAAGTTGGCGGTGATGCCCCGCCACTTGCTAAGCGAAGGTGGTAATTGGATTACAGCAACTATTCGTGTGGCTATTCATTTGAGTGTGTTGAAGGCGCTTGCAATTACTAATTCCAGTTGTTTCTATTGTAGAAGTTAATTAAACTCTTTAAAGAAAATGAAAATGTATGTTAAATGATGAAAAACGTTTGAGAACTTTGAGAAAACTATCACTAAAGTATAACTCAAATAGTCAAAGTCAAGGATTTTACACGATTTTCGAATGCACTCTGATTCATTTATCTTCAATATCCGTAAATATATAAGAAATTGGTCAGAATCATGTATATTATAAAGGTCATTTAAATACGGAGATGCTATATAGTATGAATATAGTATAGTCCACGTGTCCAAATAACATACTTAATGGTTAGAAAACATGCGCCTTATCTAGGGAGGCAGAATGATCACTAAAATAGCCAGTTACTGTAATTGGCGGGAATTTCAAACGCAGTTGTTAACTGAGCTAACAATGAAAAAAGAGAAACAGCTCTCAGCTCAGTAACCATTCAGCGATATACTATACATACACTGAAGTATAAGGAGTACTTATAATGGAGGATTGCTTAAAAAAACACAAAACGTATGGGACGGATAACGACCAGACAAGAATCGTCGTAATTAAGGTCTGCAATTATCTTCGTGAGCAATATGATAAAGGCAAAGATGATATCGTAAAGAGGACTGCTGCTGCAACAGGAATATCTGTTCATTCCATTCAGCGGATAAAGCAGCAACACAAGCGTGGAGAGATGCACTCTCCACCTCTAGGTTAAGAAAGTCACCAGTAATGGGAGCCTTAGATGATTTTGATAAGGACTGTACGTCGGGAGATAATGGCTTTCTATGAAAGAGGTGAAATTCCAACAATAGAAAAACTGCTGGATAAGGTGAAGAAGCCACTTCTGAATTTCCCTGGTGCTTATATGTCCCTTCTCAAACTTGTTAAGGAACTCTGCTTTCGTTATAAGAAAGTTGAAAGCGGTAGGAAGGTCTTGATGGAAAGGAACGATATTGTTCTTGCCAGAAATAAATATTTAAGGCTTATTGATGAAAACCGAAAATCCGATTCTCCAAGACCGGAAATATATCTGGACATTGGTAAATCAAAATGAGCTAGTGGACAAGTGTTGGACTCTACCTGATGGAATTGTTGGTCCACAAGTGAAAACGGGTAAAGGAGCTAGATTTATCATAGTGCATGCTGGAGGAATATATGGATTCGTACCAGGAGGATTGCTATTTTTCCGATCGAAAAATAGTAATAAGGGTGATTACCATGACAGTATGAATCATACATGCTTCCTATCATGGCTTCAAACACAGCTACTGGTACTGGTAAAAATTCCCGCTAGGTCACTCATTGTTTTAGATAATGCTTCATATCATTCAAAAATATTGAACAAAGCACCTGTCAGCATGCAGTTCAAGGAAATCGGATATTGTCTCCTGGTTAACTAACCACAATATAGCTCATGACCCTTCCTATACCAAAACCGAACTTCTAGATGTGGTAAAGCAGCACAAGTACCTCCAGGAGTATGAAATTGACAAAATCGCTAGAGATGCTGGCCATGAGGTACTCAGACTTCCTCCTTATCACTGCGAGTTAAACCCGATTGAAATTTGCAAATTGATTTGGGCCCAAACAAGTAAAAAATGAGGTTAAGAAATGCAATTCAAATCCCAATCAGACTTTGACAAATGTTGAACGTATAACTAAACGTGCAATAGACAGAGTAACAGCAGAGGACTGGAAGTCATGTATGCGTCATGCAAGAGAAGTGGAGGATATTTATAGGAAAAGGGATATAGCACGTGACCATCTAACTGAGAAATTGTTTATAAACATCACCAGTGACAGTGAGGAGTCGGAAAGCGATGAATAATTATTTTGTTATTTAGAGCTATTGTTTGATGTAGCCTATCCAAGGATTGATTAATGTATTTTCTTTTGTTGAATCAATTAAATGTTTAATGTATCAAGATGTATGTTTATTTTACCTAAGCATGTTTACATATATTTGAAGCAAATTTCCATTCTTAAAAGTTTGTTAGACCAGGTTATAACGCAGTGAAACTTCAAGGTATCAGTAGCAAAATATAGTGGGTGGAGGATGAGGGTCAAGCGCGCTCTCTCTCTCTCGATTTCTACGAGTTTCTGTAGAAATAGCAAATTATTCCGGCGCTCGAATTTTGCCGTAGATTTCATAAATTAATTTTCAGAAGTAGCAAAGTATAGAAACGGCAACACTGACTTAATCAGTCGAGTTGTCTGCGGTGAGCGAGCTGTCAGAATCAGGTGATCGCTGAGCGCTGTTTCTCTCAATACACCTCCTCCCTACTTCCAACAGGCATATTTCGTGGTATGTTTCATATAATTATACGGCATATTCAGAGGTATGCAATCGACAGCATATAAGTTATCATGAAACTTGGATTGTATTGTTTGATTTATTGAATCCATATATAACATAATGCTCCGAAATAAAGCATTGCTTACATTCGACAAAGGTTTTTATCTTTGGCTTCGATTTCCTGTAATTTATAAAACTTCTGGTTTCCCTACTCCGAATAGCATTTTAATGATATGAAAATATTTCTAACTCTAGTTCGAGTCCTTTCTTGTATATTCACAGAAAATAGTATGATATGATAGAATCCTCTTTCTATTACCTTATTAACACTTAATAAGGTAATAGAAAGAGGATTCTATCATATCATACTATTTTCTGTGAATATACAAGAAAGGACTCGAACTAACGAAGTGGGCGGACCATCACCGCCAACTTAGCGTGTGGCAGGTATAGCAAGGTCCTTCTCACCTTCCCAGAGCTTTATGAACTCCTGCAGAAGGTCGTAAAAGAGGCATTAGCACACGAAATGTTCGGTGAAACCATCAGGGTAAGAAACATAGACCTCCCCGATCGCCTCCTCGAACCAGAATACCGTGTCGATCTTCGAGAAATGCTGAAATAATTGCTCCACTGCTTAGTGGGTAGTTATCTTTTTCTACCACTCATTAACCTTCCTTTCCCCTCCGTTTCTCGGCCGCCTCACGTCTAACGACCGAATATCTCAACTATCACTCAAACTACCGCTTAAGCTGTTGCTTACTTTTGTTTTGCTATTTCTAAAACTGATAATATTGCGTTTTTCTCTCATCGATCCCTATCAATAATGATTGGTGCTTTTTTTTCTATCATCGAATATTGAAATATGGTACTTGAACTCAATAGATTTACGCACCTTTTTTCCGTTTTTCTACGACGATAAATTTTTCGATTTCCTTACTGGTTATCTCTGACTCGCCAGGATTCACTACTATCGATCTTTATCTTCTACTAATGGGTACCTTAGGGTTTGAAGGGGTTTGAAACTACGCCTGTTCACCTTTCCTTTCAATTTTGAATTCATACCATTTCACCTACATATCCCATTGAAATCATAAATAAAGGCTCACCTCATATCCTTAAAATCACCTTTCCATATGCAAATATTCATATGACCTACGGGCTCCTCTTCAGCAAGAGCCCGTGCTGGCATAAAGTCAGCTTAATCTTTGACAACAACAACAACCACTCGAATTCAGCCGCTTAGCAGTCATCGTTTGATAATGTCCTGCGGATCAGGAAGAAACGTCGCGTTGGAGAGAGAGAGAGAGAGAGAGAGAGAGAGAGAGAGAGAGAGAGAGAGAGAGAGAATTGTATAAGCAAAAATAAACCAAATGACTCAACCGAATTATACCCTGCCCTTTGGTGCATTGCTCGCCAGTATAAGCAACAACGAGAAAGCCGTCATCAGAAAAATAGAGAAGACTATCTACAAGATTTATAGCGCTGAAGCAGCAATCATTTTTAACAAAACATGTCTACGAGAGGGTCTTCTTCCGAAATATTATTATTATTATTATTATTATTATTTTATTATTATTATTATTATTGATTATTACTAATTTTTATTATTTTATTATTCTTATTATTATTATTATTATTATTATTTTATTATTATTATTATTTCAGTAGATGAAACCTATTCACATGGAACAAGCACACCCAAGGGGACACTGACTTGAAATTCAAGCTTCCAAAGAATGTTGGTTTCAACCTCCCACCGCTAAAGACTCCCCCAACACTGCGGCAGCGGTAACTGATCACGATAGGGAGCCAGTGATTTTTCATCGCCCTGGGAGGAGGGAGTCACGAGCCCGCGACATCTGACTGGCCATCCGCGACACTAACCACTACGCTGGACAGTCATTATTTTGTCCGCCATGCTAATCAACTTGAGAGGCCATGTTCCGACAGGGAAGTCATTGTAGCCAGCCAGAAACCCAATTACATAAATGTCCCTTCCCTGAAGACCTGACTCTGGGCTGCCGTGAAATACGCGAGTGTCTTCCAGTAAAGATCCTCGAGGCTTTTGAAGTAAAAAGTTCCATCGTTTCTTCCTCCTCGTAAGGAAATGTCCTCGGGTAATTAAGTTCCTCTTTTCGGTTACGAATCGCTTCGCATAAGTCACTGAGGTACGCTGTGAGTATTCGTTAAAAGCTACGTTTTATGTTTTTAAGAATCAGAGGCTATTTATCTATATACCCATTTTCAGGCCACACAGTTACTGTCTTGGAATGAGTTTTCTTTTTATATTTTGTTTAAGATAAATAAATCACTAGCACATCTCGGAAATTAAGTAAATATCCCATAGCTCGGATTTAAAAGTAGTATATGACTGAAAATGAAGACAGAAAGGTTTTGATTTTTTATTTGTTGTTTTATTTGTATATTTTTCCTTTCTATTTTGTTAAGTCGACAGGAAACTGATAGAAAATTGCTCGAGTTCTATCCAATAATCTTCTGTTAAAAGGCATTGCTGTTACTAGAATTACATCTGCTACATATTTCAGATGGAAATTCCTCAGACAAACGTGATTAAAAGTACTCCTTATAGATAGAAAAAAACACTAGATACGAGACAAAACAAACATCAGAGACAATACAACACAAACAGACCGTTGCATACAATTAAGGTACATTTTTCTAGCTAACCTGTTGACCTTTCTCTTATTTTTATAAGTAGCTACTTGAATAAACACACAGAAACCCTTTGCTGATACACACCTGTAACGAAACAGAACATTGATAACAACAATTCCACGTGCTGAAATAATGGATTCTTTTTAAGCAAAATATTTTTTGAGAGACCTCAAACACACTCACAAGCAGAATATATATATATATATAATATATATATATATATATATATATATATATATATATAATATATATATAAATATAGATATATATGTATGTATGTATATGTATGCAAATAAATACATAAATAAATATATATATATATATATAATATATATATATATATGGGAAAGCCTGTGTTGTATGGCCATTATCTTTTCAAAAAATGGCTTTACCTGGCTAACTGAAAGTTGGTCCAGCACACACAACTTACCCTGAGAAATTTGGTGCAATGTAATACAGTACAGTTTGCAACCTCATAGCTTTTTCAGATCGGAATTTCAATTCACTGGCTTCCTAACTAGAGGTGAATCTATGATACTGAATGACCGACATAGACTTCACAACTACATAAAAAAATTTTGTTTTCGGAAACAGCTTATTTAAATAGAAACTGCGGCACATACATTATTTCCAGTACAGCTAGCCGCCTGCAATATTGGGTTGATTAAGCATTTGTAATGAAAGCTGAGCCGAAATATTTGTTGACATTTAAAAATATCAGAATAAGATTTTACTCAAAAGGCTTTAAAAGAGAAAGTCTGTTATTACAGTTAACCAGCCTCAAAAGAAATAGACCTATTCTCACTATCAATTAATCATGTGTTGTTAAGTGATATGCATGACTTAGCTACATCTTTACACTGATATATTATTATTGAAAAATACTGTTCATACTGAGTATGGAGAAGTGGAAAGCCATTTAATTTCAAATTAGTTTTTCCTGAGGAATCCAATAATGTATTATTAAGTCGGATTTGCCTTCACATTTTCTTGGCCAATTTATGGTTCTTTCCAGCCAGTGAAGCACCGAGCATTCTGTAATTATGCGCAAAAAATTAATTCGAACTTCTGTCATATTGTTTCACAGTGTCGAAATCAAATTGAGATACGCCTAAAAAAAATATTCAACCCTGTGAAATTCTTCTCTTTTTGCTGATAAAACTTTGAGCAATTCATTTCTTGGAACCAAGATTGTCTGTTTCACAAAGAATGAAATTGATATAGATAAAAGCGAATCGAAAGAAAAAAGCACAAGATAATTTTTTTAAGAGGAATAAAAAGTCATTTGATATATTATGTCGACACAAAAACCAAATACAATAAACCCAGTCCTAGCTGATCGGTGGATATTTATTTTTTCCCGTATAAATAATGCATTACATGATTGGCTTACTCTCTCGCTCTAATAGAGATTGCTCATTCAAACATGTCGTTCAACAATGTTTTATTATTTCATAATAAAATTTACATATAAATGCCACATAAAGCTGTGCTCGCAAGATACCAGTGACAATAATTATTTTTTTCATTACAATGGCTTTTGGCCTTTTTTGATTAGAGAATAACTTTTGGCTGTTTTAAAAACGAAACATGTATTTTACATGCCTGGAGTCGTGTGGTTATGAGAGGCCATTAACAACCACCAAATAATAATAATAATAATAATACTAATAATAATAATAACAATAATAATAATAATAATAATAATAATAATAATAATAATAATAATAATAATGTGGAGCCGTGGAGGAGTGGGTTAGGTCCTCAATGGAAACTTAGGTCAAGTTAAGCAACATTGGGGCTGGTCAGTCGTTGGATGGGTGACCGCTCTCCTCGGCGTTGATTCCTTGGGAAAGGATCTTTACCATAATTTCCTCAGTCTACTCAGCTGTAAATGAGTACCTATCCCTGGTGGGGTAGGGTCCAGCTATGGGTTAAATAGCAAAACTCAGCAATGATGGAAAGAAATGAAGGAATCAACGACGTAAATGGAACCTCTGGCAACAGAGAAGCTTCGTCCGGCAACCAGGTATTCAACCCAATGGAAGGGGAAGACGGTCAGGTACTTAGAGGTCGTCATCCAGCAACTGATCACCACAACGACAATAATCAACAGCCTGAGATTGGAGCTACAGAAGCAAAAAGGAAGAAATGGACAAGAGAAGAAAATAAGGAAATATGGAGATGATACATCAGAAGCAACAGTAGGAGAAGGAAAACCAACCTAAGCATGGCATGGATAGACTATAAGAAAGCCTTCGACTTGATACCACACTGATGGCTAATAGAATGCCTGAAAATATAGGGGGCAGAGGAAAACACCATCAGCTTCCTCAAAAATACAATGCGCAACTGGAATACAATACTTACAAGCTCTGGAATAAGACTAGCAGAGGTTAATATCAGGAGAGGGATCTTCCAGGGCGACTCACTGTCTCAACTACTCTTCGTAGTAGCCATGATTCCATGACAAAAGTACTACAGAAGATGGATGCCGGGTACCAACTCAATAAAAGAGGATATAGAAGAAGATTGGTCAACATCTGGAATGAGAGGAATAACACACCCCCCAAACAGAGCAGAGGCTGGCAGACCAAGTAAGGAACATAAAGAAAAAGAACTGGCTCTCCCCAACAGAAAGAGAAGAACTGGAAAGGGAAATGTCACACGACAACGAATTACACGAAGACGAACTGAGAGACGATGCGACAGAAGACGACAGGGAGGATGAGGTATCAAACAACGACACTCGAAGATACGCCGACGAAGTAACAGAGAGGACGGAATGGGTAGAAAAGATTAGACAATGGTTGGAGCCAGATACAGAGAGAACAAAGATCCCCTCCATGAAAGCCTACAACACCAGAAATTAAGGCAGAAAACAAGTGAGGTCAATGAAATAATGGGCATAATACACACCACCAGTATCACAGAAACAAATAACTTGGGATATGCAGGAGCAAGATTAGTAGCAGAACTGATGGGGATTCGAACACCAACACCACCAGCACAACCAAACCCAACAGAAACCAAAACAGCAACCTCCTTGGAAAAGGCGCCTGGAAAAGCAAATCATGGTGATGAGATCTGACTTGAGTAAACTGAAAGAAATGGCAGAAAAAAGGCTAAGAAGCAAGAAAACAAGGGAGGAACTCAACGAGAAATACAAAGTACAAGAGAGAGGACTAAACAACACAATAGAAGATGTAAAACAGAGGCTTAAGGCCAAAGGACATGAAATCCAATGGTACATGAACAGGAATAAGGGATACCAACAGAACAAACTATTCGGAACCAACCAGAAAAGACTATACAGCCACTAAGAGGGGAAGACAACCACCCAGAAATTCCTGAAGCCGAACCAAGTAAGAGACTCTGGGAAAACATATGGACTAATCGGTATCACACACCAAACATGCAACATGGCTCCAGGAAGTCAAGGAAGAAGAAATAGGGAGAATAAAACAAAGATTCACAGAGATCACGACAGACACAGTCAGACACCAACTAAAGAAAATGCCAAACTGGAAAGCCCCAGGTCCCGATGAAGTCCATGGATACTGGCTCAAAAACTTCAAGGCCCTACACCCACGAATAGCAGAACAACTCCAGCATTGTATCTCAAATCACCATGCACCCAAATGGATGACCACAGGAAGAACATCCATAGTACAAAAAGACAAGAGTAAGGGAAATATAGCCAGTAACTACAGGCCTATCACCTGCCTACCAATAATGTGGAAGTTACTAACAGTATCATCAGTGAAAGGCTATACAATTACCTAGAGGAGACAAACACCAATAATGTGGAAGTTACTAACAGGTATCATCAGTGAAAGGCTATACAATTACCTAGAGGAGACAAACACCATCCACCAACAGAAAGACTGCAGAAGGAAGTGTAGGGGCACAAAAGACCAGCTCCTGATAGACAAAATGGTAATGAAGAACAGTAGGAGAAGGAAAACCAACCTAAGCATGGCATGGATAGACTATAAGAAAGCCTTCGACATGATACCACACACATGGCTAATAGAATGCCTGAAAATATATGGGGCAGAGGAAAACACCATCAGCTTCCTCAAAAATACAATGCGCAACTGGAATACAATACTTACAAGCTCTGGAATAAGACTAGCAGAGGTTAATATCAGGAGAGGGATCTTCTGGGGACATCAGGATGGAGTTTGGAATAGAAAAATGCACCTTAGTCAACATACAAAAAGGCAG
This sequence comes from Macrobrachium nipponense, assembly GCF_015104395.2. Classification (NCBI taxonomy): domain Eukaryota; kingdom Metazoa; phylum Arthropoda; class Malacostraca; order Decapoda; family Palaemonidae; genus Macrobrachium; species Macrobrachium nipponense. The sequence continues at coordinate 28,512,846 of NC_061096.1, forward strand.
ATGGGAGCAACATCAAACACATAGATGAGACAGGATACAAATACCTGGGAATAATGGAAGGAGGGGATATAAAACACCAAGAGATGAAGGACACGATCAGGAAAGAATATATGCAGAGACTCAAGGCGATACTCAAGTCAAAACTCATCGCCAGAAATATGATAAAAGCCATAAACCACATGGGCAGTGCCAGTAATCAGATACAGCGCAGGAATAGTGGAATGGACGAAGGCAGAACTCCGCAGCATAGATCAGAAAACCAGGAAACATATGACAATACACAAAGCACTACACCCAAGAGCAAATACGGACAGGCTACCATAACACGAAAGGAAGGAGGGAGAGGACTACTAAGTATAGAGGACTGCGTCAACACCGAGAACAGAGCACTGGGGCAATATATGAAGACCAGTGAAGACGAGTGGCTAAAGAGTGCATGGGAAGAAGGACTAATAAAGTAGACGAAGACCCAGAAATATACAGAGACAGGAGGATGACGACAGAAAAGAGGAATGGCACAACAAACCAATGCACGGACAATACATGAGACAGACTAAAGAACTAGCCAGCGATGACACATGGCAATGGCTACAGAGGGGAGAGCTAAAGAAGGAAACGGAAGGAATGATAACAGCGGCACAAGATCAGGCCCTAAGAACCAGATATGTTCAAAGAACGATAGATGGAAATAACATCTCTCCCATATGTAGGAAGTGCAATACGAAAAATGAAACCATAAACCACATAGCAAGCGAATGCCCGGCACTTGCACAGAACCAGTACAAAAAGAGGCATGATTCAGTGGCAAAAGCCCTCCAATGGAGCCTGTGCAAGAAACATCAGCTACCTTGCAGTAATAAGTGGTACGAGCACCAACCTGAGGGAGTGATAGAAAACGATCAGGCAAAGATCCTCTGGGACTATGGTATCAGGACGGATAGGGTGATACGTGCAAACAGACCAGACGTGACGTTGATTGACAAAGTCAAGAAGAAAGTATCACTCATTGATGTCGCAATACCATGGGACACCAGAGTTGAAGAGAAAGAGAGGGAAAAAATGGATAAGTATCAAGATCTGAAAATAGAAATAAGAAGGATATGGGATATGCCAGTGGAAATCGTACCCATAATCATAGGAGCACTAAGCACGATCCCAAGATCCCTGAAAAGGAATCTAGAAAAACTAGAGGCTGAAGTAGCTCCGGGCCTCAGCAGAAGAGTGTGATCCTAGAAACGGCACACATAGTAAGAAAAGTGATGGACTCCTAAGGAGGCAGATGCAACCTGGAACCCCACACTATAAATACCACCCTGTCGAATTGGAGGACTGTGATAGAGCTAAAAAAAAAAAAAATAATAATAATAATAATAAAGTATTTAAGCGAATGAAAATCAGTAGGCGACAAATTCTTGAAATAAGAATCATAGTCATAAACAATCAGCACTCTCTCTCTCTCCTCTATCTATCTCTCTCTCGCTCTCTCCTCTCTCTCCTCTCTCTCACACACACGCTTAAACGTCACTTTCGTTTTGAGGAAACGTAAAACAAAAGCATATCTATTATCTATAATTATACATATAATATATACATACACACACACACACACACACACACACATATATATATATATATATATATATATAATATATATATATATATATATATATATATATATATATATACATATATATATATATATATATATATATATATATATATGTGTGTGTGTGTGTGTGTGTGTGTGTGTGTGTGTGTGTGTTTTAATTTCACTCTCCGTAGTAGCTTAATCAGCACTGAAATAGAATCATGAAGTTTGCAGGAATCCCATTTGCATTACTCATGAGAATAAAAAAGAGAGATACGTATCAGTCAAAAACGAATGAATATTAATACATTGCTACTTTTTCAATATCTAAATAAAGAGATAGCACTTGATAAACTGAGGAACCTGGGGGAAACTGTCGTGAATTAAAACGCTAACAATTAATCCACTGAAATATTTCACTAAAGGGGAAGTATCTACTGCCGGGTCTTCTTGGGTTAGTCATTAGTTATTCAGGAATTATTGGAGTCCACGCAGTGATCCATCATTCCGAGTATATTACTAGCGTTCACGTTTCGTGAAGTAAAGATGGCCTCTTAGATATAACCATTAACATTCTTTCCTGTCTTTTCTCTACTTTTTTTTATCCCTTCGTTCTTGGCGCTTTAGTTTTAGTCTCCTTTTAGATTTCTGTAAAAGAAAACTTTGTGCCGGCTTGCCACAGTTTATTCTAAAATACTACAGAGGCTAGAGGGCTGTATACTGGTGTGTTGATCATCCACCCTCCGATCATCAAACATACCAAATTGCAACCTAGTAGCATCAGCAGTTTTGATTTTATTTAAGGTTAAAGTTAGCCATGGATCGTGTATTTCTTACTTGTTTCTTTTAACCTTGGCATTTTAGTCTAGTCACCCTCACTCCCGGGAGACTCGTTAAGAATCTTGTCTACATTTCTAAATGCCCCTTAAAAGACATCCTAAAAGGCTCTTGTCGCAGCAATTAAACTCTTCGACCTCCACGTCTCTCTCTCTCTCTCTCTCTCTCTCTCTCTCTCTCTCTCTCTCTCTCTCTCTCTCTCTCTCAGTATTGCTGCAACAAATGCAAGGGCCATGTAGACTGCCTATTTACCATTGTTTCAACAGCAGAAAATTTTCCATGCAAAACGACCAGCTAGGCCTTGGATAATGAAAGGAAAAACTACGACTGGGGTCACGCACGAAAAATTCAAGCGATAAGAGGGTAAAGAAAATGTGGTTTAAAGAAAATGTTCTCTCTCTCTCTCTCTCTCTCTCTCTCTCTCTCTCTCTCTCTCTGTGAAAAGGAGGGCAACTGTTCAGCTTTAGCTAAAACTCATTGTTTCACAAAATGGTACCATAAAATAGATGTAAAGAGCGCCAGCGAATGCAGTGTTTCCTATTTATGCATAACAGTATGCACTCAGATATGCATATTTATTTTGAATAAATAAACAAATGGCTTACAATTATTTCATTATAAAGAATAAATGGGGGAGGGGAACAGTTCCTTATTTGAGCCCCCATAAAGTGAAAAAATACCAGCTGAACTCGTCGGGTGCCCCACCCCCACCCTTTTCAGAGAGAAGGGACAGCTGACCAGCGTCGTATATAAATCTTGTTTGGTAGGGAATTGCAAATCCTTCAAACCCAGAAACGCTGCACGTTCTGAGGCAACTCTCCGAAAATGCTGGCGGCACCACAAAAATGATGGTGCTTTTCTACAACACGTTAGAGATAGGCTACTACAAAAGAACACCTGCTGAAGGAGAACAGCATAATTATACTAAGCACTTCAATTCTACCAGATACACACACACACACACACACACACACATATATATATATATATATATATATATATATATATATATATAATATATATATATATATATATATATATGTGTGTGTGTGTGTGTGTGTGTGAGTGCGTGTGTGTGTGTGTAAATATATATACATACATATATTTACATATATATATATATATATATATATATATATATATATATATATATATATACATATAATCTGAAGTCTCATCGGTGACAGCTTCAAATCGAGCAAGTTACTGTCCATTCTATAAGCATGACACACTACATATTCATAAACTGAGTAAATAATTAATTCAAGCTGTCTAAAAACCGTACCAAAATAAAAACCTAAAACTTCCAGCAGAAAAACACCCAGAGTTTGCTCAACACCCTCAAATGCGACGTGATGTCGCATTTATTGGAGAAAGATTAAAAGCAAATATCCGAATCTCTTTGAAGGAATGGCAACCACTTTCACAACTTGCAAGACACGATGGCTTATTGGTGGATTTGTGACAGTTTGTGAGAAAATGCTCCGAACGAGTTTTACGAAAAGAAACAGCTGTCACCGAATCATTGACCCGGTAAGGAGGACTAGAAACGATTGTTTACGGGAAAATTATTTCCTTTTCGTAGCAATAAGATGAATAGTTAGTTTTGTTGTTGACATCAGTTCCGAGTACTTGGAAAAAATGTAGTTGGCTGTACGTTGTCCAAAATTGTGCATTTGTATTATGAATCAATTGTTAGGAGAGGGTGGAAAGTAAAACGAAAGAAAGAGAATGTTAGAGGAGGTACAGTAAAAGGAGTGAAAGGGGTTGCAGCTAGGGGCCGAAGGCATGCTGCAAAGAACCTTAAGTAATGTTTACAGTGCACCGCACGAGGCGCACTGACGCCACTAATCCCCTACGGGAAAGGATTGAGGATGGTGAAGCGGAAACAGGAGCATAAAAAGAGCAGGAAATTGCACTGATTTATACTTAAAAATGTTTGTGATCATGTGTCTTATGAAAGTCTTCCAAGGATTCTAATACGACGAATACATCACCCGACGAACAGTATTACGAGAATACTCATTGGGGGCTGAAAGCCACATACGTCTTAATAGATTTCCCTCGGACAAAGGACATGAATTTTTAAAATGAGAAATGCTGGTACTTAAAAGGCATTTTTAGCAGATACTAATTTACCAAATACATCATAACCTTTTATGAACATCTGCATAATGGTTAATATTTCATGCAAATGAAGAGAACTCGCTACATTTTCACGGAATATTTTCTTTACGTAATACAGCGTCACATGGGACGTCTTAATGTATTCATTTCTCCTTACTATCTGATGCTTCAAAGGGAGTGTCTCTAGTCAAGAATTTAAAAAAAAAAAAGGAAACTCTTTATAACACTTCCCTTTGTAAGGGGGTTTGTCTGTCTGTTCTTAATTATTATGAATCAGAGTTTTATAAAAAAAAAAGAAAGACAGTTGGCTGTTCAAGAATAGCACATGATAAAATTCAATGTTTTTAACTCATATAGAAATTTATGTGAACAATAAAATGAACGCAAGTTCATTTGCGCCCTAAATGACAATTGATGACACTCCTTTCATATCTAGATGATGAGGGATATGACAATTTGGTCCTTCGTTCTCTCTCTCTCTCTCTCTCTCTCTCTCTCTCTCTCTCTCTCTCTCTCTCTACCAAAAATTCAACATTTGCAACTGCAACGTTTCTCTAGCATTCACATGATCAAGAAACAGGACCGAAGGATAACTTTGCATGCAATGAGAAAATGTAATGACAATTTCTGCACTTAGGGACTTATTTCTATAGCAGTATGAGTCCAGAAAATTCTACGAGGACGAGGACGTTAATATTATGTTTTAGATGTGTCCAAATATAATGACAAAATCCATGCTGAAAGGAAAATTGAGAGTCGAGGGGGTTTGAAAGATGTAATAGAAGGAAAACCTCAAAAGCACTTGCACTATGAAACAATTGTTAGAGAGAGTGGAAAGTAAGATGGAGGTACAGTAAAAGGAATGAAAGGAGTTTAGCAGCTAGAGGACGGAGGCACTGGTCCCCATACGGGCGCCTGAGCCATAGAATTAATTTTGACCGTCAACCGGCATAAAAGACCAACGCTTCTCCTTCATCCTGGCGAAAGGGAAGCGTAATCAACCATTTACATCCTCCATGATTTACGATAACGCTCATTCCACATGAAAATTCTCCAACATAAATCAAGGCGCCAGTCGGCCGCGTCTGCCCGCGGTGGCTGGGGCGAGCGAAGAAAACGAGATAGATTGAGAATTACTCTCGATCAGACGATAATTGGAATTTCTTGCAATCGGAGGAGAGAAAGATAAAGAACTCACGGTTGGAAAAAGTTCGAGGATTGCTTCTGATCCGAGGGAAAAAAAGACTCGAGTTGCTCTCGGTGGAGATAAGAGAACTCCTCACTCCGTGGATGAAAAATTCAGACTTTATTCTTCACCAAACGGGAAAGGTCCGAATTGCTTCCCGTTGTAAATCACGCTATAAAAAAATAAATAGACTTATGATCGACGAGAGAAAATAGCTATGAAATCAAAAGAAATTTTTGTTCATTCGAAAGCCGAATGATACGAAGAACAAGACAAAATACATAGAAAAGAGTATACAAATGCATATCTTTACAGATACGCACACACGAGGAACAGCGAACTGGATATTGAAGGACATTTTGCAGCTTAATCCTTGTAAATATATGAATGAGGATGTTGTGATAAAGTTCATTCATAAATATATATATATTGTGTGCTTGTGTATATGTTCAAGGACACAATTACGGCCGCGGCCAAAGGAGAAAAATGCCCAAGCACGTGTACATTAATACAGTCTAATCTTGGGGGTTGCTCGTTAAGCAGAGCGAGAAATGGAGATAAAACACATCATTTCGCGTTGGGAGTTCTTTTGAGATCGTTCTGGAAATCCCATTCAAAACACGAGGGGGGGAGGAGGGGAAACTTGGGCGCCAGTACAACGACCTCCAATGGCGGCCAGGGTCCTTTGAATCCCTGGTAATGACGCGAAACCTGAAGTGGTCGCCGAGTAGTTAATTAGTCATTACTAAGGGGCCAGGCTGCGTCCCGGCGGCCATCGGATGAGAGGAAATGATGAACGCGCATCCGATGAGAAACATGTTTTTCCTACAGAGAGAGAGAGAGAGAGAGAGAGAGAGAGAGAGAGAGAGAAGGAGGATCATCTAACGAGAGAGATAAGAAGAGAGAGGGTGAAGCGACAGAGAAAAAGAAGCAAGAAGTTCTCGTGATCCACAGTTCTTGATAGTATCAAAGTCTCATTTCCCACTTTCTTATACAACATTTTTAGCAGGGTTCCCACGTCACTCGAATCAGCTTGACGCACAACTGCTTTGAATGTCCCTCTCAAAATCATTAGTTTAAAATATAGCCATTTTAGACAAATAATACCAAATGAATTGCGTTCTCATGATTGACACCAATCTATTATCTATCGACTCTATTAAGTGCACTAACAGTACGTCGCATTTACAAACAGATGACACAAGAACAGCGGTGATAATAACAAACTTACAACCAAATACATCAGAATAAATCCGATCATTCTTTTCAGCATTTTAATAATAGTAATTATCTGCTTCTTTGACAAAGGAAAAGAAACGAGAAACGGGTATAAATTTATCTTTAAAGAAAGGGAATAGAAACTAATAAGTGATTTTAACAGACTTTTCTCCCACTCAATGGCGCTCCATCTTGTAATATCGACAGAAATCGTGCAGATCCGGAAGCAATCAAGTACATAAACGGGTCAGGGTTTCAGAACAGAAGTAATAAAGAATAGCACCCAGTCACCGAGCATTTATAATACTATAATTTCCAATATTATTTCACTCAAACCTTTAAGCCACAAATACTTCATTATTATACAACCAGAATTTGACATTCATCAGCTCAACTCACTCGCAGTGTTTCGAAATATAGCTCTATAACTTTCTATTCGAATCCCTGGAATTCTAACTAAACCCTTGGGGAATAAGATCCCAAAGCGCAGCGCAGTTGATACCTTTGGTAATCTGTGGCTCAGATATATTACTTAAAAGAAAGTAAAACCTAACTATGCATGGAAACCTAGATAAGTCCCGAAAACTCTGTTTGCAGAAGCAGCAACAGAGTAACAGTGTGTCAGTAGTATAGTCGGGGCTGTCATAGATTGACAAGCAAATTGTCGGCGATGGTGTGCTCCAATATATCAAAATTGATAATTGGTGGAAATGTCCTACTTTCATTGAGTCTATATGAGAAATATTTCAAAACATCTTCAAACAGCAAGCAGTACTTGTTGTCATTATAATTGGTTCTCTTGGAAATTATACACAAAAATACTGCCGTTACAAAATGAATGCTTTTAACTTTGATTTTATTTTAAACGTGGCAGAAATTCACGATTCATTACGGACAAAGCTGTCGCCGGAAACTGCTCCTATGCTCTAACGGAATAAAAAGAATAAGAGGAAAAAAAGGTTCATTTCACTCTCATAACCGTAAACAAGCTTAAAAGAGAACGTTACTCGGGCAACTGAGTGCAATTCCTCGGTGCTTTAGAAGTAACCGAAAAGTTTCCAATATTGTAAAACACCGAAATCCGACTGCGACCATGTAAGTGAATTCTAGGATACCCAAAATGTCCAGGTTCCGTATTTGCGTCAAGCTATTCAGAGGACCCGAGGTCCTGTTTACTGAGCCTGAAGCGACACAAGGCTACATTATAACTTTCATTTTCTCCCTTCTAGTCCAGCTGTAAATTAGTTGTTAAAGGGACAAGACCAATATGCCTTTTCCCGACAAAATAAGAAACGGAAAAGACATTCACACATGCCCGAGGGAGAACAGTTTCCCAATAACAGCGTACCTTGCAGTAGTTACCGACGAGTAATTCTGTTGTAATTAGTTATATATATTCCCAATAACAGCGTACATTGCAATACTTTCCGACGAGTAATTATTTTAATTAGTTATATACACATACTATATACATATATACTCCTATACACACACACACACACACACACACACACACACCACACATATATATATATATATATATATATATATATATATATATATATATATATATATATATATACTGTTGAAATGTAGTGTATTTCTCTGCTACTTGAATGAAATTGTCTATATTTTGCTTGAAAAAAAAGCTATGCTCTATTAACTGAATGTAATCATTCAAGCTGACTTTGCATGTCTGATACTCAGTTATCCCTAGGTCTGTAAGTTGTACCTATTAATTTTGTTATGATCATTTATTTACTATATTGAACAAAGTGTATCCATATATTACATTTTCTCTCCATATATATATATATATATACTATATATATATATATATATATATATATATATATATATATATATATATATATATATATATATATATATATATATATATATATATATATGGAGAGAAAATGTAATATATGGATACACTTTGTTCAATATAGTAAATAAATAATCATAACAAAATTAATAGGTACAACTTACAGATCTCCGCAGATCTAGGGATAACTGAGTATCAGACATGCAAAGTCAGCTTGAATGATTACAGTCAGTTAGTAGAGCATAGCTTTTTTTTTCAAGCAAAATATAGACAATTTCATTCAAGTAGCAGAAAAATACACTACACTTCAACAGTTATAACAACACGCACCGAGCCACATCAACCTAATGTATAGTAGACACCTACATATAGTAATGGCACATCATATACCCTCGGGATAAAATGCCCTACGCCTTTTTCTAAAGGTTTTACACTGAAAAAAGATCAGTCACAAATGAGACCATTCATAAATCATAATATCGAAGATGAGTTTCCCAAAGTAAAATGCCAACCAAGAAATTACCAATGGAAGAGATCTCTGCTAACAGAGGTCATCACAAAGAGGTGACCTAAGTAAACATCGCCCGCAAAAAACTTCGAACGCAACAGGTAGATACCACCCAAGCAAAATTTTACCTAGTAAAAATCACCAAAGAACAAAAATGATACAGTACCATCGAAGCTTGAAACCAATCAAGTCCATTAAAAGGTGTATTTAGCACAGAGAGAGAGAGAGAGAGAGAGAGAGAGAGAGAGAGAGAGAGAGAGAGAGAGAGAGAGAGAGCGAAGTTGGTAAACGTAATCAAAATAATAAAAAGAACAAGAATTCAACTGCAACAACCAAATCAGCTCCTTTATTCTTAAGCTATTAGCAAACGCGCCTTTATATCTTCAACCTTTACTCAAAGATGGAACAAATAACATTAGATTTTACATCAACCCAAAGCTTCTCTAAAGGATACAATTTTCGTCCTCGTAGCATCTGCCTTCAAGTAAAATAGATACTGGAAGACTTCACACACACACACACACACACTCATACGCGTGCATTTATTTACATGCCACACATACGAACATAGGAAAGCCCAAAAATCTTTACCACACAACTATCTCTGAGAGCAGATTGACAACAAAAGATTGTGAGAACTATCGATTTTGCTGTCCTTGAATAACAATGAGAGAGAGAGAGAGAGAGAGAGAGAGAGAGAGAGAGAGAGAGAGAGAGAGAGGAGGCGGGGAGCAAATACATACAGAGAATCAATTTCAGGTTTTTATTTACAGAGACTGTATTACGAAATATTAATCTGGATTTTCCCTCTACAGGTTTTGTAGATGCATATAAAAAATTTTCTTCGCTTTTTTTTTTTGCTACGGATATTGTTTGAAATCAACAAACTCGCATTTGTAATAAAAAAAAAAAAAACTAAATTACTGCCTCTTGTCGGGCTCAAAATAGGCCACGAGTGAAAGACCAGGGCGTTACCAAAAAGGAATCTTTACAAAAACATACACTTTGAAGCTCCTTGGCCTACAGTGATTACCACTATCCACATCCTTCCATATATTTATATATCTCTCTCTACTCGCATATTTCAGAAGAGGGGAAAGCGAGTGGTTATTAGAGTTTTAAACTGACCTCCCACCCGTTGCAATAAAAGGCCTCATTACACGGAAGAGGAAAATGAGGGAAGATTAGGAAAAATGTTGCTGTGCGTGAAAATGAGCAAGGAAATTGAAAGTTTATGGTCAACCATAAATACTACATACATATTAACGTTGTCCCTTAAGTAGAGGCAACAACAACTCCTGAAAATATAGGAATGGAATGGAATATAGAGCTAAGGCCAAAGACCAAGCTCTGGGACCTATGGGGTCATTCAGCTCTGTAAGGGAAATTGAAAGGTGTAACAGGAGGAAAACCTCTAAGCAGCTGCACTATGAAACCATTGTTAGGAGAGGATGGAGAGCATGATAGAAGAAAGATATGAACGGAGGTACAGTAAAAGGAATGAAAGAAGTTGCAGCTAGGGGCCGAAGGGACCCTGCAAGTAACTTGAGTAATCCCTACAGTACACCCCGTGAGGTGTGCTGAAGGCAGTAAGCAACCTAGGGACCAGGAAGCATATTCTTTCTCTTTCGAATGCGTGAGACTCTAGATGGAAATACAGCCAAAGTGATTATTTACCTTTGGTGTAAATTACGAAGTATGCCAAGGATATAATATTTAGTAAAAATGAAATTCAAGGCTGACCTTTTGGAAGGAAAGGAAACTCTATGCTTGTCACTTGACTGATTGACTGATTATGAAGATTAGGTCATAGAACCCAGCTCGGTTACGGCAAATTTTCAGTCAAATTTTCCATAAGACAGCAAGGGACTGCAAGGTTTTTCTCTATAGGAGAATAAATACAGTAAACAAATGCACAAAACAGATTCGTATTTAGTCCAAATTCTTGGCATCTCGTAGATATTTACAATATCACTAAAATTTATCGAATATCCATACCATCTACATGGTATTGGGGACTACTATTACAGTAGGTACACTGCAACACTGGCATCCTCCAAAATACATTTATGAGTTACTCTAGTTTGCCCAATCCTAAATGAGTCATACTGATTTCAAATCTTCTGTTCAGGTTATAGCTAGATTACAGGAGGTTTATTTCCCTTCGAATCCCCATTTTTTGGTTATTTGTCAAGGGTGATGGCCATCCAATGTTACCACTTACTCATGACATAAAAGTTGTACTGAACCTTCTTCTACCAATGTTCGAACTTCGTATTTAAACATTTGCATTTTGCGGCACCTTCAGACGTTTACCAGGTGGAAGAGAAGGAAATAACAGGACTTCATTCAGGAGCCCATTCTAAGCAAGGTTCGGTAAAAATAGACTGTTCAACAAACGTTGTTTACTGGGAAAACGTTGGCAAAGGCGACTCAGAAAATTGGAATGGAGATGAACTTTTTTCTTCTCGCCTTTCGTTGTGGTAACATTTTCTTTCGTGGAACCCAAGACGAATAACTTTGCTATCTTTATTTTTCCTCTGACATATAAAACTTGAAACAAGCCGTTTAATCAAACCGTTTTTTATATCATTCGCATGAACTTCACTTGTATTTCTTTGAAATTTAATTTAGATTCAGGAAATGAAATTCACTAATTCATCTCTATTCCTAACACCTTAATAGCTTGTCAAAGGACATTTCATTCTTCCCTTCAAGTCAGAATAATTCTGGCCTGTTTCGAATTATAAAAATGGTGCGAAATAACTTGAAAAAAAAAACTTGAAAGAATCTGCCACTGTAATCCTAAACAAAGAGAAATTCTATAGGATCACGAGAACAATTGATCTCTTCCAAGCGAACCAAAATTTTTCTTATTCGCTGAATCTTGCCTTCCAAGAGACTCTCTCGAGAATAAAATGAAAACTTATAGCAAAGACGTACAAGAATTTTAATACTATTTGGTCTGTTCTTTTCCTTTCACCTTTGGCTATCACAATGCATCACAGTAAATCCATGACATTGGGCTGTATGATTAATTACAGTTAACCCAGAATTAAGTTTGGTATACTGGCATTGATGTTCAGTTGTCACTCTATTAAGTTCTCAAGGATATGTTACCAAATTCGCATTCCATAAACCGATTATTCCTACTCGAAAGTACTTTCATTATTTAAGCGTATGTGTGTTTGCATTTGTGCGAACAAATATGGAAATTTTCACACACACAAAAATCATGTGCATTCCTAACACTTGTGGTTATAAAATTTTACATTCACGGGTCAGTCTGCGAGTGAAGAATATAACCGACTATAAATGGAGAGGAATATAAAATTTAGGCCAAAGGCCAAGCACTGGGCTAAACGCTGTCGGAAAAAGCACCCTTGCTTAATGTTTCCCTGTGATATTTTCATAAGTTTAAATTCCGCATTCCTGAAATATTTAAAGTTATTTGCCTTCTTAGCACCTTTAAGGAGAAGAAACACACACACACTCTCTCTCTCTCTCTCTCTCTCTCTCTCTATCTCTCTCTCATACACACACACACACACACATACATACACAGACACACACACACCAATCCCCGATATACGAAAGATTTTAAAACCAAACCTTCCACTGTTTATAAACTATGACCAATTGAATCTGACCCGAAGAAATGCCTTCCAAATTCTGAAAAAAAGGAAATAAAAAAAAACAAATCCTTAAGAGAGAATTTTGGACTAGCGAGATCAGGTCGACCCATCGTCGTTTTTGCACATAACGGTGATATATCACTCCGAGCTCTCTGAAATACGATCAGGAAGATGAGAAGATGAAGCGAACGAACTGAAAACAAGGCAGACGTGAGAAAAGTATCAACTACGATTTATTGAATCTGACCCGAAGATATGCCTTCCGAATTAAACAAATACAAAACAAAAATCTAATTTTTACGAGGGAATTTCCGGCAAAGGTCCTAATATCTAATTTTATAGCAGATATATGGATGAGAAGATACCTAGGATTTATAAGTACTCACCCGCAAATACTTCGATGGATAAAAAGTAGAATGGTTAATACACTCAATGTAAACAAAATAGGATTTAAAACTTCTGTTCAAAAAGTGTTCACGAGTCAATATGTTTGTACTTTAAAAACATATTTAGATGAATGTAAAAATTGTAATGTAGTGATTACACTTTAATTACTAAGTGCACCTATGTAAATACATTATGATGTATAATAGACAATATTAAAGTTACTAATTGTATATATGTAAACACATTATAATGTATAATATATAATATTACAAATTGTAAGGATTGTAAATGCCTATCTTATTAATAAAAGACAAAAATGAAGACTGAATTGAGAGAAGTATCAACTGATGGATGATGTTTGGAACCCTAGTGATTGTTCACGCGTTCAAGACTAAACGGAGAAATAAAGGGAAAATGTAAAGGGGACAGAGAAAATGTAAAAGAAAGGTGCTGCGGGAGGGGGTGTGGGTGTCGGGGGGGGTTGCTCACCGGCGCTCTCACGATTGAGGAGTAGGATTTCTCAGGATTTGTAAGGGTGTTGACTAACGTAAATCCTTTTCGGAGGAAAACTGGATGGTTGTTTCTTGTTCCTTTACTCCCCCTTTATTTCTTTTAAGCGTGGACTGGTTTTCCATTACGATTCGCATTTGTTTTTTCATCATTCGGTATCGAGTTCCTGTCTTTTTTTTCTTTTCTTTTTATCACTTGTTGACCCTTTTGATTTCATATGCCATCATAAGAATATTTTTTAACACATATACCATGAAGTTTTGACTTTGTTACATTTGACAAACTCTTTATCTGTTCAATAAATAATTTTTTGAACGTCCATACAGCTGAAAACCATATAATAAGACAAATATTTTCCTCTTAAAAACTCAACCAACCAAACAGAAATGCTATTTGTTCTCTACATACAATTGCTGTGAAAAGTACACATCCTCTTCCCGCGTCTTAGAATTTAAACGGCACGACCTTTACCCTTTCATTGTTTCACTGTGTCCAAATAAGAAATCCTTATATATATATATATATATATATATATATCTATATATATATATATATATATATATATATATATATATATATATTTATATATATATTCTATGCAGTAGGCTTTAGTGATATGTGAAAAATATAATGTATTCTCTAACCAGAAGATTCCTTCCTTCCGTTAATATACTTTACAGCTACTGATTTTTCCTCCCTTGAGACGTTCTTAGTTTCACTCAGCTTTATTTCCTAACTTGAGATTCTCTCAGTTTCGCGGATTTAATTTCCTGGGAAATTCTGGGGATCTTTCTTCTCTGCTGCTGAAAACTGACTTGACACTTCCACCTTATATTTTCTCGCTCAAACGAAATAATTTCTTCAGATTGGTTTTAAGTATATATGTACTTCTTTGTAACCTCATGACTATATACCGTTTCTTTTATCGCATTTGGGTTCTATCACCAAGGAGTTTTTATAATTTGTCGTGAACAAACGTATCCTGCCTTGATTCATTAATTTTAGCCTGTGACCAAAAGAAATAATATGAATGCATAAAAAAGTAAAGTTCCTTCACTTCGGTCCAGACATTATAATAAATGAAGGAAGCATAGACGTAATTTCATCAATGCCTAGCAAACCTATAATTGTTTGACTTCACTAGCACATATTTCAGTTCACTGTTGTTTCTACGCTTACAACACATTTAGAATGTGGCATGCTTAGGTAGCAACTTAGCGACAAAAGAGACTTTCTAATAAGCGGATTGTCCACAAAGGATATTGTAGGTGGAAGATATTATTTAAGGTACCAACCATCCTTTAAGGAGATCACCCACGAATGGATCGCTCACAAAATCTGTCAGTGACGAGAAGAATGAACCATGAAATTCGGCTATCAAGCCAAATGCTCTGTCACTCAGCCATTCAGCGGTTAATGGAGTGAAAAGAGAAAGCTAGAGTGGATGAACACGACTAAATGATTCAGAAACAAATGAGATGAAGAAAACTCCAAGGCAGCACTAAGAAGCAATAGCTGGAGAGGTTGGTCAGCAAGATGGAAGAAAGGAAGCGGGAACGGAGGTAAAGTAAAAGACTAAAAATTAGGGGTAGCCAGGGGCCGAAGGGAAGGCGCAAGCTCCTTTCCGTAATGCCTACATTGAGGGCACTACCCTCCTATATTATGACCCTTGTATTTGATCACTCGCAATAGAGATCAACAACAATTAGGCAAAATAACGTCAATATCACCCGAGGAGAACATAACATACAACATCTAAGATCTGAGGATCTGACAACCCGAGCATGAATAATTGCTTAGCTCGAGGGGGAGCCAGAGAGAAGAGAGAAGCAATTTATTAGGAACATCAGAGAACATGAGGCTCAAAAGATGAAAACAAAACCGAAAAAAGGCATCTTATCTTTTGATTTGTTCCTTTACTCAGAGATAGGATACACAATGCTAGCAAATGAATGGAACTAGGACGATCTTCTTTCGAAGAACATGTCGTGTATTTCTAAAACCGCATGGTCTATAAACATACTTTTCGAGATTTCTTCACACATTTTCCCACACATCATCGAGAATCGAGAAGCATATGTACTCGTACACACGCGCGCGCACACACACACACACACACTTGTGTACACGCGGGAAGACAAATATTCTTTATGTACTGTTTTCTCTGACGACACCTTAAAAATAACTTGCAAAAAAAGTATCGATCATACCCACCATGAATAACAATATGAGAGAGAGAGAGAGAGAGAGAGAGAGAGAGACGAGAGAGCGAGAGAGAGAGAGAGAGAGAGAGAGAGAACTGCATATATGACGAACGTTCTGTCTTATATTAGAGCGTCGTGCTGGAAGTCCTTGAACGAGAGGAACAATGACTTGTGTTGTGAAACAGACTTTATTAAAAACTTTTTCTGACCGATATGTATTCTTAGGTTACATAATTTTCTTAATATTATTATTATTATTATTATTATTATTATTATTATTATTATTATTATTATTATTATTATTATTATTATTATTATTATTGTTGCTGTTTTTGTCTGGGTGGGGGCATGTAATGCTAAAGTATCACACATTCTTGTGAAGTGATTAATTACCTTCATTGGAAAGTCAGCGGATGTTTGAGATACGATGATGCAAATCTCTCTTGGTTTATCGGCAAGTGAATCCAGTAACCGAGGCTGAAATTCTCTGATTATCTCTTGGAAGAGAAGGAAATCCTTTATTATCTTACTGACGAGCCGCTCTCTTATTTTTCTCTCGATTCTGAATCTGCATAATTCTGACTAATGCTAGAGATATAAACCGCAGACTCCCCAGCAGTTGTTTACGCTGTATGCGATCATAAAGGGCGATTCAGGAATAAAGTTTTTCCTTTTAGTCATCATGAGTATAATATCAGGACGACGGCGAGAACCAACTAAAAACATAACAAGAGTAAAGCAAACAACAACCACATGATAGGTGACGTTTGACACCGAAGGACTTGAAAGAACTGAAGTATTGAAGAAGTTAGGGTAAAGAGAAAGTCACCTGAGAGCTTGTTGGACCGTTGGGCCTCTCATGGTTGGCGGGTCGGATATCTGAGGATTTTTATGTTTTTTCAGGGTGCTGAGCTGTGAAGCCTTTTTGAGAGAGAATATGAATGGTTTCCGATTATCATTTGTATTGACTTCTTCAATTTTGTATCTGTTCGAGCTCCCCACGAACACTTATCAGATTGGTTGCTTTATCTTATTCCAAATCGAACTTTTGTCCTTCTTACCTCCTATATGGGATAAAAGTTATTCTTAAACACTTCGTTTACTGCCTGGTTCTTACAACACAATCTTCGGCTAAGTTCGATTACCATACTCGCTTTCAGTTTCATGCAAGTTAAGCAAAACTCTGAATATTGCATAATTAATCACCTAGTCACTAGGAACGAGCAGCTTACGATCGTGAGACAGCCATTAAGGTCACGACGTCTGGCTCACAGTTACGGGGAAACAGCTATTACATAAACCCCATTTCTTATACTTTATGCCAAAAGATTGCTCGAACGTTTCTTCTTTTTTTTTTTTTTTTTTTTTTTTTTTTTTTACTTGTTATTTCCGGTCACAGTATAGTGATGCATCATAAATTGGTCTAAATCTTGGTTAGCGCACGTACAGTTAATATATATACATTTTTCCATAGGGATAACTTATTCCTTAAGCATAGTGAAATCGATATTAACGGACTATTTGTGGAGTAATATTCTAAATTATGCATATTCATGCTATAAAATCGTGCATTATAAAAGGAGTTGGAGTTACCATGTCTTTGACCTACATGCAAAATTCTCCTTTCGAAGTACTTTCCTTTTTAAGTCTCTTTATTTTCCTAATTTTTTGCTGCAATTAACATATTTCACGTCAATTTATTTTGCTTTACTAAAGATGCTCTCAGTTGCAGTCCGTTTTATTTCTCAACATAGAGGGCTGTCAGTTGCACTGGTTTTATTTCCCAACTTGAGATGCTCCCCGTTTTACTCAGTTTTAATTTCGAACGAAATTCAGAGGATCTTTTTCCCAACTGCAGGAAACAGACACCATTCTTCCACCTTATTTTCCTGCTCTAACATTTCACGGGGAGAAGAAACCTACGGTTTTCATTGACCTGTTTATTTCCTCCTCTGTACCGCACGCTTACCATTTCTTTTTATCTCGTCTTGGCTCAGCCACCAAACAAGGAGGCATTTCGATTCTTTCTAGCCACGTAAACAAACCAAATGACTCCCCTCCGTGATTCTGAGCACAAGAAAATACAGAGAAACGAAAAGACTACGGAAAAAGATGCGTTCTTTTCTCATCTGGACTCGAACGTACTCTACTCTGAGGTCCTCATTTCATTTCCTTTATCGTCAATTCTGGATCCCTCGATCTCTCCTCTTCCCAAAAGTTCATCTGATAAATAGGGGAAGGCCGAGGAATCATATAACTGTAGTCATTTCTTGACTCCTCTGCTGAGCTAAAACATCAGAGTCTGTATTTATTTTAACGTCCATTCAACGTGGAAACAAAAAGAAAAGTTGAAAATCGATGTGAATAAAGGTAAACATCGCCCCCAGGTAAGAATTCTTCTTAAAATGGATTGTCTATAAAAGAAACAAATTTAAGGTACACACGACCACTAACACAGACGTAGCACGAATGAAATAACTTGAAATGATATATACCAAAGAGGGAGATATTACCAAACAATACCACGAAGAGTATAAGTTACTCAAGAAAAACAACACTCGTATTAGACACAAATCACTGTGAGGTAAGCTGAGGTATTACCATTCAAAATCAGAATCAAAATCAGCCAAGGAAGATATCCCTCATTCTGGGATATGATATATAATCTGAAAACGCCAACAGAGTGCACAGTTTTTAATCTTATCAAAAATAAAACTTAAATAGCATCCTTTCTTCATTCACATAACGACAAAATTACTTAAAATTTGTGTGCTTACTCAGTCATAGATGCAAAGCGAATATAGAAACACAAGGAATTATGTGATGGCGTAGTAGGGAATGAGGTATCATTGGTTTATACCGATTCATATTTGTTTCCGTCCTCACCTATTTAGCTTCCAGCTCCAAGGATGAAATATATTTGGTCCAATGTATATATTCATCGTTTTAAAACTCAATGTTAACTTTCTGCTACAGGAGATATGGTTGAAAAACCCCGAGTCTCGGATACCCTACTCCCACATAAGGAAGAAACTTTTAACATAAAACCGCAACGCAGTTCACCGGATCAGAATTGATAATACATATCCCATCCCTAACCCCCATCCCCGCCCCCCGATCAAAAAATAAAAACTGCATGGCTTTAAAAGCTCTAAACACATCAGAAATATGAGAGAGAGAGAGAGAGAGAGAGAGAGAGAGCTTCTCCCTCCCCCCAAAAAAATAAATTTAACTTTATGGCTATAAAAGCTCTAACCACATCAGAAATGTGTATGTATGAGAGAGAGAGAGAGAGAGAGAGAGAGAGAGAGAGAGAGAGAGGTTCTCTAACATTTCTACCAAAAACGTCGCTCAGAGGAGAAGGAAATAACAATTATGGTTATCCAGGATCTACGACAAATTCTCCTCATATTCTGCACAGTTGAATCTTCGAATATTTCTAAGAATTGTTTAGAAATTAATGAAATGGAAATCCATCACTGCATCAGGAATAACTTGCCGCTGTGTAGTTTCAAACAACATTTCTAATAGAATATTTCGTATTCTAGTAAGTGGAATTTCTTGTCTTTAGCTTATCTGGCGTGTTAAAGAGAATGGGCCCGCGGAAAACAACATCGTTTGGTGTGCCACTTCCGCAATAGCGTCTTCCTGGCACACTAATACATATCTTTCTTTTACTGAAAGGAATTAAATGGGAAACACTGAGATTGAAACAGCGGAAGTAAGATTATACACGAGCCTAGAACGAACTGCATTCATTATAAGGGCAAAAATCTTGATACAGCAAAGAAACTATATCTAAATTATTTTGTCGGCTTGAGAATACTAGGCGTCAGGTGGCACGTTAGTCCGATGTCTTAAATGAAATCAAGAAGGAGGTGTTAGCTAGTGTTGAGTCTACGGGTAGATGGTCATTCATACACACACACACATGTATGTATACATTCACATTCACATGCAGAAAAATTCATACCCACACATAGGCCTATCTCCTATACCTATGTATATATATATATATTATATATATATATATATATATATATATATATATATATATATATATATATATATATATATATATATGTGTGTGTGTGTGTGTGTGTGTGGTGTGTGTGTGTATATACATATAGTATATATACACACACACATATATATATTATTATATATATATATATATATATATATATATATATATATATATTATATGTATATACACATATATATATATATATATATATATATATATATATATATATATATTATATAATAATATTATATATATACATATATATAAATATCATATATTCATTAATACTAAGTGAAAACAAGCAGCGGGACGGCACTCTTGAATATGTCCAATCTCATGATTACCCTCATCCTCGAGGTTAAATCCTGCAAGCGCACCTTACTGGATTAGAAATTATTGCCTCCTTTGGCAAAATGGGAAACGTGGCAGAGTCGCTAATGTTACATAGGATATAGCTCAACCTTTCGTAGCTAGTAGCTAGAGTATATAGGTAGTAGAATCTCATTTCCTGTATCATTATTATCAATAAGATATATATATATATATATATATTATATATATATATATATATATAATATATATATATATATATATATATATATATATATATACTATATATATATATATAAACGACGTGAAGGTGTGAAGGAGGTTAAGCACCAGAACGAGCGCTGCTCACGAAATTAAAATAAAAAATAAATAAATAAATGACGTGTTTGGTGGTAGGGCCGTACAGTAAGTTCCAGAAGTGAAGCGACAAATTTAAAAGGATTTCATTCGAAATTCACTAACTGGCAACAACAACACGTAACTGAAAAACTCATTTTTTTCTACAGTGAAAGCTCTATCAAGCAAAATAAAGCTAACATATGATGCACAAATATCAAACCTATGATATTTATAACAATCATAAGGAAAAATTACGGTAATAGTAATTATTTTAAAGTATAGTAATTACTTAAAACCATAGAAACAAAACAATTTGAAATTTTCGTTCAACTCAGGATTACCAAAATTACCAATGTATATTTCGAGCAATGTGGAAACATATTTAATATCATAGTGCATTATCAATTATTTTAGCAAAGATGCATAAAACCATGCAAGTATCAATAGGATGAAAAGGGAAAATCTCCGCAACATTAAACATAATCAACCATGAATGCACCTACATTCAACAGAGAAGTTGGGTGTGGTTGGTAGTTCTAATTTTAGCCTCTAGGACCGAACATAAAACACCATCGTCGAAAAAGGCTCTAACTGCTGCTGCTACCTTCAGGTGACTAGGCCTAGTTCGGGCATAGCAAGGCTTACGATGCAGGGCCACTGTCTGTTATTTAGGCAAAGATAGAACCATTAGAACTGACACCAGAACCTGTCCTCGCACCTGGGAAACAGAATCGCAATATAAAAAATAAAAAAAAAAAGACTGTCGCAAGCAACCACATCACCCGTAATCACCACCTGGTTAAGTAGGAAGACGACAGACCCCAACCACCCCTCCCCCCCTTCTACCTCTACCTCTACCCACGATCCTAACTCCACCTTTTTCACTTCAACCTTCTACCTCAAATCTTCTAATCATATTCCAACCGGGAAATTTAAGACTGAATTTGCGTAAGTGGGCGTATCATAAGGAAGTGATATCACCCAAATTCATATTTCCACGGACAACCAGTAATCAATCCGATCCAGTCAAGCATTGTTGTATAACAGAAATTTATGAGATTTTTGGGATATATATATATATATATATATATATAATATATATATTATATATATATTTATATATAAAGAAGCACCCGAGCATGAACAATAGTCCTAGTGCTCGATTCTTAAACCAGGCCTCTGGTTATTCCTGACTAGATAAAAAGGTCCTGAGAGAGAGAGAGAGAGAGAGAGAGAGAGAGAGAGAGAGAGAGAGAGAGAGAGAGAGCATAACAGGAGATACTCGAATTAAAATAATGCTCGCCAAGCATATTCACACTCCGGATCGTATGGACAAGTATAGTCTCACTTATGCACTTAAAAAATAGGTGGAAACCTACGAAAACACTTGTTTGACGCGACCCTGAACGCAATTCCACATGCAAAAATTTGCACAACTGAGGAATTCGATGAAATTATTAACTGACAAGCTGGAAAATATATTTCCTTGATTCTTGAATAGGCCTAACCATGTAGCCATTGCTAAACGTGCATATAACTCGGATTTCGTTTTTTTTTTCACGCCAACTTGAGTCTTATTTATATTTCATTTAATCAGATGCTAAACTTTTTAGTGCTTTATCAAAAGAAATCATAATAACTTTCGATATAACGCTATATAAGTAGAAAGTTAATTTACAAATCATATTAGCTCAATGCTTATGCACTCGGTTCCTGCTGCCACTCAATGGTGAACACTTGATATCACACATTGAGAGCCGCAGATGCTTCTGTGGCGATTTTTCTTTTAATAAACAATTTTTGAACACTGATCATTCACTGGGGAAATACTTTCTGTGCTTCTACAGTTAATCACTGATACGTATTATCAGATAAAGAGGATGACAATAATTCGAATAAACATAATAACTGGCAACCCACGAGAATTTCTAAAGAAGTACGATCAATTCTGAAATTTGTCGCTTCACTTCTGGAACTTACTGTACCACACAACCAAACTTACCAAAGGACAATTGCATTTTAGAACGACTCATTCACTGCCGAGCTAACCTGAAGGTTTAAACCGTAACCGCAGTTTCTAAAACTAACTTAATCCGTCACAGTTTTCACTCGAAAAAGAGCCCCAGTGCCTTACGCAAAGTTCCCGAATCTGAGTGCAACCTCACTTCCGCCATTTTTGGCGGTGCACGGGGAGAGGAGACGTTGCGCTTTCGAACTATAACATCAGCGCTTGCCCCCTTAGCGGATCAGTACTTTCGAAAACTAGTACTACTTAAAGTTCTTCCAACATCTGTTTAGAATTAAAAACGCTAGAGGCCTTCTCGTCAGCGCAGAAATAAGACATTACCAGGCTAAAGCTTGCTTATTGAACATAGGCCTAGGCTATCAATCTCGCTCACGCCACATCGGCCTAAAGTCAAATTTTTTGTTTGTGCAAATATCATAAAATCATACCTGGAGGAGGAATTCTATATCCTTATATAAACTCCGCTGATGAGGAATTTGGGAAGATCCACTCCGAACCGGGGTTACGTTACGAATTTTGAAGATGAAAGTCAACCGCGACAGCAATCACAATGTCTAGAGAGAAACTGACCGAAAACGACAATTTCGGCAATTATTAATGAGGATTGCCAACCTTTGCGCTGACACAAGCCATAAAATCACCTGCCGTATGATTACATACGTTGAGCTGGATACTTACATGTACACATAACTTTACGTATATGCATATGTATATGCATATGTATGAATATCGTAATTATAGACAGTACAGAAAAAAAATTCCATTTGCGTAAAGTTGGCAATTCTAGTTGGTTACGTGAGCTCGTGATTTCAACTTGATCTTGACCTAGGACATCCAGTTCGGTGAGTAAATAATTTTGTTCGGAAGCAATGGGTATCTACCTCAAGCTCGATAAGTTGCTCCTACTGTCACCTGCTTAATCTTCATCTAAGTAGACGCAGTCTAGAAATAGTACCAAGACCCTGATGTGAGAGAAAACCTTGACATATTCTTGCCACTGGCTTAATGGCGCCTCCAGTTGACTGTCTGACAAATTTGTTACTCCAGGAAGGCATTCGCCTTTTGGGATCCAGTAATAACAGGCCCTACAGTGCCTTTAGAATACTATAAATTTGAAGTGAATCCCGTGGTATGAACAGTAAGTACAGTTTGAACAATTTTCTCCCTTAAATTGTCATTGTAATGATCCATATATATCTCCATATCTACGAAAATTGTGATATAAATGTCAGTGCATGTGCGTATTATAGACCTCACTGCTGGTCCTTTAATTGTTGTCCTCTGTAATGCAAAAACTGCCTCATCTTTTGCACTATAGCAAAACCACGCCAGCGTTGATATATTCTTTTACAAAGCATGATTATTGTTCGCGTTATTGTTTCACATGTATTTTTCTCTTGTTATTACCTGGGTTCTATGAATTTTTGGACACTCATACACGACGTGAATTTCGGCTTATGAGCGCTCTAACGAATGACTAATATTGTTGTGTGAACACGTTGGAAGTTTTCACGATAAATTATGTTCATATTCAACTGTGTTCGTAAACAGGTGGCTGTGAATTCATAAACTGTTCAATGAATTAACGAGCATTCTTCATAATCGAGGTAACAATTTTTGCTTTTGTTTCCTATCATGAGAAGTTGTTGTGTTAGTTTTTCGAGAAACCGTGAACGTAGACTTAATACGATTTTATTTACTTAATCGAGTAGTTTATTCTTTCGCTTTTGATGACAGTTTCTCAATATTTGCAAAAATTTGTCTAATGTCACGTTCGCAATCGTCCTTGATATGTGATGCCCATTATATAGGCCTACATATTCACTGCTCATAATAATAATAATAATAATAATAATAATAATAATAATAATAATTGTTATTATTATTATTATTATTATTATTATTATTATTATTATTATTATTATTATTATTATTATTATTATCTGAGAAAAGCTTTAACGAGCTTCCCCCTTCAAACAGTTCAGAAAAAGCTAAAAAATATTTAATAAATGCATATTTGCACGATAAAGTGCATTGTTCTTCTGGACAAAGGATGATTAATACGACACAATCCAATAAATATGCAATACCATTCTCTCTCTCTCTCTCTCTCTCTCTCTCTCTCTCTCTCTCTCTCTCTCTCTCTCTCTCTCTTCACTTCAAGGCAAGATTTTCTGGCCTATCTCATTATATTTTGTCACCTCTTTATTTCCCCTTGTCATTTTTAACGACTTCCGCTTCCTCTCTCTCTCTCTCTCTCTCTCTCTCTCTCTCTCTCTCTCTCTCTCAAGCAAGATTTAGGACCTGTCACATTTTTTCGTCGTGTGTTTTATTTCATCTCATCGTCTTACTGCCTTCACCCCCGGCCTCTCTCTCTCTCTCTCTCTCTCTCTCTCTCTCTCTCTCTCTCTCTCTCTCTCTTTAGTTTCACTACTCTCTCTGTCACTTTCCCGTGCAGTATTTCAGAAACGGCAGAGAAATTCCAGAAGGACATGTAAACATTTGTGTCAAGTATTTGTACGGTCAGCTACCCATAGATATAGAGACCTTGCTCAAAACCTGCAAGGGAAAGGTGATTATTCACAACGAAGCGCTATGTATACGAGACGTATTGCATTATTTGTATACGCAGAGGGTGAATGACAAATGAAGGAGTGGACGCTGAGGAGCTGCAGGTCATCTAAGAAAATTTGATTTTAACGCAGTGACGTTTCTGAGGTATTGCTCTGTACTGGTAAACACCACAGCCACACCTTGGTCCACGTTTCTAAGTGTCTTGTCTTGTCTCTCTTCTTCACAGTTCTTTAATCATTTACACTTCATCTCTTCTCTAACCGAGTGTAAAATACTGATATGCATTCTTCAGCCGTGAAAATCTGGTTCATACTGACGTCAGACTGAAAAGATCTCTTGACGGCTCAGGAGTCAACCTTGAGACTAATTTCCTTTCTGTTCAGATGATATGTTGCCGTGACATATGGGTTGTCCTCGAGGCAGTAATGAGTTTGTTTTGCTCCTCGTAAATTATGACGGGCCTAGATTTGTACTCCAGTATTCTGTTCTTTACCCTTGCATATTAATTGTACTATTGACATACTCTCTCTCTCTCTCTCTCTCTCTCTCTCTCTCTCTCTCTCTCTCTCTCTCTCTCTCTGTTCTTATTTTCACTGGGAACCCTCTTCAAGGTTCCTATTATTATTATTATTATTATTATTATTATTATTTATTATATTATTATTATTATTATTATTATAGTATATGAAACCTATTCACATGAGATATGCCCACTAAAGGACCATTGGCTTGAAGTTTGTTGGTTTCAACCTCCCACCGCTAGAGATCCAACACTTCAGCGGTAACTTTTCGTGCTACAGAGCCAGTGATTCTTCATATCACTGGGGTAGGAGCGAACTCGCGACTTCTGAGCTGCAATTCACGACGCTAGCTACCATACCAGCGGACCGGTAATTCTCTCTAGCTACAGTGTTGCCAACTGTAGGGTAATTGCCCTACGCTTAGGGTAATCTGGCCAAATCTTGGACAGCAAGGCAATATTTTCAAGTGTAGGGTAATTGTAACAACGTAGGTTTAGATCAGTATGCTTATTATTATTCATAATATTGCATATAAACACAATCTAAAGATTTATTCATCATCATAGCTGCAGAATGTTGGGTCATTTTCAGTTATCTTGGGTAATTTTTCGTCTCCTGCAGGGGGAGTAAGGTTAGAGGGGTTGGCATCACTGCCTAGCTGTAGCTCGGAAGCTTATATATACCACCTGTCTGTTGGTTTTGTATACAAGTAGCACCGGCTTCTTGACGTCACCCCTTCTAAAGCGGATTAGATTTATTTAGATTTATCACTCCTAAGGACCTTCTCGACAGATGTCTCCCCTTATTAATTAGAGGGATCAAGTAACTTATTATACAAAAACAGTTAACTGAGGTAGAGATCTGGTACGATTATGCCATACCTTTGACATGGAGGCATTTGAATTTGTAATTAAAGATGGAGCATTCACACATACACACGGGGGGGGAGGGGTGAGGGGGGCGGGAGAGAGAGTTTTGCGTTAATGTTGGAGCACCTCCTGTCATATACTCTTTCTTCCATCTTACTTTCCACCCCCTCTCCTAACAATTTGTTTCATAGAGCAACTGCTTTTGAGGTTTTCCTCCTGTTACATTTTTCAAACCTCTCCACGGTCAATTTCCGTTTCAGCGCTGTATGGCCTTAGTTGCCCCAGTGCTTGGTATAATGCCAAAAATCTACATATATCAAATCATAATAACTTAAGTTCCTTCAATCATAATTCGGGCTTCGAATTTCCATCGCCTCTCAAACCAACCTCCTCCGTTCGACTACCGACTACGCGCGTCCATTTCTCTCTCAGTCGCTAACAATCCGACCGTGAAACGAATAGAACTGAACGCCTCGGGCTTTCACCGGCTGCTGGCGACTTGTAATCCAGTATAGTACCTGGACTCGGGAGGTGATAAACCTGGTGGAGAGGGACAATTGAAATCTGGAATTGGGCAGCGCTGGAACCGAAGAGTCCGGGCTCAGCGATGCCGTTTTTTCTTCACGACATTTGGCTTTTAGCAATGTTACCATAAGCAGTTCTTCTGATTTTTTTACGTTATTTATAATTTAATGGTTAGAATGAGGAAAATTTCATGGTTAGAATGCGTATTTTCCGATGTAGAATTATTTTCCGTGGCGTAAAAAAAAACTACACGTCACTAGCTTAACATAAAGTATTGCTGACGAAGAAAAATAAAGGATTTCAATAAAATTCATTTCTATAAATAAGCAGGATATGTTTTATAACTTTATTTTCATAACAAAACATAAAACGGCAAAGTGGCCTGTGGTCGGAAAAGCTACGGAGGTTGCCAGATGTCACCAGAAAGCCACACTAGTAGACGAAATTCCTCAAAACGGCAACCCTGTAAGCTTCGAATGGAGACCGGAAGAGTAAAGATATATGAGGAGATAACGATTTGTCGCGACTGTGTTAATTGTAAAGTTTTAAATTAATCTTAGCAAAACACGAGATGAAATTCAAACGCCATGCCATGAGGAAGCAACGACATCAACGCAGAATAGAAGAGGATTCTGGGCAGAGACCCCTCAAATCGTCATGGACTCCGAACCACGATCCGGTGCGATACGGTAATGAATAGACGATTACTGTAAACCCCGTTCAAATTCTTTCGTCCATCTGACTTTCCACCCCTCTCTAACAATTGTTTCATTGTGCTATTGCTTTGAGGTTTACCTCCTGTTGCACCTTTCAAAGCTGACATGTTCTAGGGCTTAGTAACCTCATAGGTTCCAGTGTTTGGCCTAAGTTCTGAATCGCACTCTCTGCTCTATTCAACAAGTCCTTTCCTAACCTCGATTAACCCTTGACGTACACCAGAGATACCAGAGACAAGACTATTTTCCTCTCCCGGGGATTTCTCCTCCTCCTCCTTCTTCTTCTTCTTTCCTTTGCACGACTCTCAGAGAGGAAGGAAAAGTTACGACCGCCTGCCTCGGGGGACGGCCATCTTACTTCCTTCCCTCGAGAGGAAGTTTTAATTCGTGGCATAATTAATGGCGAGCGGGAGGAGTTTCGAACCATTATGAGAAGAAATTGTGATTTCTAATCCTCAATCTCTCCCCCGTCCTGCCTTCAGTACGAGTAGAGACATTCTGGTCCACTGGTATGGTGGCTAGCGTCATGGCATGTCGCTCAGATGTCCACCGTTCGCCCCTCCTCCCCCAGGGCGATGGTGGCTTTGTATCAAGATCAATTACTGCTGCATTATGGGGTTCGAAGTGGGAGGTTGAAACCAACATTCTTTGGAAGCTTGAATCTCAAGTCAGTAGCCCCTTTGGTCTGCTTGTTCCATGTGGATAAGTTTTGTTTAATGAAATAATAATAAGGGGTCCACAAGAAAAAAAATATATATATATAAGTTCGTGTATAATTCATGAACACTTAATATAAAAGTTTTCGAACCCTTCCCTGGGTTCATCTTCAATCCAAATGAAGATGAACCCTGGGAAAGGTTCGAAAGCTTTTAACACTTATAATATTGTGGACCCCTTGGAACATTGTATAAACTCTCGTTATGGAGAGTTATTCCCAACAATAATATTAATGATAATAATCCCTTAAAAACAGAGGCAAGATATCAATTATTCCAAACGTCGTACTAAGATATCAAGGAATTTTATATCGCGGTTTAACCTCAGATGGCAACGAGAGAGAGAGAGAGAGAGAGAGAGAGAGAGAGAGAGAGAGAGAGCAAAATACAAAATGCAGGGAACCATCTGAACCTGTTTATTGCCCTCGTAATGTAGGATATCAAAGCCTCTCAAGACAGACAGAGACAGAGAGAAAGAAAAAATACAAAACAAAAAATTCCCTTCAATTTCTTCGCCATGAGCGAGGACACGTATATTACAGTTTCCAGTAGGGAAACGTATTCTATCATGCAGGGGGGTCCAACCCTATGCCCTTGGGCCAAAAGTGGCCCCGTGTGAATATATTTGATTTGAAATTAAATAATAGAATCTACGACAGTTGCAGACACCTAGACTCGTAATGTCGATGCGGGTTTTAATTCCCCACCCAAAAAAAAAACCTCTTCAGAACCCCAGCTGCAGCCACAAAGCCTTTCGTCCAAGACGTGATGAAGCAGGAACTGGCGCCGGCGGTGACTCAGCGGGAGGACGCCGTCGGGAGTCTGGGACGCCCTTTATGAGATCAGCCAGGCTTATCCCGGTGTGGGTTGGGGGTGGATGTTACCCCGTGAATTTTCGTCGAATAACCCCAGTAGGCTGTTTCTCGCATCGCGAGCTTATCCTGGGTATATTTTAACTGACGAAGGATGTGAAAACAACCACGGCAGAAATATACATTCGCCAAACACGACCTATCACATCAAAATGAGGATTTATGCATAATTATATACGAAAGGATGCTGTGAATAAGAGAGAGAGAGAGAGAACTTCATCAGTCATTTTAGCTTTTCAAAATATAATGGCGAACCATTTATACAAAAAGGATTCTTCAGCAAATAACGAGCAATTATGAAATATAGAGTTCGTTAAGTTCTGTCAAAGTCGAAAGGATAGGAACTGACTGTCCTGAGAGAGGATCAAAATAAGAGGAAAGACGTATAGTTTTGAGTTAGAATAGTACTAGTACTAAGTAGTTCGATATACCGCCGCCAGAGAGGCGCTGCTTGCGGCCATCTCTAGGCTCGGAAAAGGCGGGAATTCCTCAGCTGTTTGGTTCGTCTTGCATTTACCTTCGTAATAGTGCTTTGTGCACCCTATAATTGCAGGAGTGGGCACGGAAATCCTTCAAGAGAAAAATAGAGTTACGTGAAATGTGGAAGGTAGTGACATATAATTACAGCCGTGATTTCGATTTTGATACTAGAACATCGTTAACCATATAGATGTCAGTAAATAAAAAATAATGTTCGTCATTAAAAAAAAATACGTAGTTGTGGGTAGGCCTAGGCCTATAAGTTCAGTTGTGTCAACATGTCTCTACTGTGATGCTGAAGGAAACCAGGTGAATTTGGCAGGCATTAAAAAATTCTTTGCAGCACGGCAGCCTGCAGGCTATTGTCTATGACATTATTTAGGTTTTAGAGTTGTATTCACATATGCATGTCATCAGACGTGGTATCTCGGCGAAATTCCAGGACGCCACACTTGGTGAGAGTATTTCAGGTCGGTGTAAACAAGCCGTAGAAAACCATTCTATTATTCCATTCTAAGTAAAGAGAAATGTATTGTTTATGTGCGTAACAAATCCTGGTTTCATTTTTGTTTCCATTGCTCTTGGACTGGAAATATCAAGATGAGGTTTAGGTAGCCTTGTTTACACCTATATCGTCAAACCTCTCATTTGGTTAGAAGCTATATCATTTAAACCTTATTCTTAAGTGTAACTTAATCACGAATATATAAAGATACTTTCTTTACGGTAAGAGTTATCGAATATCAATCTAAAGAAAAAAGTAGCCTCCAAGAATGGTAGCAACGAAAAGGAATCTTGCCCAAGCAAACGCTAGGCCTATTCTTATTAATTCGGCAGGTGGTTATGTAGTGTTTTGTCTTTTTAACGAAAATATTATTCGAAATAAATCAAAATTCCCTTCTCATGGCAGTCCTTATTGGACAATTCTCTCTGTGTCGTTCCAAAGTCTTAGAAACAGAAGGATACGACATTGCTAAGCCTTAACATTCGTCGCTGGGTAAAAGCAGTTCGTTGAATCGAATGTGCTACCACATTCACGGTGACTGTCTTTCTTGCTTGCCATTTAAAATGCTTGGCGGTAGGTAAGATCTAGAGGCTATTGTTTGTATTAACATGACTTGTTTGATATTTAGATACCTAATGTGCGGTAATATTAATTTACCTTCCCTTTAGTCACGATACTGCAGGTAAATAGGCTTTTTTCCATCGCTACATATAACGGTTCCTTAGTCCCATAACTACTGCTTTATTCCGTCTTCGAAGATAATTATATATATATATATATATATATATATATATATATATATATATATATATATATAAAGGTATAAGCCACGAAGGAAAAATAAACAACGGGATTTCTGCAAGATCTTTCGACGTTCAACGTCCTTTACTCAGCAGATAAACTGACTTACATGAGGAGTTGACAGTACAGGAAAGCTTGTATAACTGACAGATAGGGATTATAAAGAGATTAGTACCTAGAATCCGGCACACCTGGAGAAAGAGTAACCTTACCAAACAAGCATAGACATGGGTACAATTTAAAAAACAAAAAGATTAAGTCAAGTTGCTCAGACTTCAAGGACAAGACAATTAAAGGATAATATAGGGTGACAGCTATTCAGAACTTTGGTAAACAAAAACTTATTCACAATACATATTCACAATACATATTAAACATACATATACAACGAAGATATCTCTAAGGCAACTAATTTGTATTTAAGTCTGTAATTATATCTTTGAGGTCATTCTTAAACATGTTACAAATACAAGGGTCTAAATGAAACAGCCCACGACTAATATTAAAATTACAATGTGAAGTAAATTGTATAATAGCAGATTCTAAAAGATTTCAGGGTAAGACATCTTTTTATCTTGCAATTACTGAACTACCAATCCAATTTATTCGGTGGTTGTTTTCACTTAAATGAATGAATATTGCCTTAGATGTTTGCCCAGTTTTTACAGAATATTTATGCTGGCTTAATCTTACTTGTAAGCCTTTGGTTGACTGTCCGAGATAAAAAGGGCAGTCCATACATGGAATTTTATATATTATGTTGTTGCTTTCCCTGCGGCCATTTTTACCCTTAAAGGCTTTTAACAATGATTTAATCCTTAAAGGCTTTTAACAATGATTTAATGGTTTCAAATCCGTTAAAATAAGGTAAACTATGAATGTTCTTAGAATTTTCTTTCTCCGTGTTACTTACACTATAAAGCTTTTTGTGGGCTTTATCATAACAATTATCTAATATATGTGAAGTATAACAAATCTTTCCCTATTTTTCTTATGTATTCCATTTCTTGATCCAAATATTGGGGACTGACAATGCGCAATGCTCATAAAAACATAGAAGAAAAAATTTATATTTTGATGTTAAGATGGTGGCCTGAATAGAGATGAACATAAGTTAAGTTTTTGGTTGGTTTCCTATAAATGCTGAATTTACATTGAAATGATTCTCTGTATCAAAACATCTAAGAAAGGGAGGCAATTGTCTTTTTCCAGTTCTAGAGTAAACTTAATCGATGGTACCTGGTTATTTAATTTAGAGAGTAAATCATTTACATCAATACCAGCAGGCAGAACAGCTAAAATATCATCAACGTATCTATCCCACTTTACAGAAATGTAAATGATATTAGGTAAGTAGCGTTTTTCAAAGAATTCCATGTACAAGTTTGAGAGGAGTGGTGATAAAGGGTTTCCCATTGCCATGCCAAATATTTGTTGATAAATTTCACCATTGAATATAAACTTACAATCACAAATGCACAACCTAGTGTGTGAAATAATGTGACTTATAGGTAGAGGTAATTCATGCTGAGTTAGTTCATTACTAAGATATTCTAAAATAGAGTCTATAGGGACTTTAGTAAAAAGAGAACATACATCAGAACTAACGAATCTATCAGTGGGGCAAAGAGTAATTTTGTTTAATTTATCAACTAAATCTAGAGAATTATATATATGAGAATCGGAAATGGGTCCAAGTAACGGGGACAAGATCTTAGTGATATATTTCGGAAGTTTATATGAAATTGAACCAACAGTACTGATAATAGGCCGCATAGGGTTATTTTCTTTGTGCGTTTTGACTAATCCATGCAGGTAAGGTAGCGAAGGAGATTTGACTGACAATTTGCCTAGTAGTTCTGTTTTATCTTTAAGGATATTTTTCACTGTGCTATTAAAGTTTTTTTATCACTTGATCAAGGGGATTTTTTGTTAGTTTTTTATAAGTCACATCATCATCCAGTAGGGCTTGCATACGTGATAAGTAGTCAGCTTTATCTAAAATTACTATACTATTAGACTTATCAGCTTTTGTAATGTGGATAGTATTGTCCTTTTTTTAAGATCGGTCAAACTTTTCTTATAGAGAGCAGAGAAGTTACTTTCATGCTTAACATTGGCAGCTCCGTAAACAATACCTTTAATTATGTCAACATGATTTTGAGGAAGCTCACAATATTTTTCAAATTTACTTAGGGATGACGCAATCATTAAAGCAGAAGGTCGACTCGTTAGAAAGAAAGATAAACCATATCCAAGCGCTCTCACAACATTTTCCCTTACTTGTTTACTTGATAGGTTTACAACACAATCTTGATGTGCACAATTAGTCCAATCACTGCTATCAATAAGTTTGTTTAGTTTTCAGGGCATCTGTAGTCCTACGTAGTTTTCCGTAAATTTCCAGTCAGACGGGATGGAATGATTAAATGAGATCCTTGTTTCTTCCAATTCCTTGAATTTTTCTTTCTCTTCTTGCTTGGCTGTTTCAACATCATGGCACTAAATTCGTTGAATTGGTGACTGTCATACCTTCTTAGACGGCGTGGCAGCAAGGATTTAGGGAGCACTTGTTCAGAAAGGCACTTTTTCAGAAACTTTAGTTTTATAGTGTAAGTAACACGGAGAAAGAAAATTCTAAGAACATTCCTAGTTTACCTTATTTTAACGGATTTGAAACCATTAAATCATTGTTAAACGCCTTTAAGGTCAACATTGTTTTTTCCTATAATAACACACTAAAAGGAATGTTAATAAAAAATGGCCGCAGGGAAAGCAACAATAAAATATATAAAATTCCATGTATGGACTGCCCTTCTTTTTATCTCTGACAGTCAAGCAAGGGCTTAGAAGTAAAGATTGAACCAGCATAAATATTCTGTAAAAACTGGGCAAACATCCAATGCAATATTCATTCATTTAAGTGTAAACAACCACCGAATAAACTGTATTGATAGTTCAGTAATTGCAAGGTCAAAAGATGTCTTATCACGAAATCTTTTAGAATCTGCTATAATACAATTTACTTCACATTGTAATTTTAATATTAGTCGTGGGCTGTTTCATTTAGACCCTTGTATTTGTAACATGTTTAAGAATGACCTCAAAGATATAATTACAGACTTAAATACAAATTAGTTGCCTTACAGATATCTTCGTTGTATATGTATGTTTAATATGTATTGTGAATATGTATTGTGAATAAGTTTTTGTTTACCAAAGTTCTGAATTGCTGTCACCCTATATTATCCTTTAATTGTCTTGTCCTTGTGTCCGAGCAGATTGACTTAATCTTTTTGTTTTTAAATTGTACCCATGTTTATGCTTGTTGGGAAAGGTTACTCTTTCTCCAGGTGTGCCGGATTCTAGGTACTAATCTCTTTATAATCCCTATCTGTCAGTTATACGAGCATTCCTGTACTGTCAATTCCTCATGTAAGTCAGTTTATCTGCTGAGTAAAGGACGTTGAACGTCGAAAGATCTTGCAGAAATTCCGTTATTTATTTTTCCTTCGTGGCTTATATCTTTATTTATGGATTAATCACGTTCCAAATTTTCGTGATTCAGTTATACATACACAAACACACACACACACACACACACACACACACACACACACATATATATATATATATATATATATACACACATCTATATATATATATATATATATATATATATAATATGTGTGTGTGTGTGTGTGTGTGTGTGTGGTGTCTGTTGATATATAACGCAAAATCCACCAAGGAAAGAGAAACTATTTATATATATATTATATATATATATATATATATATATATATATATATGTGTGTGTGTGTGTGTGTGTGTGTGTGTGTGTGTGTGTGTGTGTGTGTGTGTGGGGCTGTCTTTGTCTTTCTATGGGTTTGTGAGAGACAAACAGAGATTAGTACTATAGTTGCTTGAATCGAGCTTACCAAGTGAACTCCTGGAAAATACTCGTCACCATATTTAACATAAGGGGAAACCACACTGTAAGCAACGATTGAGCTTGCATTATTCTGCATTCCATTAGCTATAATGTTCTGGCTGAGCACTTATTGCAAAAAGCTTCCCAGTTTTTTTTTATTGGAAAATGGCTAAAAAAAAAATACGAGTGTGCCTTTTAAAGCCACAATGGGGAAATGAACGCGTATTTCTTTTTAATGATCGTACAGCTAAATATTTTACGTTTTATCGTTTGATTGATGGAGATCAAACTTGGATTTAAGATTGATGCAAATGGGTTTTGGAATGGCCAAATGCGAAACCCGATATCCGGCCATACAGATGAATGGATAGGAATTAGCTTTATGCATCAAATACACTTTTACGTTTTGGTTTGCCATACTGTAACATTCAGGTTTTCAGGAAACTGGCATCCTGCCAAAAGATGGTGGATTCGGAAATAATGAATAAACTATACTCTCATATTCATTCTCCATTCGCTTCGTTAAGCCAGTGGATATAAAAGAAATAGGACAGTAGTATTCAAACACCATAACTGAAGACTCCTCACATAAACTAAGCCAATAAGCTCTTCATTTTAGGCTTTTGGATGCTTCTTCGTCATCCATGACAACTTTGTATGCATTTATAGCGATCTGCAGGTTGCTTACCTCCTTGAACACTTGCAGTCTCACAATTGACTTTTTGTAACCTAACCTAATCTAATCATCTCTGCGGGCATGGAAAAATCACCTGAAGATGTGCAACCTTATGTTACTCATCTCCACATTTTTTTGCCCTCTTTTTCTGAGGAACCTATTCGGCTCTGGCTCTTGTTCTGGAATTTTCCAAACCTCAAATTGAACTCCTGAATATTCGCTTCTCTATTTCCAAACCAGTTGTAGCGTTTCCTTTCTGACCGTCGTGTGTGTTTGTGTGTATTGTATTTATATATAAAATGAAAGGAGCCCATGTGTATGTTATATTTACATATATAACGAAAGGAGACTATAAATCATATATATATATATATATATATATATATATATATATATATATATATATATATATATATATATATATGTATATATATATATATATATATATATATATATATATATGACTGGTAAAAATGTTCTGTAACAACAGAGTTCCATCTA
>NC_061096.1:28554282-28579282 GCF_015104395.2 Macrobrachium nipponense
AGATAAACAAGGAATTTACGTGGATTCCCTTCTATTGATTTCTTAGAAGCCACTATACGGTTTTTTTATATTGCCATATATATATATATATATATTCTATTATATATATATAGATTTAATAATATAAGTATTTATTGCTCAGGGGCCATATAACATAGAGTGATGCAGTTTTTTGTAGAAAGAATGTAAACTTGAGTTGAGGAAATGTAGGACATTCTACGAAAAACTGCATTACTCTATGTTATATAGTTTCTGAACAATAAACACTTGTAATGGTACTGGGACTTTAGGGAGACCCTGTATATAAAAGGCTAGAAACCATCAATTAATCTGAAGCTGAAAATGCTTCACTGGCTGTCTGTCGGCTGGGCAGGGATCCAAGCGAGGTGCCTCCTCGCGTATTTCAGAGGCGAAGATGAATAAAAGTGTTCATGATTTTCCTCTGAGCGCTGCTGTTAGGCTTCTGATTTCTTAGTATTTTTGCCTTTGTGATTCATGGCTCAGATTTCACGACGGTGTTTAGTCTGCAAACGAATATTTATGAAGCATTACTTCTTCTACCAGAGGGAGTGAGTGGGAGTTCGCCCGCGTCTATACTGCTCTGTTTGTTTATTTCCTCAAAAGTATCTCGAAAAGTTTATTGGTGGATTTCTATGAATTTTAGGGAAGTTCTTGGCCGAGAACCCGAGAGGATTTGAGCTGATCTTCAGATGGGTCTGGAATCGGATGCGGGTCTACAACATTTCCTTTTTTTTATCGTTGCAAGAAAAAAATCCCAGATATTTCTGTTTACTCAAAGATAAGTGGATGTAAAAATGTATAACTTCCACTATATGGGTACGATGACGATGATTATCACTTGTAAGGTTTCACGTGAATCAGGAAAACAGCTGATTTCCATCTTGTTAGAGGTGTTCGCTCCTTGGATAGTTTGTAGTCCATCTTTTTTATGATTAATTTATACGTTTTACCTCAAAATGGAAACTGTCTTAAAAACTTCAATACTTCGATTGAATTTATACAACCTTTCATGATGTTAGCGGTATTTTTTCGTGCATTCCACGGTTAATACCGAATTTCCTTACATGCATGATTTTGTTGACGTGCATAAATTTAGAAGCAGTCCGAACTTCGGGGAAATTAATCCTGTAAAGGTAGTTAGGAAAAAACTAAGACGTCCATTCCATCATTACTCGTAAAGTTACACTTTCATTGACGCTTCAGTTTCATCTACGAGGAGTATTTTTGAAATACTAATCAAGAGCATGTATGAGGACCCGGAGCTAAATATAGCACACTCCAGTTCGGTGAATAACCTCTTGAGAAACATATCGTTCAGGCCTCGTGGGGTGGTCGATCGACAGCAATCGGTGGAACTAGTTGCAATTAAAGAAATGTAAATTAAAATATATATTGGGGATTCAAGTATAGGCAGTCAGGCTGAGTGCGAGTTGTTGGAGATGCTACCAGATAACCCACACCCCGGTCGTCCTAATGGGCGCATAGTTCTTGAATCAATGAGCACACATGACCCAGATATCAGGAGTTATGGGCAACAAAACAGTTATCAAAACACAATAATCGTTAGAGTATTTCAAATACAGTTTGAATCGTTTTGTATCTATCTGCCTGTAAATGGTTAGATGATTATCAATATATATATATATATTGTAAATATAAGGATATAATATGTATATATATAGATAGATATGTATATATATATAGATAGACAGATAGAGGGTTCATTACAAAAGAAGTAAGCCCTCTTCGTCATAGCAATTTTTGGGGGCATGCGGTTGCTAGCCCCACATACTTTTCTCTACACCACTTCATTCCAAAATAGTCAACTAACCATAGCAATCATTTTTCACTGCTTGAAGTCATTTAAGAACAAGGAATCTTAACCTGGAACAGAATGCACGTACTCTCGCTGGCGGGGTGATAACCACGAGCTCTTAAATATATCCAAGATGCTTTAAAAAGTATATAGAGGATTTTTTTCTAACTGGAGGTTTTGAGAAGGTATTGAGATGAATCCGAAATACAATGCAGATCAAGAGTTTTTTTTTTTTATCAGCGTTCGATATCTTAGCAATTTTCTAAAATTACCAAAGTGGATAGGAACGGTTCCGTCATGTTCCTTACTATTCTGCGTAGAAATGGAGTAAATCATGTTCGTGCTGGATATGGGACGAGGTGCCTCGAAAGTAGTATTTAATTACAAACCCTGCTTCTCTAATTTGTCACTTTATCATAAACGATAAGTTTTTGCTGAAATTTTCATTGTGCAGAGGAGCAGGAAATGTAATTACAGATGAGCTGGTGTAAAAGAAACAGAATTATCAAAGTGTTGGACCTAAGAAGAGGTCACAAGGCAGGAGACTGTCATATGACGACAGAAGCACAATGAGTACAAGCGGAAATGCACCTTCTATCAAATGGAGTGTTTTTAGGTTGACTCCGGAAGCAGAAAGAAGTCTATTTAGTGATAGTTGACCCTGTGCTTTTAGAAAGGGAATCAGAAAAAGACCGGGAAAGCAGCTGAAAAAGCAAAAACAAAAACTGTGAGAAAAGAAAATGATTAAAGTGAATTATTCGCTTATCCTTGGAGTGACTTAAATCAACAAGTTCAAGGAGAAAAAGTTCTCCCGGGTGGGAAGTAAATGAAGAGAGAAAGGCGTTTCTTATATCGTCTTGTATCCGGAAAGGGTATCCAGAGGTTGCAAACATCGGACAATGAGATTGGCTTGATTGCAAAAGTAAACTGCATCTGTAATTGCGGGTAAGAAGAGGCAATGAAAGTAAGGTTGAATGAAGTGTATTAAGGATAGAGAAGAGATGATACTGTATAATTATACAAGACAGAAGGATAAATAAGGAAAGGAAGGACAAGTGCAACATAAAATATTAGAGTTTGTTGGATATTTAAGAGTCAGGAAACGCATTAAGGAGAAAACGTTGTAGTGCTCGAAAAAGATGAATGGAAATGAACCCTGGAATAAGAGATACAGATCAGAATTCAGATGCGTATTCTGTGATTTGTTGAATGGGGAAGATAAGAGAAAGATGAACGTGATAAACATAGAAATGGAATGGGTTAGTTTATATTTGAGATTTGAGGATTCCTGTGGAAGAGACAAATTACTACGGCAATTAAGAGTTTGAAGAAGATTGTGAAAGTCACCAGGAATTATTGGGGCTACAATTGAAAACTTTTAATTTACTGATAAGGATTTTCAACTGAGAAATAATCCATAACACACCCGCCATTTCTTCGTGTTAGAATTGTCTTTGCATATAAAAATATTTTGCTTATTTTACAGATAATTATGTATGTTTTTTTTTTTCATTTGGTTACCTCCTACTTATCTATGCACATCTTGTATCCTTTGCTAAAGTCATGGATATATGATCAAAATTATCAAAATTCGCATGGCAAAGAGAAGGAATGGAATTGCTAAAAACTGGTTTCTTACTAAAGTAGATCTGAAAAAAAACACAAACAGAAAATGTTAATTTCTGAAATAGCGCTTCACAAGAGAATATAGAATAAATTAGCAGACATATCCCGAGCATAATTGTTGGTAAAAGAGTATTTTATTGCAGATAAATACTGGACACTTTTTTTATTCCAGTTATAGCCAAATACTATCCGCCTAAGCTCTGCCCACCTTAACACCCACGTTAGTTATCATGTTTTGATGAAGAGTCAGTCGAGAAACGAAAAAATGAAGGGGAAGAGTGATTGATTATGTTTCTTTCGTCCCCTTTAATCCATCTCCCAAATTGAGTAGGATGCTGGTCACAAGAGTTCACACCGCCAAGCTCTTCTTCTTTAGATTGAGCTGGAAAGCTCCATTGACGGAGTCGAGGGGTCCAATAGTGTCTATTGAAAATCTTTAGGTCGCGTCCAAGGCGTTGCAGTTTGTTCCAAAAGTGGCGCTTAATTCATTTAACAAAAAATGAAATTTTAAAACACAAATTCATTTAAATGTACAGCATACTTACGTAGACATCATCAATATATATCTATGTATTTATATAATATCTGAATGTATTTCATCACATCACCGTGACTCATATAGAAGCATTAGGCTATGAAGGTCCTTTAATATCCAATTCGCTCTACCTCGGAATAATATTTTTTTCATATATGTTAACCGACGGGGAATTTCTTTTACTTGATAATTAAGTTCGTGGGCTCGAACCACGGAAAACGAGAACTCGAGACTACAGGGACGCGCTTGAAACCACTTTATATATATATATATATATATATATATATATATATATATATATATATATATAGGTATATATATCTATATCTAATAAAAGGAGACCATAAAACCGCCGATATATAGAGAGAAAATACCAAATTTCAGTGACTGCTGTCTCCCTCTCTATATTTTTGGTGTTTTTATGGGTCCCTTTTATTAGATGGAATTCTGTTATAACAGAAAATTTTTACCAGTCTATATATATATATATATATATATATATATATATATATATATATATATATATATATATATATATATATATGTGATGTGTATGTATGTATATATATATAATGTGTGTGTGGTAATCCATAATGTACATTGAATGCCACAACTTATAAATAACAATAGCCATCTTTTTAGGAGTTCCATATTGGTCTAGCTGTTTTTATTTATTTTTTTAATCTAGCTTCTGAGATGCCACGGTGGTATTTCAACGTTCAAATGAATATATTGCTAGAGAGAAAAGCCAATATACTTTCCCACCAAACCTTAGCTGAGGTTCATGGCCCTCACCGCTTCTCCGTCCTCACCTGTCCAAAAATCTTCCTTTCCTCACAGAGTCTCTCATCTCTCTCTCTCTATCTCTCTCTCTCTCTCTCTCGCTCTCTCTTCTCACTCTCTCTCTCTCTCTCTCTCTCTCTCTCTCTCTCTCTCTCTAGCTGTTTTTCCATCCTCTGTTTCCCCTCCTTACCATTCTTATTGCCAACCTCCTTCCAGTCCTTTCCTGTAGATGGGACCAGTGAGGGATTAGAATCGGTAGCCCAACACCCGAAAACTCTCTACTCCCCCCTCCCCCTCCCCCTCCCCCATCCAAGAATTTTATTTCCCCCGTTCCGTTCCATTGATAACACTCAGTTCCCACCGAAAA
Organism: Macrobrachium nipponense; assembly: GCF_015104395.2. Taxonomy (NCBI): domain Eukaryota; kingdom Metazoa; phylum Arthropoda; class Malacostraca; order Decapoda; family Palaemonidae; genus Macrobrachium; species Macrobrachium nipponense. Next base: position 28,559,431 of record NC_061096.1, read on the forward strand.
TGTCCATTAAGGCGGAAGACGGTATATATTTTTCTTTTTTTACTGAAATTCTTACTATAAAGAATTCCCGTATTCCCAGACTTCAGTGGTTTACTTTTGTCCCAGTATACAATAATAGTTGTGGCATATATTTTTATGTAAATTCGTCGATAAATATTTGTTGTATATATTCGTATTTTATATGTATAATGTATATAAATACGTACACGCACACAAACACGCAAACACACGTAAACACACACACATATATATATATATATATATATATATATATATATATATATATATAGATGTATATATACGTGTATATATCTCTCTCTCCCTCTGTATATATGTATGGTATGTATGTATTATATATATATATATTATGATATATCTATATATATATATAACTATCTATATATCGATATATATCGATTATAATATAAATATATCTATGTATACTATATATATATATCATATATATATATGATAATTAGAGATATATATAATATAATATTATAATATTATCTATATATATATAGATATATTATATATATAAATCTATATATATATATAATATATATAGATAAAGTAGATAAGATAGATAGATTTAAGATATTCCATCTGTTGTCATCCCAGGTTTTTAAAATAAATTCTGAGTCTAAAATTATCTCCGTTCCGGGAATGGTACGAGCACTTTTTAAAGCCCTAAGGAAAAGATGGGTAGTTAGAATTATCGCAGCTGAATGCGAAAACAAAATAATGGGCTTCCAAACTTTGCCAGGGAGGATTATTAGGTAATCCTTAATCTTCCACTTTCTCCACCACCGAGCTGAATGAAGATCTGGGTGATTTTGTTACTAGCTTATTAAAAAAAATCTATTTGCTCGTCAAAAGGGCACGCTAAACACCTCAGTGAGGAGAATTTATTTTGAATAGAAAAAATAACAAGTAAAAAATGCTCAGTGAAGTTTTCTGTTCAGTGTATAATGCTGTATGGTGGTCTGTCCTACATCGTTGCCAGAAGCACGATTACGGCTAACTTTAACCTTAAATGAAATGAAAACTTACTGAGGCTAGAAGGCTGCAATTTAGTATGTTTGATGATTAGAAGGTGGATGATCATCATAGCAATTTGCAGCCCTCTAGCCTCAGTCGTTTTTAAGATCGGAAGGCGGACGGACAGACAAATCTATCTCACTAATTTACTTTTACGGAAAACTGAAAATTCACTTTGCCATATTTCTTCCTAGTGGATGATCGGGCGTTAATAATAATAATGATAATTATTATTATATTCTGCTTAAGGCCATATACATGGAATATACAAAGAATAGACAATAACATACAGTCTAGATACATAAGATAACATGATAAAAAAAAGACCTCAACGGGGGAAAATGAATGCTAAATCTAAAATTAAAAATACAAACGTCCACCACACGTCCTTCACTTTATCGTCGGCCTGATGCGACCTTCTGCCGCTGCTGCTGCTGCGTCACCCCGTCAGCGTTCGCGTACAAAAAAAAAAAAAAAAAAAAAAAAAAACTAATAACATCGCGTCAAATGTGATTAATGTTACTCCACGTATCGCTTGCCAAAAATTTACGCATCATCTCTGAGAGGGTTGGCACAATTCCCCTTTCTTCGCCTGTCCCCGTATTCAGCGCTGGCTTAAACATATGGGAGAGACGGCCTGGATTTATCCATATCGGAATGCTATACGAAAATCGAGAGAGTATCTCTCTCTCTCTCTCTCTCTCTCTCTCTCTCTCTCTCTCTCTATCGATTCACCGATCAGTCTGTTTATCTATCCGTCCAACATTTTCTGTTCCCCCGTCTACCATTTTCTCCGCCCATCTACGCGTCCGTCTCTACCTTGAAAATAGAGAAGACACGAATGATAAGCTGGAAAATATCGTACTCGAATCCTCTAGAGGATGGAAAAGGATTGCGCTTTCAGAGAAAATAGGGGATAGAAAATGCGTATTTCCCGTGAGTGGAAGGAGGTGTTTGCTGGAGTATACCAGAAGGTTTTCCATGGCGTATTTTCCTGGTGGTAAAGAGACAATGGGAAAGAATGTTATGATGCCATAGGATTGGTAAGAAAACTAACAGATAGAAAGAGAGGCAAAAGAGCTCCAAAATGTCACTTATTGACGTGTAAGGAATAGAATTCAGAGGACATTTTCACGAATTTTGCAACATGAAGCTTTCTTTCAAGATGAGATACAAACAGACGTTCAAAGATGTGGTATTAGTTTTCCACTGTAATTTCAATTCTGAACTCGGAATTTTGAACCACAGCAGAATAGTCTAATAGGAAGATTTGGAAGATAATATGATGATGCGAAAATACAGCAGAATCGCTTTGAAAACAAAAACCAAAAACAAAAAAATAGCATTTTGATTAAATCACACCATAAACTGAGATAACAGAAAGATGGAGAAGTAATTGCAAGAAACTTGAGTAAATGAAACAGTATGTACCGGGGCTACATACAGTGGTACACACTGCATATGAGCCTTCTGTATATAGTAGGTGTATGAATAACCTAGGTTGTTTGTTTGGAAGTTTCCAGCTTAGAACTTTCAAGGTTCGAAAATAAGAATGTGGTAGATGATCACTTACTTTTCGTTTTTAACACCTGCCTGTTAAGAGAAATGGCTTATTAATGATATACATATACATACATACATACATACATATATATGTATATGTATATATATATATATATATATATATATATATAATATAAGTATAATTTAATCACGAAAGTTTGGAACGTGATAAATCCATAAATAAAGGTATAAGCCACGTTGTTTATCTTTCCTTCGTGACTTATACCTTTATATATATATATATATATATATATATATATATATATATATATATATATATATATATATATATATATATATATATATATATATATATATATATAGGCAAATACCACGCAGCGTTGCAAGGCCTTTCGATTTACTGTCCTTTACATAGCAGTAAGTCGAAAGGCCTATAGCTAGCACCACTCCGCTGTGTCACTTTCATTCGTGGCATTTGCCTTTATTTCTATAATATTCATCATGTTCCATATTTTTGTGATTCAGTTACACACATATTTATACATATATGTGTGTATAGAAATGGTAAGATAGAGAGCAAAATACAGGTGAAGTGGAAAGACAAACAGTAGACAAACGGACACGCCCACCGACAAGAAATGGGCTTTATGTGGGCGTGGTGGAGGAGGAGGAGGAGAGAGGCACCCACAGAATGAAAATCCTTTGGGCCTATTTCGATAAGCCTTCTCCTCGCAACGAATCCACACGGTGTTCGGCATAAGCTATATGTATATTTATTCAACGCTCTTGAACATCAAACGCTGGGGCCCTACGGAAAAGCGTGTAAAATTTCGCCGAGAAGAAGTTTTACCCTGTCGAAGACGAAACGTGGACTCCATTTTGGCAAGAATTTTGGCGTTGAAACGTCAGGATCCTTTTAGGGAGCGTATTTCCGTCATTTGTATACAAAATAAATGTCTCCCCTCTGGGCGTTTTTTTACGATAGAGTCCGATTCGCCTGGTGATGATGATCCGTGTAATATGTGACGCGCCGGACTGTATAACCGATTTCTCGATATCCCTTCCCTCTGTTTATTACTTTCGTGAATAATTCAGCGCTCGCCTTTCTTATTGCCTGACATATAAGGAAAAGGAGAGAGAGAGACAGGAGAACTGAAATCGAGTTTATGTCTAATAGATAGAAGGGTATTCTTCAGAAAATGGCAATTTCTTCTATTGAGGATTATTTCAGAAACAACGTGATGATATCCATTGCCACGTTCATTCTCTCAACGAGGAGTTGAGGACAAAGTCTTGTGTAAAATTTGTGTGGATGTATGTGCGTTTGAATAATTTGGTCTTGTGTTAATTCATAAGTTCGTTAAATACAGAAAAATGGAAAAAGAACAAAGTCATGTGTAAAATTTGTGTGGATCTTGAGTATTTGTTCTTGTATTAATTCGTAAGTTCGTTAAATACAGAAAAATGGAAAAGTAGACGGAACCTTAAAGGAACAAGCGAGAGATAAAATTGCTTAAATTCGTGACATAAACAGACAGACAGATAGAATTTATTCATCTGTTTTACGCTCTTAATCTAACTAAAAGTCTGATCCAGCAACTGTTGACGAACAAAAAACAACGACCCTCCTTTGTTCGCGCCCCGCGGGACGGGAGTTATTGAAGACGCAGCAGCAGCATCTCGCGGGAGTCTGAGATCCTGCAGAAGGGACACTTGATAAGAAAAAACCATTTTCTGGGGAAAGAATGATTGTAAAGATGCAATCTTGGAGGTCAACAAGGCCAGACCCTCCTCCCATCATGCGGCGGTTTCGTCGTCTCCCTTCCAGGAATTGTTTTGAAGTACAGCGCATTCGGAAATTAAAGTTTGGGAAAAGATAACTTTTGGCCCCCGAGGGGATATGAGGTCAGATGCGGCTTGGAATTGCGGCCGGATTTCGGCGTCTCATCTAGACTGACGTTAGAGCTTTAATTCGAAGGGGTAATGGAATGGATGGGATCAGAAGATAGACGTTGTTCGTGCATTTACGTTTTTGCAAAGTAGTCAAAACGATGCGGATAATTATAAGACTATTCTTGCTGTCATCCATAGGCATTTCATTCGACAGGGTAAAACTTCTTCTCGGCGAGCTGATTAACGGCTCTCCTAGGGCTGGCCCGAAGAATTAGATATTTTTACGTGGCTAGGAACCAATCGGTTACCTAGCAACGGGACCTACAGCTTATTGTGGGATCCGAACCACATTATATCGAGAAATGAATTTCTATCACCAGAAATAAATTCCTCTGGTTCCGCGTTGGCCGAGCCGAGAATCGAACTTCGGACCACTGGATTGGTTGTCGAGCGCGAAGTCCTCGTACAACGAGGAGCTATAGCTTTAGATTAAACAACAATATGAATGATTAGAACAGAAACCGACAAAATATGATGTTATGAACGAAAGAACGTTCCACAAATATGCCATTTTAACTCCACGGCACCGAGGAGTTACAACCTATAAAACCTATGACATATGACCGTCATAACAGCGCATTTAAACGTTAGCAAGATAATAGATCTTCGGGCAAGAGCCTCTTCATGGCTGGAATGGACGTGTAATTTGGGCTGAGGGTCCTCTGTCACTAAAATCATTAGCGGGAGAGGGATGAAAAGGTATTACTCGGGTACTGGGTACTGGGTACTACGTGCATATTCCATTAGCCTTGCGTTCTGCCTTGGGTTTTTATCCGTTCCCTTGCTCTCTTTCCCTTGATATTATTATAAAACCGTAAAGAACTAGATTCATTTATGTATATGGAACCTATCAGGAGAAGAAAACTGTTGCTCTGGCTATAATACGGGCATTTGAGATCTCTCAAACTTGCTCTGGCTAAAATACGGGCCTTTGAGATCTCACAGTTCCTCGCTGGACGAGTGGGTGACGTGCTCGCCTACCGATTCGGTATTCGCGAGTTCGATTCTCCACTCTGCCAACGTGGAATCAGAGGAATTTATTTCTGGTGATTAGAAATTCATTTCTCAATATAATGTGGTTCGGATCCCACAGTAAGCTGTAGGCCCCGTTGCTTGGTAACCAATTAGTTCCTAGCCACGTAAAAATATCTAATCCTTCGGGCCAACCCTAGGAGAGCTCTTAACCAGCTCAGTGGTCTGGTTAAACTAAGGTATAGTTAACTTTTTTTTTTCTTTTTTGAAATCTCACTAAGCTCTCCGGAGCATTTTACAGAACTGACCCGCCGCAGCATATCAGACATGAAGAGGTAATTGAAGAAAATGTGAAATGGGATGGAATATGAAATATAGGACAAATGCCGAGATATATATATATTATTTTGATGATGAGACCTTGTGACGAATAACTGACTCGCTGGAAATATATATACGTCCCAGAACACCGGGGAAGAGCGGAGACACTGTTTCCTTCCTGGGTAAGCTCGCTGCTTGAATTTTATCGGTTTCTGGTCGTTGTTTGTTTATCTTCATGTTTGAGTCGCTGACTTATACTTGAATCAACACCTTGCATGATATAATGAATTCCAAAAAGTAGTTGTTCATCATCATATCTCACTATAATGGGCGTAATGTCTGTCCGTCCGTATGTCATTCATTCACGGCCAAACGGCTGGTCCGATGGGCATGAAACTTGGCAGGGTTATAGTGGGGACTCCTAAGATGGTTTATAATGGGGTTTCATCCTACCTTCCCCCAACCCCTCCGACGGGGGTGGAGGTGAGAAGGGATTCCCTTAAGCGGAGCTGGTTCTGCCCGTGAAACAAGGCTGGTACGCTCGTAGACTTCGTTAGTTTACGAATTTTCATACACAATTTCTGTATACATATGTTTGCTAGTAATAATAATAATAATGATAGTGGAGGAGTCAGTGAATTCCAGAAAAACAAAGCAGTCCTCGCTCCAGGATGCTGATGAACTCCGGAGCGGAGTAAGTGATTGTTACCGACATAATCGCTTCCGGTAAATATTTGCTTTTTACCCCGAGCGCTCATTGCAACTTCTTGCGAAATGTCTGTGTATCTTCTTTGGTCCATTCTTTGATATATCATTTGTATCCTTTCGTATTGTTTGCCTCCTAATATTCTCCTCCATTTGTATGTATATATATTTTTTTCTTCATTGTCTTTTAGGGAAGTGGTAGGCCAGGCTATTCACTAAGTTTGTTTCAAAGTATATTACAATGATGTTGACCTTTGTAGTGAGATGGTAGTTACGTCATCATAGGAGTTAATTCGTGCATTTTATATTTAAAGAAAGGATTTCTCTGAGTCTATCTATATCGATTTTCCTGTATTTTCTGATTTTACAAAGTCAATACATACAGACCTCTAGAAAGCTTCTCGCGCCCCGATTTAGAAATCTCTTTTCTCTCGTGTATACTAAAGCAATAGCTCTCCGATTCCTTCTCTGCAATTTAGAAGCATCGCGTGGATTTTGTTCCAGACTTTTCCAAGAAGTTAATCGCTTTGTGTGTATATAACTTACATGCTTCAAACAAGCCTACTAGTTTATGTTTACGTACTTGAAGACCAACCTGAATTCTTTGAACAAGAACCCTGCTGCAAGCGCGCTCAAACTCTTAATTATTCACAACGCCAGAACAGAGCAAAGTCGCGGAAAAACAGTTTGATACGAGGCGACAGAAGGTCAGCTCTTCCACTTCAGAAATGAGATTCTTTTGTGATGAAGACTATTCATTAGACGTATCCAACTACAGCTGACACTTATCTCATTCATGAAAAAATATATGTAGACTCATTATAATTGACTAAATATGTACATGCGTGTGTTTGTATGAGTGTGCTTGAGTTTGTATATGTATGTATTTATATATAATATATTATAGATATATACATATATTCTTGTATATGTGTGTGTGTGAAATGTATGTGTGTTTCTTCATCTTAATTTCTGTGTAATAAACTTAAATTTACACTTTCGCTTCCATACAAGGTGATTTTACCATTTATTCATATCTTATTTGCAACACTTTAAGATCGTCTGATAAATAAACTGAATAAAAAAACCGACGTTTATCAGATGAAAACTAAAATCGTCGAGAAAAAAATACGAATTTCGGAATTTAAGTTCATTAGTCAATCCAGTCCGACATTTATTCATAATGAATGTTCAATAAACTCCAGCGCAAATGAAAATCGGTGCATAAAATGATGTCGTCACTGCTTTGTCAAAATTCATTTTACTGTAAATAACTCGTCCATTTAATCGAAGCAAAAAAGAAAAAAAATGCCCTGAACACTCACCCTACAGTATGAAAGAATCTGTAAATAGCAAACAAAAGCTTTGGAATATCTAGTACACTACCTTTCCCCCGGTATTTCCACAAAGCGTTCACCAACTGTACAATCAGTACACAGAATTTCAGCAAGTAATTTAACTGTACGTATTTTGTCCTTTAGGGACATCACAGAAACATCAGCTTTTAAATATTCACCATTGTATTTCTAATGACTTCAGATATCCACAGTACAGAAAGAGTATTTTAAAGTTATTCATAAAATTCTCTGGGAATAGTTCCCCTTACTTTATCTATTCTCACTGATATAGCAAAGATATTCTACAATCCTGATGCTTGAGTGGTCATGCCTTATTTGCCTATATGCGAATCATTTGAAATACGTAAGTATATAATTTCGATTAATTGTGACAATACGCTTCGATTTCACTTCAGTTATAAATAATTCCATGGCTCGAGAACCACGTCAAGCACCACTTCCAACGAAATGCAGATAAGGTGGCGACTGGAATAACGCTATGCCCCATGTCCAATATGGTTGAAAGTTGCTCTTGGTGTAATAAGTTCTTGGCCTAACCCGAATACCATGCTCCTGGAGGGGTACCGTTATTTAGCAAACCTATCGTCGAGACTAATGTTAGCACGAGCGGCGGGCGAGCCAATCAGCGCTTTTGTTATTGTTACGTGAGAACCAATCAGCGCTCGGAGCATTCAAAAATCCTCGAAGACGCGCAATTGTTCTGTCAACAAACAATAGCCTATTATCGCTTATTTTGTCGGTATTATCTATCGTAGAGTGATTATATCGCCGCTATAAGGAAATTGAACAACCTAGAGAAAAAGGGTAAAAGGGAAATAGCTCATGTCTGTGGCTTAGCCTACGACCCTAGGTTGTAGCCTATATGGTCAAGATAAGGCTATTCTCAAAGTTCCGTGTTCAAGTGATTGTGACAGTGTTGTTATTGAGCAAGGCAAATTTATATTAGGTGTGGCCTTACAGGAAAGCCTTGATATTGATGAGCAGGCTAGTGGTGAAAGCTGCATCATTATCACAATTACAGTGACTAGGTTAATAACGAGTGTTGATCCCCGTTACAGTGACCGAGGTGCAGAATGTGATGATCCATCCTCTTGTGCCACTAGCAGCCCCATACCTGTGGGCAACTGTGCCTCCCCTATCAATTTTTGAAGCTGGCAACAATGCCACCCCCACCAGCACCGGTTCCCAACCTGAGGAAACCTTCTACCGATGGGAGTGAACACCCGGTACAACAGGAAAAAAAAAGGAAGCTAGCGTATCAACAGATGAGAGGCATGAGTTGGTGGGTGATGTTGCTAAATAAAAGATACAGAATTGAAAGTTATCTGTAGCTTCCAAGCCACGAAGATTGCCAGTGACAATGACTGGGTGTTTGTCTCCACATTAGCAGACCATGCCATGCCCTCGTCTTTCTATAAATTAGGCCTACTACAAACCCAAATTGGGGAGTAGTCTTTTCAACTTTCCTACATCAGTAGACCATGCCATGCCCTCGTCTGTCTATAAACTAGGCCTGCTAAAAACCCAAATTGTGGCGTAGTCTTCTCAACTTACTACATCAGTAGACCATGCCATGCCCTCGTCTTTCCATAAAGTAGGCCTACTACAAATCCAAATTGTGGCGTAGTCTTTTTAACTTTGCTCTCGCTACCACAACGACCTATTGATGGCCTCTTGTCTGCCTGCTGATTAACGAAACTGCCTACCATATAACAATGATAGACAAGACGAGAACTTCTCGAATTTTGGTGAGTACAAGTATTATTCCCAGTATCGATTCCATTTCATAAGCCCATTAATGATTTTTTTATGCATTAATCGCCTTTACCTTCACAAATTAGTAAGATTATCATTGACATACGTCATGTATATTGATATTTCTTAACTAGGTTTGAGTATTAAATTTTAAAAGATTTTTCGGATATTTTTTTTCATTAATCAAATTATCTTCATCGATAGCTCTTATCTACAGGTTTGTGAACCGCGTGGCAATATTAATTTTTTTGGGCATTTTTTGCGTTAATTACCATTAGGCTAATCATGATTAATCATCAGGCTAATCGTTATTCACAGGGTTTTTAGTAGAATTATTAACATACATCATGACATGTTTTTTTTTTATGTTTATTGTTGTTTAATACCCATGGGTATGATATTTTTGGACATTTTTCAACAATTTATGTAAAGGAACAAAAATTGGGGCCGGTTTTGGGTTGAAATGTTCTTTTTATTGTTAACCTTACAAGATTGTAAAACGATATATGCTAAAAAAAAAAAAAAAAAAGCATAATAAAACTTAGCGCCATGACGGGAATTTCAGCACATATCTATGAAGATCTCATAACCTGAGGAAGTTTTGGCAAATTTTTACTATGGCATAATTCATGAAGAGTTATCCTCTTTAAAAAACATATTTTTTTTAATCTTAAAGCACCATTCAGGAAAATGTTATGGCGATTTGAGAGTCGTTGATTTTAAATGGCGATTTGCTTGTTTAAAAAAATGCATAGCAAGTTTCTCGAGCGATGGATTCAAACTTTCTGCAATAGCTGTCTGTTGACGAGATCTGTTATGAATTTTCGAAAAAAAGAAAAAACATCTTGCCAATGGAAGGTTCGCCTTTAGAATGAGTTCACTGGGATCGCGGAGTTGTGCCAAAACGAAAATATTCACTAGATAGGTTTCCTGGAATTTAGTGCAAGCAACAAAGCGCTCTAATACCGCGTCAGTTCATTTTTTTAAAGCTCTTTGGGCTTTTTAATAGCTTTCTTCAAAAGCTTTGTCTGTCTGTCTGTCTGTGTACTTTTTCTGTCCGCCCTCAGATCTTAAAAACTACTAAGACCAGACGGCTGCAAATTGGTATGTTGATCATCCACCCCCAAATCATCAAACGTGCCAAATTGTGCGTATGAGATATGTACACGTATATTATATATATATATCATACACCTATCTCATCTCTTGATTGGATACCCTTATCCCGTTTTCTATACACGATGCGCGTGTCATCTCCATCTCGCGATGTTCTTCAAGTCATTTAGAACAAGACAATCCCCCTCCCCCCCCCCCCCCCACCCCCCCCCACAAGTACAACCCCCTCGACGCATGCGATGATTCTCATACCCCCTCTCAGCGGCGCACCAGGAAGCGAAAGACGTAGGATACTACTCTCTTCCCACTCTCTCTCTCTCTCTCTCATTCGGCAAAAAGGGGGAAAAAAAGGCGAAGTTCATATCCGCTCGCAGACTACCAACGAGAAATTTTTTTTATTTTTTTTATTTTTTTTTTTTTTTTTTTTTTTTTTGCCCCGACTGAAAGTTTCTTAGGAGACCGTAAAGTTTCTCATTCCAAACGAGAGGGTTTTTTCTTATTTTTTTCTTTTTTTTTTCTTCTGACAACTAGAGTTTTCCATCAATAATTGGACTGGATGTAAAAGGGGAAACGTTAACACCCGTTAGATCTGATCATGTGGTTAGTTAACGGCCGGGAATGTTGGAGAGGAAAAACTGGATGGGACGGAAAAACGAGACCTTTTTTTTTTTTAACAGAATTGATACAGACAGGAGACAAATAAACCACTTGGATCATTTTACCTCTTATGGTGTCTAATATATTCCATTTACGTATAAGAATATTAGTTTACTCTATAATTTAAATTACCAAATATTTTGTAATTGGAATTTGAAATTTCGAGGCTTACTGAATTGAAACTGGTAAGAGACAAAGAAATCACTTGGATCATTTTACCTCTTAGGTGTGTAATATATTCTATTTATGCATAAGAATATTAGTGTACTACACAATTTGAATTACCAAATATTTTGTAATTGAAATTTGAAATTTTGAGACGACTTTTTTTTTTTTTTTTTTTTTTTTTTGACTGAATAGAAACAGTTATGGAGCAAACGAACCATTTGGATCGCTTTACCTCTTAGGGTGTCTAATATATTCAATTTGCGCATAAGAATATTAGTGTACTCCATAATCTAAAGTACCAAATATTTTGAAATGGAAATTTGAGAATTTAAATAAAGGCAATTGGACTTTGATGAACCTTAAATAAAAACTTATGTTGTGGGGCTGGAATTTAAGACAGAAAGATAGATAGATAGAGAGAGAGAGAGAGAGAGAGAGAGAGAGAGTGGTGAGAGAGAGAGAACTGAACGAGAGAGAGAGAGAGAGGAGGAGAGAAGGAGGAGAGGAAGGAGAGAGATGTCAGTATCCGTCAAAATGTATACTATCATCATAGATGAATATAAGAAACACTGGGCACTCACTAGGTGACCCTCGACCAACTGTGGTAAAATGATTTATGAACACCTTCGTCAGAAACGCACCAACGTACAAAATTTACGATGAATAAAAACAGAAAGTTCATTTGAAGCGAAACTCTGCCCATTCTTCAAGAACTTTGGATTCCTCCCGATATAAAGCAGGCAATAACTCGGGGACATGAACAGTAATCCGCATGCCTTGGGCAAATACCTTCCCACAATTTTTTCTTTCTTCCCCCTGGCGAGCATCTATCCCCGAGGCCAATACCGCGGGGCAGGAACATCTGTGTCAACAAACGCCAAAGATTGAGAAACCATTTCCTTGAGGTGAGGAGAGACGAAGAAGGAAGTTCTTTGAGTGAGAGAGCGAGGAGGGTGCAAATGGTCGTCGTCTTCGGTGACAAGGGCAGAGAGCGAACACCTCGAAGGTAAACAATCATCCTTCTCAAGGAATGATTTTTTTCTCCGGACTTCTTCTTCTTCTTCTTCTTCTTCTTCTTCTTCTTCCAGGACTTTTGGAAGAGGGGGCTGACTGACTGCTTGTGTGCTCTCTTTACTCGATGGCACTCATCGACGAGGGGAAAATGAAATTCCCAGGGAATTCGTTCAAGTGAATGATACCCGATTTCATACTCCTCAAAAAAGGGGGGAGGGGAGGGCGGGTTCTCAGTTGAAGGATAGTTTTCCCAAGTTTGAAATTTATCTTCCTCATTATTTTTTTTTACCAAACTATTTTATGGAGTCGTTGTGTAGCTACCAGCATTTTTTCTTCACTTGTCCATTAAGGATTGTATAACGTTGAAACGTGGGGTACATAAATACTTATCAAGGTATAGAGTTCAAGAGACAGCTAGAGATATATATATACAAACATTAATGGCGAGCAAGAAATGAAATAAGTTAACGTTGAATATTGATACGGAAGTGAACATTTTGATATTCCAATAATGCAATCAATCACAAGCACGTTCTTTAGTTCTAACGAGATCCCTAGGGCAATAAAGGAAGACTGAGGGGTGAAGCGAACTATAAAGAAAATAACAGGTTTTAAACTTAATGAATACCGACTGGGAGGTTGCAGAATACATGGTAAGACTGCTGTTGTTGGAAAAGTAAAAACTAAACTACAAGTGGAAGAGAAATATAAAACTAGGGGGTCTTTGCAGCGTCCCTTCGGCCCCTAGCTACAACTCCTTTCTAATTTATTTTACTGTAACTCCGTTCATATTCTCTTTCATCCATCTTCCTTTCCACCCCCTCTTAACAATTAAATCATAATGCAGCTGCTTTGAGTTTTTTCCCTCCTGTCATGCCTTTCAAACCTTCCTACTGTCAACTTTGGCCGAAATCCTTCATTCTATCTGACCAGTTTATATATATATATATATATATTATATTATATCTTATATATATATATATATATATATATATATATATATATATATATTGTTGATGATCTTTTTTATATACTATATATTGTGTGTACTTTTTACTTTTTATATTATATATTGTGTGTATCTTTTTACTTTATACGCAATTAATGTGTAATCGTTTCAGCCCTGGAAAAATGTATCAAAGCTGATACGAAACCGTCGGCGCTAATAAATGGATGAAAGGACAGAACCGCGTTCTATCTACGCCCAATATGTGTATAATTTCTATATATTATAATATAATAATATATATATATATATATATATAAGTATATATATATATAATATAACACATTGATTGGCGTAGTATAACGCGTTCTGTCTTTCATCCATTTATTAGCGCCGACGTTTCGTATCAGCTTGATACATTTTCCAGGCTGAAACGATTACACATTAATTGCGTATAAGTAAAAAGATACACACAATGTTTACCAACACCAAAATTAAAAACCTTTTAATAAATTAAGAATAAAAACAGAGTAAAAACAGAAACACAGAATAACAGTGAAAGGGCTAGGAGCGAATACAGAGAAACAAATTAGTTAAAAAAATATTAATAATAATAATAATATATATATAATAATAATAATAATAATAATAGAACGAACAAGACGCCTACCCACAGCGGTAGCGGAAGGAGAACTGACACGAAAAATTGTTATGGAAGGGAGTGTAAACAAAACAGGTAATTAGGCAATAAACAGTTGGGTGGAAGACGATTGGTGGTTAAGAGAAGGTACAGTTAGCTTGATTATTATTGATTCAAGGGTGGTTAGTTCGTCTATATGTCGGGTTCTTCCTACAATATTAAAATGACTGGCATCTATGTGTGTTTTGCAACTTTTACTGTGATTTCTTATGTTAGATTGTTCTGGATTTGATAGTCGACAACCCGTTCTATGGCTAATTCCTTGATGAGAGGAAATTCGGACTTTTAGCAGCCTCCTGGTGCAACCGATGTAAGTGCCGAGATCACATCTGGGACAATTATACTTATAAACGACACCGGAGGCAAACAGGGGGCTGATCTTATCCTTGACTTGGAAGAGTGAGCCGATAGTTCGGGGGTTTATGGGAATTAGTTTCAAATTAAGGGCAGGCAATTGCTCATTGAATAGGGGGGTGATGCATTTTTTCCTAAATTTATTATTATGGAGAAAGGGAAATCTAGCAAACATACGGAGCTTGGGGACACTATGGACTATTGGAGGTGGATTGAATTTCAGATTAAGTAGCCTATTAAGGGATCTATGAAAAAATTGCTGGAGGGAAATAATTATCCTTAAAGTAATCAGCAAGGAAAGTCACTTCAGTATGAAAGGTAGACCAGCTTGATGTCAGATTAATGGCTCTATGGAGGAGAGTTGACACGGAATTCATTTTAAAGTTAAAAAAACATGAACTATAAAAATTGGTCCCCAGGCCAGTAAAGGTGCTCTTTCTATAAATACCAGTATGAAAGCCAGACTCGTCCTTGGATATCCTCACATCAAGGAACGGAAGTGAATTCTGTGTTTCTGTTTCAACCGTAAATCTAATGTTATGGTGTTGGTTGTTTATTATATATATATATATATATATATATATATATATATATATATATATATATATATAGTATATATATATATATATATATTATATATACGTATATATATTATATATATATTATATATATATATAAATACATATATATAAATTGCATGTGTATATGTATATCCCCTGGAGAGAATGGATCCATTTGGTAATACTCAGCCGGGTCTCAGATGGTATTTTCGGAATAAAGCTGCTCTGTAAGCCTCGTGCCCCTCCAACTCCACTGTACTGGTGGAGACCTAACTGATATAGGCGATATATACTATACTGGGTACCTTCGCTCTCTGCTTTGCTCAACAGTTACAAGCGGATTTTGATCGAACGTGTCTAATATATAAATATTTCTATATATATATATATATAATATATATAGATATATATATATATATATATATATGTATATATATATATATATATATATATATCTATATTTATAATATATAGATATATAGTATATGGTATATATATATATATATATATACATAGCATGTATACATAAATATATGCATTTTGTGTATAAATTTATCCATGGAATTCCTTAATCTCTGTTTCCTCTAAATAATCCCTGTCTGTGAATTGTTCTTTCCACTCCTTCTCTTTCCCTTCTGCCTGTTTTTTCCTCCTCCTCCTCCTCCTCCTCCCGTTAGTTTTCGTCAATAATCCCTCCTCCCAATCCCCACCCCCACTCAACCCCCAACCTCATAATGCATATGGAATCCAGTTCCCTTCTCGTAGTCATTTCCAGCGAGAGTCCCTCCTCCTCCTCCTCCTCCTCCTCCTCCTATCTCTGCCGTGGCGAGTCCAGCTTTATTTTGTAAATGTGGTCAGCCACTTCAATTTCTCCAGTGTCCTTCCCGACCTCATATTTCAGATGCTTCAAACCCCACGATGTCATTCCTCGTCGATGACCGAGTCTCTCTGATCAATAGGATACCACATGCCCCTTCCAGCTTGTGGAAGACCTTCCTCGCTTCTTTTCCAATATCAATTTCTCTGGCCACTGGTATTCTTCTTCTTATATTAAGGGCAGCTTCCGTTTTCACGGCGATTGTCGTCATTCTCCAGAATATTCTCTCCAGTTTTATAGTCTCGCTGTTCAAAAATGAATTCTGATTTCTTCTCTTTCTCCCCTAAGAATTTCACGGTTTACATTTTTTTTTTTTCACGTTCTTATCGTGAAGTTCTTCTGATTTCTTATGAAGTGCGTTATCGTTCGGGGCATAAATTGTTTATTATATTGCATCATGATTAGTTATCATTACGTCAACCGGCTTACCTTTACCCTGTCTCTTCCTTGTAAAAAAAAAAAAAGCACTAGCTGTATAATAAATCCCTGCATGTTATGTGCTATTCAGCCTTTATCTAGTGTGCATTCTCACATCCTGAATATTTATTTCTTTATATTCCGAAACTTTTTTCCCCTCCAACGACCTCTTTCTAGGTCGTCTTGTCTCTTTTCCCCCAAAATGTCAAAAATTAGGAGCATTTTGATTTTCCCACTTTTTTGCTAATTTATTTCGTTTTTAGATTCCTCCTGACGAAGGCGTTGTAGAAGTTATGGCTCATAGTCCTGTCTCACGTTCGATTCGGAGGTACTGGGGATCTCTTCTTTGCTACTCAAGTTCTTTCTCTTTCCTTATCCAGTGTCATTTTGAATTATGTTTAGAGTTTTTCAGAATTCTATATCTTGACTTCCTGGTGGGAGGTCAATTCGCACACCTACATTTAAACAATGAGCAGTTTAATGCATTTAAATACATTCTTATCTATTTGTTGATTTATTAATTTATCATTTTTTAATAAGTGGTATCTCTTCTTTCTGTATTTCCCTTTACCTCCTCTTACTACTGCCTAATGAACACCATATACTTTGGAAGTTTGAATTTCAAGTCAGTGGCCCCTTTGGTGGGCTTGTTCCATATGCATAGGCTTCATCTTCTGAATAATAATAATAATAATAATAATAATAATAATAATAATAATAATAATAATAATAAAATAATAATAATAATCGCATAGTGCACTGGCAGCGTCGAAAGAAGTTCCTTTTTGAATAGATACAGTTCGAATGTAGTTATTATATTTATTATTATGATTGAAAGCCAGTGAGGTATACGAGACGTTTCAATTTGAGTTAATGATGATTCGACTGAAATGTCATGAAGTGATAATGTATGTAGTACATTGCAAGAATGGGTATCTTTTCTTTATTTTTAAGACTACGACCTCGTGAAACTCTACGGGAATGACATGACACTTTCACCGTTGATACCAAAAAGCCCCTGAATTATAAGCAGTATAAAATACCGAAGACTTTACTAATGCTTCGTTTACTAGAAGCCTTCTTGGAAACCTGTTATTATCCGCCAGTTTGCCTTGTCTGCAGAAATGGCGATTTCATGCTTCAAGCTTCACAATTAGGCTTTGTCTTCCCAGCGCTAGAATATATTGATCTGTTCGGGGGGAATTCACGAACGTCCATAGCCCACGAGCTTAATCCTTAGTGTGGGTCGCTGTTTTTCATGAACGTCCTCCAGGTGATTCCAAGACTTATTGAACTGGTTATTATTATTCTTTGTTTTGGCAGATGTTTGACGTATGATTGCCCTACCTGACTCTAACCTATTGATGAGGGCTGTAGGTCTTTTCCATATTAACCATAATATGTTTGTATCGTCCCTTTCACGATCTTCAAAGTAGCTTGTTTCTCTGCATCAAGAGGGTATGGAAAAGGTAACATCTATTGATCTTTGCATTTATTTGCATACCATAACCCAAATAAGGTGAAACACAGGTGACTCAAAAGTTACTCGAGATAGTCATCATCCACTCCTTTTTTCCCACAGTATCACTGCGTTCGTATTTGTAACCTAAAATCGCTCGTGCACAGTAACTTACAGTACTGAGAAAGGGGAGGTCACTGATTCTTGAGTTCTGACAAAGGGGAGCTCACTGGTTCTTGAGTTCAGACAAAGGGGAGGTCACTGATTCTTGAGTTCTGACAAAGGGGAGGTGGCTGATCCTTGAGTTCTGACAAAGGGGAGGTCACTGATCCTTGAGTTCTGACAAAGGGGAGATCACTGATTCTTGAGTTCAGACAAAGGGGAGGTCACTGATTCTTGAGTTCTGACAAAGGGGAGATCACTGGTTCTGAGTTCAGACAGAGGGGAGGTCACTGATTCTTGAGTTCTGAAAAAGGGGAGATCACTGATTCTTGAGTTCAGACAAAGGGGAGGTCACTGATTCTTGAGTTCTGACAAAGGGGAGATCACTGGTTCTGAGTTCAGACAAAGGGGAGGTCATTGATTCTTGAGTTCTGACAAAGGGGAGGTCACTGATTCTTGAGTTCTGACAAAGGGGAGGTCATTGATTCTTGAGTTCTGACAAAAGGGAAGGTCACTGGTTTTTGAGTTCTGACAAAGGGAAGGTCGCTGATTCTTGAGTACTGACGAAGGGGAGGTCGCTGATTCTTGACTGTATTGTATTCTAGGTCAACATTTTTGAGAAATAAATAATTAATTTATAACATTATCTGGTGTTTGCAACGATGCACTTGAGGCTCGAGGTAAAATCATACTGTGTATTATTTCCTGAACCTTACTGTCGCCAAAGAACATTATCCTGACTAGGTCTGAACTATCCCCACCCCCCACCCCCACAAAAAAAAAAAAAAAAAAAACTGTTCTGAAAAGTACCATTAATCTCTCCTCGAGTCTTGAGTTATTAACGGTCGGTGGAGGAGATAATATCGCATCCTTTATGAAAGGAGTTTCCAACTGCGGTCGTATCCTCAATCTAGCCTAAAGACGCTGGCTCCTGACCGGGGCGTAGTAGTAGTAGTAGAGAGAGAGAGATAGGGGGGGGGGGGGGGGGGGGGGCAGTATCGTCAATATCACCTAAAGTTCCCGCAGCTTTGACAAGTCTGGAAAGTATCAGTTTCATTGTTAACGGTCACGCCCATCGCTTCCTAAGAGCTTCGATAGGATCCCATGAGTAATCTGTTTACCTCGAAGCCGTTACTTTGCTACGGGCCTGGCTAATATTACATGGAAGTAAATTGCAATGGTCCTGGTTTAATCGTTTGGCCTTTGTGTGTGTGGTGTGTGTGTTTGTGTGTAATCCTGAAAGACTATGAGATAGTACAGATTGTAATGATTATCTGTTTGCAACCGTTTCAGGGAAGACTGAAATTTAAATGAATCTAAAAAATATATATATATATATATATATATATATATATATATATATATATATATATATATATATATATATATATATATCAGGAAAACATATAATCTTAATCATAATGAACGTCGTAGTTAAAGACAATCATGAATCTGGGTTCCTCTCAAACAGGAAATGAATGGACGACACGAAAATGAATAGATATCTTTATGGCAACATCCATCGTACTCCAGAGAATTTGAGCTTCCGGGAAAAATGAATTAATTCCGGCCTCATAGTTATCCTTGTGAACACGGGCTCGTATCGCGTTTCCGAATAGCAAATACAGGGCCATTCAGCTTACGGGGGTTCCCTAATTAACGTATATACTACCCCGACCTCAGCCCATCAGAATCGTTCACGCATGATACTGTTTACAGTTTATCCATCACCTAACTTCCCCGTTTGCCTTGCGAGGGTTTTAGAAACCCAAGAGATTTCGTGCTATATATGG
>NC_061096.1:28586782-28589282 GCF_015104395.2 Macrobrachium nipponense
ATTGTGGAATGTATAAAACAGGATATTAAATAAATATCCACTTGAAAGCTGAACGAGTATGAAGAATGACCAAACTTGATAGCATTTTAGTGCCTCTACTTCGTATGTTTCATTTATATGGCCTTGAGCTGAAATAAAATTTATTATTATTATTATTATTATTGAAAAAGAAACCCACAAAATTACTGTGCATTACGTGTTTACTTATAAGTAGTGTTGAGTAAAATAGAATGTAAATACTTATAAGTAAACACGTTATAAACAGTAATTTTGTGGATTTATTTTTCAGTCTTCAAAAGAAAACTGAAAGAAGTTTTTGTTTGGTTCATTATTATTATTATTATTATTATTATTATTATTATTATTATTATTATTATTATGACTGCGAAACTAGCTAGATCCCCACCGCAAAAGCTGGGAAAGAAGTGGTTTGACGTTCAGTGCCTCGAGTCTAGACACTTTTTCAAAGTTGTGTCGCAAAAAGCTCAAGAAAAGCGTCAATAGACCAGGGATAGTAAGTTAGTTCTTCGGTCAGCAGAAATGCAGCACAGAAATATTACTGAACCAGAATTCGTGATCTCTGAGGGGAGGGGGCGGCGTAGTTCGAGTGCCAATGCCGTCCGCTGCATTCCTTAAATATCTGCAGCTATTTACATTTGCACTTTTCATTGCTACGAACCTTTGCTTAATCGGAGAGTAAGCCTACAAACTACTACGTTGTTGATCTTGTTCTTGTTCTTGTCAGGGGGCTGGAAAAGATCCCATGGAATAGCCTAAAAAGGTCCGATAAAGGCATTTCGTGTTGAGTTGAAGGTACAAGAATTTTAGGATAGGATATTTATGATTTAATTAAAATGTAAAAAATAAATGTGCATTTATTTATTTCTATGAAATATAGCTCATTTATTTAAATTTTCGCTGGTGAAACTGGGCTCTATTTGACCGTAAATTTTATAGCACATTTTAATTTCCATTAAAAGTTAAGAACATAATGTTTTACGACTTGTGCGTGTGGGAAAAATCGTGCACGTGTCCCGAGTAAGCTGGAGGATTGGATCACGCCTTGTTTCAGATCATTCAGTAAGCCACCAAACTGAGCATTTATATACTCTTCACATGAACCGTCAATAGAAGAGAGAGATGCGTCTGCTACCATGTGTCACTCGATACGTTTTAGGGCGCATGCGTCGTCTCTGCTATAAGGTTTTCACGAATAACTCACACATATACACACACACACATACAATAGAAGCTTCTATGCTAATGTTGCAAGTAATGGGAGATCCTTACATATACCGAGGTTACATAATACCACTCCCTCGCCTTCCGCCTCAAGCTTAAAACTCTGGAGGAAACAGCTAGCAAAATAAACATTTTAAAAAACCCACAAGCATCTTACGTCAATATTCATTCTTTAATCAGGCGACTCGATTTATTAATCTATTGTAAACTGCTGCAAACCTTTGTCTACAAGATTTTGTTTTCGGAATTTGTTTAGACAAAGCAAGTATCAGGTTCTTTAATCAGTAGACTCAATTTATTAATTTATTGGAAACTTCTACAAACCTTTGCCTAAAAGATTTAATTTTAGGAATTTATTGAGATAAAGCAAGTATCTGGTTCTTTAATCAGTCGACTCAATTTATTAATTTATTGTTAACTGCTACAAACCTTTTCCAACAAGATTTTGTTTTCGGAATTTATTCAGATAAAACAAGTTTCAGTCTCTTTAATCGGTCGACTCAATTTATTGTAAACTACTACAAACCCATGCCTACAAGATTTTGTTTTAGGATTTTTTTCAGATAGCGCAAGCATCAGTTTCTCTTCGTATTAACCTTGCGTTTCTTTTTCTTCTTTTTTTTTTTTTTTTTTTATGTGCCATTTCATCTGCAGCTTCTTGATTATTCATCTTCCTGCAAGACGCGGATCTTGTCTTATTATTATTATTATTATTATTATTATTATTATTATTATTATTATTATTATCCTCCCGTCTCGTTTTATGATGTAACCCAGCGTCCAAAGACGAAGAGGTCGTGTTTTGAATATCCTAAAACCCTCTTTCTTTTCGTAGTTATCCGTTCGTATTTCCTCTGAACAGCGTGAAATTCATTTTTGAAAACTAATCGTATGCTTTTCTCTTCCATGATCAAGCCTGGTTTTCAGTTATTGCTGGTCTCTGACTCTTGTCTTTTGGATCTAACACTATTCCTTTTCGTAGCTATCCGTTCGCATTTTCTCTGAACAGCGTGAAATTCCTTTTTAAAACTAATTAAACTAATTGTATGGTTTTCTCTTCCATGCTGAAGCCTGGTTTTCAGTTACTGCTGGTCTCTGCCTCTTGTCTTTTTGAATAAATAAGATTTCACATTGCTAAAAGGAATCTTATGATCCCGCAAGCATCAAACTTTACTTCACTTACACCTCGTCACCCTCTCTTGACATTTCTAAGAATATATACCCGCGTTCGTATCCATAAGGTATTAGCGTCCAACAA
>NC_061096.1:28594282-28844282 GCF_015104395.2 Macrobrachium nipponense
GATGAAGTCTCGATCTTTCAGTGAACCAAAGGAGGAAGGGCTCGAGGATGAACGGTGGAAGATAAAACCGGATTTGACGATTTTTTTTTTTTACTTGTTCAACTTTCGATGAAAAAGGAGATGAAAAATTAATGATACAAACTAATTAAGCAATCGACTCTTCAACGAAGCCTAGAAGTTAGGCGATGATAAAAAGCTTATTAAACTCAAAGATGTAGATTTATGGCATAAAAGGGTTGTGGGGGGGGGGGGGGGGGGAGCGGAAAGCAAAACCAAAAGCGAAAGTAATGAAAAAAAAATTCTGAATTGGGCAAAGATTTGATAATAAGAATCATCTAATGCAGATCAGCAAAATACATTAATTGACATTAGGATGCAGTTACAAGTCTGTCTCGTTCATTCATTATGATAGTCATAGCCATCACATCTGAAACAGTTCTTTTCTCCCTTTCTCTATTTTCCGAAATATTGCCTCTTATTTTTTTCTATCTTTTTTTATTTATTTTTTTTTTTGGAAGGAAGCATCATATGCATCGGAATGTCCGTTATTATCTCGTATCTCTCCTGAAGCAATGTTTTATTTTTTATTTTTTTTTATTTATCAATTTATTTTTATTTATTTATCTATTTTGACGAGACAGAAAAACTTCAACTATAAATTTGGTAGTGTTCGTTTGTCACAATTTTTTTTTTATAGATTTTATGTATTATAATTTTTCATCATATATGCTTCAAATCACTATTCATGGCAGTTGTCTGTAGTCTGTATTACTGTTCTACTATTTGCATACTAGATAATTCATTACTTGAAGTCTGTTGAATAGATCTTATACTTCAGTCATATTTTCCACGAATGTTAAATTATCTTCCAAGTAAAGTAAGTCATATAAATATAATTTGAAGTCTGTTAAATAGATCTCATACTTTAGTCAAATTTTCCATGACTACTAAATTATCTTCCACGTCAAATAAGTAATATAAATCTACAAGGATCCATATTGCATCTACAGAGAGCGAATGAAAGTGTCATCTCAGATTTTTATTACTTGATACTGGTCGAACCATAGAACGACTTGTATCTCTTGGCCTTTATCGTCGTAGATTGTATCTTACTTCATGTTGACTGCATCCTTCCTCTAGGTCTAGGACTCTCTGAGAGAGTCAGCCTCCGATCAAGCACTTGAAATCTAGCCCATTACTTAAGGACGAAACTCGTCTTTCCACTTTCCAGAACCAATCGTTTTGGGATTCTTTCCTCGACACTGGATCTTTATCAACTTTCATTCCAGATACAATTGTTTTGGGATTCTTTCCTCGACATTCAATCTTTATCAACTTTCATTCCACATACAATTCTTATGAGATTCTTTCCTTGACAGTGGATCTTTATCAACTTTCATTCCAGATACAATTGTTTTGGGATTCTTTCCTTGACAGTGGATCTTTATCAACTTTCATTCCAGTTACAATTAATTTGGGATTCTTTCCTTGACAGTGGAATTTTATCAACTTTCATTCCATATAAAATTGTTTTTGGATTCTTTCCTCGACATTGGATCTTTATCAACTTTCATTCCATATACAATTGTTTTGATATTCTTTCCTTGGATCTTTATCAACTTTCATTCCAGATACAATTGTTTTAGGATTCTTTCCTCGACATTGAATCTTTATCAACTTTCATTCCATATACAATTGTTTTTGGATTCTTTCCTCGACATTGGATCTTTATCACCTTTCATTCCAGATACAATTGTTTTGAGATTCTTTCCTTGGATCTTTATCAACTTTCATTCCATATACATTTGCTTTGGGATTCTTTTCTTTCCTTGGATCTTTATCAACTTTCATTCCAGATACAATTGTTTTGGGATTCTTTCCTCGACATTCGATCTTTATCAATTTCATTTAAGATACAATTGTTTAGGGATTATTTCCTCGACATTAGATCTTTATCAACTTTCATTCCAGATACAATAGTTTCGGGATTCTTTCCTCGACATTGGATCTTTATCAACTTTCATTCCAAATACAATCGTTTTGGGATTCTTTCCTCGACAATAGATCTTTATCAACTCTCATTCCAGATACAATTTTTTGGGATTCTCTCCTCGATATTGGATCTTTATCAAATTTCATTCCAGATACAATTGTTTTAGGATTCTTTCCTGGACATTGGATCTTTATCAAATTTCATTGCAGATGCAATAGCTTTGGGATTCTTTCCCCGACATTGGATCTTTATCAAATATCATTCCAGATACAATTGTTTTGGGATTCTTTCCTCAACACTGGATCTTTATCAACTTTCATTCCAGATACAGTTGTTTTGGGATTCTTTCCTCGACATTGGATCTTTATCAACTTTCATTCCAGATACAGTAGTTTTGGGATTCTTTCCTCGACATTGGATCTTTATCAACATTCATTCCAGAAACAATTGTTTTGGGATTCTTTCCTCGACATTGGATCTTTATCAACTTTCATTCCAGATACAATTGTTTTGGGATTCTTTCCTCGACATTGGATCTTTATCAACTTTCATTCCAGATACTATTATTTTGGGATTCTTTCCTTGGATCTTTTAACATTCATTCCAGATACAATTGTTTTGGGATCATTTCCTCGACATTGCATCTTTGTCAACTTTCATTCCAAATACAATTGTTTTGGGATTCTTTCCTTGGATCTTTATCAACTTTCATTCCATATACAATTGTTTTGGTATTCTTTCCTCAACATTGAATGTCTATCAACTTTCATTCCATATAAAATTGTTTTATGATTCTTTCCTTAGATCTTTATCAACTTTCATTCCATATACAATTATTTTGCGATTCATTTCTTCGATCTTTTTCAACTTTCATTCCGTATACAATTGTTTGGGGATTCTTTCCTCGACATTGGATCTTTATCAACTTTCATTCCATATACAATTGTTTTGAGATTCTTTCCTTGGATCTTTATCAACTTTCATTCCAGATACAATTGTTTTAGGATTCTTTCTTCGACATTGAATCTTTATCAACTTTCATTCCATATATAATTGTTTTTGGATTCTTTCCTCGACATTGGATCTTTATCACCTTTCATTCCGGATACAATTGTTTTGAGATTCTTTCCTTGGATCTTTATCAACTTTCATTTAATATACATTTGCTTTGGGATTCTTTTCTTTCCTTGGATCTTTATCAACTTTCATTCCAGATACAATTTTTTTGGGATTCTTTCCTCGACATTCGATCTTTATCAATTTCATTCAAGATACAATTGTTTAGGGATTATTTCCTCGACAATAGATCTTTATCAACTTTCATTCCAGATACAATAGTTTCGGGATTCTTTCCTCGACATTGGATCTTTATCAACTTTCATTCCAAATACAATAGTTTTGGGATTCTTTCCTCGACAATGGATCTTTATCAACTCTCATTCCAGATACAATTTTTTGGGATTCTCTCCTCGATATTGGATATTTATCAAATTTCATTCCAGATACAATTGTTTTAGGATTCTTTCCTGGACATTGGATCTTTATCAATTTCTTTACAGCTACCTAGACTTTTGGGGCTTCCTTCCCCACATTGGGATCTTTATTCAAATATCATTCCAGATACAATTGTTTTTGGGATTCTTTTTCCCCACCACTGGATCCTTTTCAACTTTCATTTCCATTACCAGTTGTTTTGGGATTCTTTCCTCCTTTTCGACTTTGGATAATTTGGATCTTTATCAACTTTCATTCCAGATACAGTAGTTTTGGGATTCTTTCCTCGACATTGGATCTTTATCAACATTCATTACAGATACAATTGTTTTGGGATTCTTTCCTCGACATTGGATCTTTATCAACTTTCATTCCAAATACAATTGTTTTGGGATTCTTTCCTCGACATTGGATCTTTATCAACTTTCATTCCAGATACTATTATTTTGGGATTCTTTCCTTGGATTTTTTAACATTCATTCCAGATACAATTGTTTTGGGATCATTTCCTCGACATTGCATCTTTGTCAACTTTCATTCCAAATACAATTGTTTTGGGATTCTTTCCTTGGATCTTTATCAACTTTCATTCCATATACAATTGTTTTGGTATTCTTTCCTCAACATTGAATGTCTATCGACTTTCATTCCATATAAAATTGTTTTATGATTCTTTCCTTAGATCTTTATCAACTTTCATTCCATATACAATTATTTTGGGATTTATTTCTTCGATCTTTTTCAACTTTCATTCCGTATACAATTGTTTTGGGATTCTTTCCTTGATATTGGATCTTCATTAACTTTCATTCCAGATACAATTGTTTTGGGATTCTTTCCTTAGATCTTTATCAACTTTCATTCCATATTCAATTGTTTTGGGATTCTTTCCTCGACATTGGATCTTTTTCAACTTCCATTCCGGATACAATTGTTATTGGATTCTTTTCTCGACATTGGATCTTTGTCAACTTTCATTCCAGATACAATTGTTTTGGGATTGTTTCCTTGACAGTGGATCTTTATCAACTTTCATTCCAAATTGTTTTGGGATTCTTACTTTGGATCTTTATAATTTTTCATTCCAAATACAATTATTTTGGGAGTTTTCCTTGACATTGTATCTTTATCAACTTTCATTCCAGATACAATTGTTTTGGGATTCTTTCCTCGATACTAAATCTTCATCAATTTTCATTCCAGATATAATTGTTTTAGGATTCTTTTCTCGACACTAAATCTTCATCAATTTTCATTCCAGATACAATTGCTTTGGGAATCATTCTTCGACATTGGATCTTTGTCAACTTTCATTCCAGATACAATTATTTTGGTACTCTTTCCTCGACATTGGATCTTTATCAAGTTTAATTCCATATCCAATTGTTTTAGGATTCTTTCCTTAGATCTTTATCAACTTTCATTCCAGATACAATTGTTTTGAGATTCTTTTCTTGGATCTTTATCAACTTTCATTCTAGATACAATTGTTTTGGGATTCTTTCCTTAGATATTTATCAACTTTCATTCCAGATACAATTGTTTTGCGATTTTCTCCTCGACATTGGATCTTGATCAACTTTCATTCCTGATACAATTACTTTGAGATTCTTCCTTTCGGTCTTTATCATCTTTCATTCCGGATACAATTGTTTTGGGATTCTTTCCTCGACATTGAATCTCTATCAACTTTCATCCCAGATACAATTGTTTTCGGATTCTTATCTTGATATTGGATCTTTATCAACTTCCATTCCACATACAATTGTTTTGGGATTCATTCCTCGACATTGGATCTTTATCAACTTTCATTCCAGATACAATTGTTTTGGGATTCTTTCCTCGACATTGGATCAACTTTCATTCCTGATACAAATGTTTTGGGATTTTTTTCATGACATTGGATCTTTATCAACTTTCATTCAAGATACAATTGTTTTGGGATTCTTTCCTCGACATTGGATCTTTATCAACTTTCATTCCAGATACAATTGTTTTGGGATTCTTTTCTTGACATTGAATCTTGATCAACTTTCATTCCTGATACAAATGTTTTGGGATTCATTCCTCGACATTGGATCTTTATCAACTTTCATTTTAGATACAATTGTTTTAGGACTCTTTCCTCAACATCGGATCTTCATCAACTTTCATTCTAAATACAATTGTTTTGGGATTCTTTCCTTGACATTGGATCTTTATCAACTTTCAATACAGATACAATTGGTTTGCAATATTTTTTCTCGACATTGGATCTTATTAATTTCATTTCCCTGGATACAAATTGTTTTTGGGATTTTTTCTTCCTTGGATCTTTATCAACTTTCATTCCAGATACAATTGTTTTGTGATTCTTTACTCGACATTAGATCTTTATCAACTTTCATCCCAGATATACTGTTTTGTGATTCTTTCTTCGACATTGGATCTCTATCAACTTTCATTCCAGATAAAATTATTTTGTGATTCTTTCCTTGAGATTGTATCTTTATCAACTTTTAATCCAGATACAGTTGTTTTGGGATTCTTTACCCTTCGAACATTGGCTCTTTAAATCAACTTTCATTCCTGATACAATTGTTTTAGGATTCTTTTCCTCGACATTGGGATCTTTGTATCAACTTTCATTCCTCACAGATACCAATTAATTTGAGATTCTTTCCTCGATATTGGATCTTTATCAACTTTCATTCCAGATACAATTGTTTTGGGATTCTTTCCTTGACATTGGATCTTTATGAACTTTCATTCCAGATACAATTGTTTTGGGATTCTTTCCTTGTCATTGGATCCTTATTAACTTTCATTCCAGATACAATTTTTTTCGGATTCTCTCCTCCACATTGGATCTTTATCAACTTTCATTCCAGATACAATTGTTTTGTGATTCTTTCCTCAACATCGGATCTTCATCAACTTTATTTCCAAATACAATTGTTTTGGGATTCTTTCCTTGTCATTGGATCTTTTTCAACTTTCATTCCAGATACAATTGTTTTGGGATTCTTTCCTCGAAACATTGGGATCTTTATAAAACTTTCATTTCCAGATTACAACATTGTTTTCTTGATTCTTTCCTCGACATTGGAATCTTTATCAACTTTCTCCAGATACAATTGTTTTGTGATTCTTTCCTAAACATCGGATCTTTATCACCTTACTTTCCAGATACAATTATTTTGGGATTCTTTCCTCGACATTCAATCTTTATCAACTTTCATTCTGGATACAATTGTTTTGGGATTCTTTCCTCGACATTGAATCTCTATCAACTTTCATCCCAGATACAATTGTTTTCGGATTCTTATCTTGATTTTGGATCTTTATCAACTTTCATTCCACATACAATTGTTTTGGGATTCATTACTCGACATTGGATCTTTATCAACTTTCATTCCAGATACAATTGTTTTGGGATTCTTTCCTCGACATTGGATCTTTATCAACTTTCATTCCTGATACAAATGTTTTGGGATTTTTTTCATGACATTGGATCTTTATCTCATTCTAGATACAATTGTTTTGGGATTCTTTCCTCGACATTGGATCTTTATCAACTTTCATTCCAGATACAATTGTTTTGGGATTCTTTTCTTGACATTGGATCTTGATCAACTTTCATTCCTGATACAAATGTTTTGGGATTCATTCTTCGACATTGGATCTTTATCAACTTTCATTTTAGATACAATTGTTTTAGGACTCTTTCCTCAACATCGGATCTTCATCAACTTTCATTCTAAACACAATTGTTTTGGGATTCTTTCCTTGACATTGGATCTTTATCAACTTTCAATACAGATACAATTGGTTTGCAATATTTTTTCTCGACATTGGATCTTTATTAACTTTCATTCCTGATACAATTGTTTTGGGATTCTTTCCTTGGATCTTTATCAACTTTCATTCCAGATACAATTGTTTTGTGATTCTTTACTCGACATTAGATCTTTATCAACTTTCATCCCAGATACAACTGTTTTGTGATTCTTTCTTCGACATTGGATCTCTATCAACTTTCATTCCAGATAAAATTATTTTGTGATTCTGTCCTCAAGATTGTATCTTTATCAACTTTTAATCCAGATACAGTTGTTTTGGGATTCTTTCCTCGACATTGGATCTTTATCAACTTTCATTCCTGATACAATTGTTTTAGGATTCTTTCCTTGACATTGGATCTTTATCAACTTTCATTCCAGATACAATTATTTGAGATTCTTTCCTCGATATTGGATCTTTATCAACTTTCATTCCAGATACAATTGTTTTGGGATTCTTTCCTTGACATTGGATCTTTATAAACTTTCATTCCAGATACAATTGTTTTGGGATTCTTTCCTTGTCATTGAATCCTTATTAACTTTCATTCCAGATACAATTTTTTTCGAATTCTCTCCTCCACATTGGATCTTTATCAACTTTCATTCCAGATACAATTGTTTTGTGATTCTTTCCTCAACATCGGATCTTCATCAACTTTCTTTCCAAATACAATTATTTTGGGATTCTTTCCTTGTCATTGGATCTTTATCAACTTTCATTCCAGATACAATTGTTTTGGGATTCTTTCCTCGACATTGGATCTTTATCAACTTTCATTCCAGATACAATTGTTTTCTGATTCTTTTCTCGACATTGGATCTTTATCAACTTTCTCCAGATACAATTGTTTTGTGATTCTTTCCTAAACATCGGATCTTTATCACCTTACATTCCAGATACAATTATTTTGGGATTCTTTCCTCGACATTCAATCTTTATCAACTGTCATTCCACATACAATTGTTCTGGGATTCTTTCCTCGACATTGGGTCTTTATGAACTTTCATTCCAGATAAAAGATTTTTGTGATTCTTTCTTTGACATTGGATCTTTATCAACTTTCATTCCACATACAATTGTTTTGGGACTCATTCCTTGTCATTGGATCTTTACCAACTTTCATTCCAGATACAATTGTTTTGATACTCTTTCCTTGATATTGAATCTTTATCAACTTTCATTCCAGTCATTCCAGATATTATTATTTTGGGATTCTTTCCTTGAAACTTTATCAACTGTCATTCCAGATACAATTGTTTAGGGATTTTTCCTTTGATCTTTATGAACTTTAATTCCAGAAACAATTATTTTGGGATTTTTTCATCGGATCTTTATCAACTTTCATTCCATATACAATTGTTTTGGGATTGTTTCCTCGTCATTGGATCTTTATCAACTTTCATTCCAGATACAATTGTTTTGGGAGTCTTTCCTTGATATTGAATATTTATCAACTTTCATTCCAAATACAATTGTTTTGGGATTCTTTCTCATCATTGGATATTTCTTAAACTTCATTCCAAATACAATTGTTTTCAGACTCTTTCCTTGACATTAAATCTTTATCAACTTTCATTCCAGTCATTCCAGATACAATTGTTTTGGGACTCTTTCCTCGACATTGGATCTTTGTCAGCTTCCATTCCAGAAACAATTGTTTTGGGATTCCTTCCTCGACACTGAATCTTTATCAACTTTCATTCCAGATGAAATTGGTTTGGGATTCTTTCCTCCACATTTGATCTTTATCATTTTTCATTCCAGATACAATTGTTTTATGATTCTTTCCTTGGATCTTTATCAACTTTTATTCCAGATACAATTGTTTTGGGATTTTTTCCTTTAATCTCTATCAACTTTCATTCCAGATTCAACTGTTTTGGGATTTTTCCCTCGGATCTTCATCATCATACATTCCATATACAATTGTTTTGGGATTCTTTCCTCGTCATTGGATCTTTATCAGCTTTCATTCCAGATACAATTGTTTTGGGAGTCTTTCCTTGACATTGAATATTTATCAACTTTCATTCCAGATACAATTGTTTTGGGATTCTTTCCTCATCATTGAATATTTCTTAAATTTCATTCCAGATACAATTGTTTTTGGACTCTTTCCTTAACATTAAATCTTTATCAACTTTCATTCCCGTCATTCCAGATACAATTGTTTTGGGACTCTTTCCTCGACATTGGATCTTTGTCAGCTTCCATTCCAGACACAATTGTTTTGAGATTCCTTCCTCGACACTGAATCTTTATCAACTTTCATTCTAGATACAATTGTTTTGGGATTCTTTCCTCGACATTGGATCTTTATAAACTTTCATTCCAGATACAATTGTTTTGGGATTCTTTTCTTGACATTGGATCTTGATCAACTTTCATTCCTGATACAAATGTTTTGGGATTCTTTCCTCGACATTGGATCTTTATCAACTTTCATTCCAGATATAATTGTTTTTGGATTCTTTTCTCGACATTGGATCTTAATCAACTTTCATTCCTGATACAAATGTTTTGGGATTCATTCCTCGACATTGGATCTTCATCAACTTTCATTTTAGATACATTTGTTTTGGGATTCTTTCCTCGACATTGGATCTTCATCAACTTTCCTTCCAGATACAATTGTTTTGGGATTCTTTCCTCGACATTCGATCTTTATCAACTTTCTTACAAGATACAATTGTTTTGAGATTCTTTCCTCCATATTAGATCTTTATCAACTTTCATTCCAGATCCAATTGTTTTGGTATTCTTTCATTGGATCTTTTATCAACTTTCATTCCAGATACAATTGTTTTGGGAATCTTTACTCGACATTGGAACTTTTTCAACTTCCATTCCAGATACAATTTTTTGGATTCTTTCCTTGATATTGGATATATGTCAACTTTCATTCCAAATACAATTCTTTCGGAAATCTTTCCTTGATATTGGATCTTTATCAACTTTCTTTCCAGATACAATTATTTTGGGATTCTTTCCCCGATATTGGATTATCAACTTCCATTCCAGATACAATTATTTTGGGACTCTTTCCTCGACATTGGATCTTTATCAAGTTTCATCCCAGATCCAATTATTTTGGTATTCTTTCCATGGATCTTTATCAACTTTCATTCCAGATACAATTGTTTTGGGATTTTTTCCTTCGATATTTATCAACTTTCATTCCAGATACAATTGTTTTGCGATTTTTTCCTCGACATTGGATCTTTATCAACTTTCATCCCAGATACAGTTGTTTTGGGATTCTTATCTTGAAATGGGATCATTATCAACATTCATTCCAGATACAATTGTTTTGGGATTCTTTCCTCGACATTGAATCTTAATCAACTTTCATTCCTGATACAAATGTTTTGGAATTTTTTTCTTGACATTGGATCTTTATCAACTTTCATTCCAGATACAATTGTTTTGGGATTCTTTCCTCTACATTGGATCTTTATCAACTTTCATTCCAGATACAATTGTTTTGGGATTCTTTTCTTGACAATGGATCATTATCAACTTTCATTCCAGATACAATTGTTTTGGGAATCATTTCTTGACATTGTATCTTAATCAACTTCCATTCCAGGTACAATTGTTTTAGGACTCTTTCCTCGATATCGGATCTTTATCAACTTTCATTCTAAATACAATTGTTTTGGGATTCTTTCCTTGACATTGGATCTTTATCAACTTTCAATACAGATACAAATGGTTTGCAATATTTTTTCTCGACATTGGATCTTTATTAACTTTCATTGCAGATACAATTGTTTTGGAATTCTTTCCTTGGATTTTTATCAACTTTCATTCCAGATACAATTGTTTTGTGATTCTTTACTCGACATTAGATCTTTATCAACTTTCATTCCAGATACAATTGTTTTGTGATTCTTTCTTTGACATTAGATCTTTATCAACTTCCATACCAGATAAAATTATTTTGAGATTCTTTCCCCGACATTGGATCCTTATCAACTCTTATTCCAGATACAGTTGTTTTGGGATTCTTTCCTCGACATTGGATTTTTATCCACTTTCATTCCAGATACAGTTGTTTTGTGATTCTTTCCTCAACATCGGATATTTATCAACTTTCTTTCCAGATACAATTGTTTGGGGATTCTTTCCTCGTCATTGGATCTTTATCAACTTTCATTTCAGATGCAATTGTTTTGGGATTCTTTCCTCGACATTGGCTCTTTATCAACTTTCATTCCAGATACAATTGTTTTGGGATTCTTTCCTCGACATTGGATCTTTTTCAACTTTCATTCCAGATACAATTGTTTTGGGATTCTTTCCTTGTCATGGGATCTTTATCAAATTTCATTCCAGATACAATTTTTTTGCGATTCTTTCCTCGACATTGGATCTTTATCAACTTTCTCCAAATACAATTGTTTTGGGATTCTTTCCTCGTTATTGGATCTTCATCAACTTACAGTCCATATACAATTGTTCTGGGATTCTTTCCTCGACATTGGATCTTTATGAACTTTCACTCCAGATACAACTGTTTTGTGATTCTTTCCTTGACATTGGAACTTTATCAACTTTCATTCCAGATACAATTGTTTTGGGACTCTTTCCTCGACAGTGGATCTTTATCAACTATCATTCCAGATACATTTGTTTTGGGATTCTTTCCTTGACATTGAATCTTTGTCAACTTTCATTCCAGGTACAATTGTTTTGAGACTCTTTCCTCGACATTGAATCTTTATCAACTTTCATTCCAGTCATTCCAGATAATATTATTTTGGGATTCTTTCCTTAGAACTTCATCAACTTTCCTTCCAGATACAATTGTTTTGGGATTCTTTCCTCGACATTGGATCTTTGTCAACTTTCATTCCAGATACAATTGTTTTGAGATTTATTCCTTTGAACTTTATCAACTTTCATTCCAGAAACAATTGTTTTGGGATTTTTTCCTCGGATCTTTATCAACTTTCATTCCCTATATAATTGTATTGGGATTCTTTCCTCGTCATTGGATCTTTATCAACTTTCATTCCAGATACAATTGTTTTGGGAGTCTTTCCTTGACATTGAATATTTATTAACTTTCATTCCAGATACAATCGTTTTGGGATTCTTTCGTCGTCATTGGGTATTTATCGAATTTCATTCCGGATACAATTGCTTTTGGACTCTTTCCTTGACAATGAATCTTTATCAACTTTCATTCCAGTCATTCCAGACACAATTGTTTTGGGACTCTTTCCTCGACATTGGATCTTTGTCAACTTCCATTCCAGAAACAATTGTTTTGGGATTCCTTCCACGACATTGGATCTTTATCAACTTTCATTCCAGATAAAATTGGTTTGGGAATCTTTCATCGACATTGGATATTTATCAGCTTTCATTCCAGATAGAAATGTTTTATGATTCTTTCCTTGGATCTTTATCAACTTTCATTCCAGATACAATTGTTTTGGGATTTTTTCCTTTGATCTCTATCAACTTTCATTCCAGATACAATTGTTTTGGGAGTCTTTCCTCCATATATCTTTATCAAATTTCATTCCAGATCCAATTGTTTTAGTATTCTTTTTTGGATCTTTATCAACTTTCATTCCAGATACAATTGTTTTGGGATTCTTTCCTTGACATTGTATCTTTATAAACTTTCATTACAGATACAATTTTTTTGGGATTCTTTCCTCGTCATTGGATCCTTATCAACTTTCATTCCAGATACAATTCTTTTCGGATTCTCTCCTCGACATTGGATTTTATCCACTTTCATTCCAGATACAGTTTTTTGTAATTCTTTCCTCAACATTGGATCTTTATCAACTTTCTTTCCAGATACAGTTTGTTTTGTTTTGAGTCTTGATTCCTTCCCGTTATTGTATCTTTATCACCTTTTCATTCCAGAATAATTATTTTTTGGGATTCTTTCCTCGACATTGGATCACTTTAATCAACTTTCAATTCCAATCATAAAAATTGTTTTGTGATTCTTTTCTCCGAACCTTGGATCTTTATCAACTTTCATTCCAGATACAATTGTTTTGGAAATTCTTTCCTTGTCAATGGGATCTTTTATCAAAACTTTCCTTTCTCCATTGAATACAAGTTGTTTTGGGAGGATTCTTTCCTCGACATTGGATCTTTATTAAATTTCAGTTCCAATAACAATTTGTTTTTGCGGATTTCCTTTCATCGACATTAGATTTCGTTATCAACTTTTCTCCACGGATACAATTAGTTTTGGGATTCTTTGTCCTCGGTTATTGGGATCTTTTCAACTTACAGTCCAGATACAATTGTTCTGGGATTCTTTCCTCGACATTGGATCTTTATGAGCTTTCACTCCAGATACAAATATTTTGTGATTCTTTCCTTGACACTGGATCTTTATCAACTCTCATATCAGATACAATTGTTTTGGGACTCTTTCCTCGACAGTGGATCTTTATCAACTATCATTCCAGATATAATTGTTTTGGGATTCTTTCCTTGACATTGAATCTTTATCAACTTTCATTCCAGATACAATTGTTTTGTGATTCTTTCCTTATCATTGGATCTTCATCAACTTTCATTCGAGGTACAATTGTTTTTAGACTCTTTCCTCGACATTGAATCTTTATCAACTTTCATTCCTGTCATTCCAGATATTATTATTTTGGGATTCTTTCCTTGGAACATTATCAACTTTCATTCCAAATACGATTGTTTTGGGATTTTTTCTTCGACATTGGATCTTTGTCAACTTTCATTCCAGATATAATTGGTTTGTGATTCTTTCCTCGACATTGGATCCTTATCAATTTTCATTCCTGATACAATTGTTTTGGGATTTATTCCTTTGATCTTTATCAACTTTCATTCCAGAAACAATTGTTTTGGGATTTTTTCCTCGGATCTTTATCAACTTCCATTCCATATACAAATGTTTTGGGAATCTTTCCTCGTCATTGGATCTTTATCAATTTTAATTCCAGATACAATTTTTTTGGGACTAATTCCTTGATATTGAATCTTTAGCAACTTTCATTCCAGTCATTCCATATACAATTGTTTTGGGACTCTTTCCTCGATATTGGATCTTTGTCAACTTCCATTCCAGAAGCAATTGTTTTCGGATTCCCTCCTCGACATTGGATCTTTATCAACTTTCATTCCAGATACAAATGTTTTATGATTCTTTCCTTGGATCTTTATCAACCTTCATTCCAGATACAATTGTTTTGGGATTTTTTCCTTTGATCACTATCAACTTTCATTCTAGATGCAATTGTTTTGGGATTTTTTTCTCGGATCTTTATCATCATACATTCCAGATACAATTGTTTTGGGAGTCTTTCCTCGACATTGGATCTTCATCAACTTTCCTTCCAGATACAATTGTTTTAGGATTCTTTCCTCGACATTGGATCTTTTTCAACTTTCTTTCCAGATACAATTGTTTTGGGATTCTTTCCTCGATATTGGATCATTGTCAAATTTCATCCAAGAGAACAATTATTTTTGGGTGTTTTTTCTCGATTGTGATCTTATCAAATTCTTTCCAGATACAATGGTTTTCAGGTATGCTACAGCCATTGGATTATTTATCAAATTTCATTCCAGATACAATTGTTTTGGGATTCTTTCCTCGACATTTTATCTTTATCAACTTTCTTACCAGATACAATTGTTTTGGGATTCTTTCCTCCATATTAGATCTTTATCAACTTTCATTCCAGGTCCAATTATTTTGGTATTCTTTCCATGGATCTTTATCAACTTTCATTCCAGATACAGTTGTTTTAGGATTCTTTACTCGACATTGGAACTTTTTTAACTTTCATTCCAGATACAATTGTTTTGGGATTCTTTCTTCTTTATTGGATATATGTCAACTTTCATTCCAGATACAATTCTTTTGGGATTCTTTCCTTGACATTGTATCTTGATCAACTTTCTTTCCAGATACAATTGGTTTGGGATTTTTTCCTTTGATCTCTATTACCTTCATTCCAGATGCAATTGTTTTGGGATTCTTCCCTTGACATTGGATCTTTATCAACTTTCATTCCAGATACAATTGGTTTGGGATTTTTTCCTTTGATCTCTATTACCTTCATTCCAGATGCAATTGTTTTGGGATTCTTTCCCCGATATTGGATTATCAACTTTCATTCCAGATACAATTGTTTTGAGATTCTTTCTTCGTCATTGGATCTTCTTCAACTTTCATTCCAAATACAATTGTTTTGGGATTCTTTCCTTAACATTCAATCTTTATCAACTTTCATTCCAGATACAATTTTTTGGGGGACTCTTTCCTTGATATTGGATCTTCATCAACTTTCATTCCAGATAAAATTGTTTTAGGATTCATTCCTCGATATAGGGGCTTTATCAACTTTCATTCCTGATACAATTATATGGGATTCTTTCTTTGGATCTATGTCAACTTTCATCCCCTATACAATTGTTTTGAGATTCCTTCCTCGACATTGGATCTTACTCAACTTTCATTCCAGATACAATTGTTTTAGGATTCTTTTCTCGACTTTGGATCTTTATCAACTTTCATTCCATATACAATTGTTTTTTATTCTTTCCTCGACATTGGATCTTTATCAACTTCCATTCCAGATACAATTATCTTGGGTTTCTTACCTCGACATTGAATCTTTATCAACTTCCATTCCAGATACAATTGTTTTGGAATTCTTTCCTTGACATTGGATCTTAATACACATTCATTCCAGATACAATTGTTTAGGGATTCTTTCCTCGACATTGGATCTTTGTCAGCTTTTATTTCAGATACAATTGTTTTGGGATTCTTACCTCGACACTGGATCTTTGTTAACTTTCATTCTGGATACAATTGTTTTGGGATTCTTTCCTCGACATTGGATCTTTATCAACTTGCATTCCAGATACAATTGTTTTGGGATTGTTTTCTAAGATCTCTATCAACTTTCATTCCAGATACAATTGTTTTGTCTTTCTTTCCCAGATATCAGATCCTTATCAACTTTCATTCCAAATACAATTGTTTTCGAATTTCTTTTCTTGACATTGGATCTTTATCAACTTTCATTCCAGATACAATTGTTTTGGGATTATTCCCTTGACAATGGATCTTTATTAACTTTCATTCCAGATACAACTTTTTTGAGATTTTTCCTCGACATTGAATCTTTATCAACTTTCATTACAGATACAATCTTTTTCGGATTCTTTCCTCGACATAGTAACTTTATCAACTTTTATTCCAGATACAATTGTTTGGGATTCCCCCCTTGGATCTTTATCAACTTTCATTCCAGATACAATTGTTTTGGGATTCTTTCTTCGACATTGGATCTTTATCAACTTTCAGTCCGGATACAATTATTTTAGGTTTCTTTCCAAGACATTGGATCTTTATCAGCTTTCATTTAAGATAAAATTCTTTTGGGAGTCTTTTTTTGACATTTGATCTTTATCAACTTTCATTCAAGATACAATTGTTTTAGGATTCTTTCCTTCACATTGGATCTTTATCAACTTTCATTCCAGATACAATTTTTTGGGGATTCTTTCCTCTACATTTGATCTTTATCAATTTTCATTTCAGATACAATTGTTTTGGGATTCTTTCCTTGACTTTGGATCTTTATCAATTTACATTCCAGATACAATTGTTTTGGGATTCTTTTCTTGACATTGGATCTTTATCAACTTTCATATAAGTTACAATTTTTGCGGGGATTTTTCCTCGACATTAGATCTTTATCAACTTTCATTCCAGATAAAAAAATTTTAGATTCTTTCCTTGGATCTTCATCAACTTTCATTCGAGATTCAATTAT
Organism: Macrobrachium nipponense; assembly: GCF_015104395.2. NCBI lineage: Eukaryota > Metazoa > Arthropoda > Malacostraca > Decapoda > Palaemonidae > Macrobrachium > Macrobrachium nipponense. Next base: position 28,611,407 of record NC_061096.1, read on the forward strand.
TTTTGGATATTTTTCTTGACATTGGATATTCATAAACTTTCTTTCCAGATACAATTGTTTTGGGATTCTTTCCTGACATTGGATCTTTATCAACTTTCTTTCCAGATACAGTTGTTTTGGGATTCTTTCCTCCAAATTGGATCTCTTTCAACTCTCATTCTAAATACAATTGCTCTGGGATTCTTTCCTTGACATTTAATCTTTATCAACTTTCATTCCAGATACAATTGTTTTGGGATTCATTCGTCGACATTGGATCTTTATCAACTTTCATTCCAGATACAATTGTTTTGTGATTCTTTACTCGACATTGGATCTTTATCAACTTTCTCCAAACACAATAGTTTTGGAATTCTTTCCTCGTCATTGGATCTTTATGAACTTTCATTCCATATACAATTGTTTTGGGATTCTATCCTCGACATTGGGTCTTCATCACCTTTCTTTCCAGATACAATTGTTTTGGGATTCATTCCTCGACATTGGATCTTTATCAACTTTCATTCCAGATACAATTGTTTTGGGATTCTTTCCTTGACATCGGATCTTTATCAACTTTCTTCCAGATACATTTGTCTTGGGATACTTTCCGCGACCTAGTTTCTTTATCAATTTTCATTCCAGATACAATTGTTTTGTGATTCTTTCCTCGACACTGGATCTTTGTCAACTTTCATTCCAGATACAATTGCTTTGGGACTCTTTCTTCGCATTAGATCTTTGTCAACTTTCATTCCAGATACAATTATTTTGTGACTCTTTCCTCGATATTAGATCTTTATCAATTTTTATTCCAGATCCAATTGTTTTGGGATTCTTTCCTTAGATCATTATCAACTTGCATTCCAGATACAATTGTTTTGGGATTCTTTCCTTGGATCTTTGTCAATTTTCATTCCATATACAATAGTTTTGGGATTCTTTCCCTGGATCTTTATCAACTTTCATTCCAGATACAATTTTTTTTTATTCTTTCCTCGACATTAGATCTTTATCAACTTTCATTTCAGATACAAATGTTTTGGGATTTTTTTTGACATTGGATCTTTACCATCTTTCATTCCAGATACAATTAGTTTGGGATTCATCCCTCGACATTGGATCTTCATCAACTTTCATTCCAGATACAATTGTTTTGGGATTCTCTTCTTGACTTTGGATCTTTATCAACTTTCATTCCAGATATAAATTTTTTGGCATTCTTTCTTCGTCATTGGATCTTGACATTGAATCTTTATCAATTTTCATTCCAGATACAATTGTTTTCGGACTCTTTCCTCGGCATTGGAACTTAATCAACTTTCATTCTAAATACAATTGTTTTGAGATTTTTTCCTTGACATTGGATATTAATCAACTTTCAATACAGTTACAATTGGTTTGCGATATTTTTCTCAATATTGGATCTTTATCAACTTTCATTCCAGATACAATTGTTTTGGGACTCTTTCCTCGTCATTGGATCTTTATCAACTTTCATTCCAGATACAATTGTTTTGGGATTCTTTCCCCAACATTGGATCATTATTAACTTTCATTCCAGATACCAATGTTTTGGGATTATTTCCTCGACATTGGATCTTTATCAACTTACATTCCAGATACAATTGTTTTGTGATTCTTTCCTTGACATTGGGTCTTAAACAAATTTCATTCCAGATACAATTGTTTTGTGATTCTTTCCTCGAAATTGAATCTTTATCAACTTTCAATCTAAATACATTTGTTTTGAGATTCTTTCCTTGACATTGAATCTTTATCAACTTTCATTCCAGATATAATTGTTTTGGGATTCATTCCTCATCATTGGATCTTTATCAACTTTCATTCCAGATACAATTGTTTTGGTACTCTTTCCTTGACATTGAATCTTTATCAACTTTCATTCCAGTCATTCTGTTATTCCATATACAATTGTTATGGGATTCTTTCCTCGACATTGGATCTTTATCAATTTTCATTCCAATTACAATTGTTTTGTGAGTCTTTCCTCGACATTGGATCTTTATCAACTTTCATTCCAGATACAATTGTTTTCGGACTCTTTCCTTCACATTGAATCTTTATCAACTTTCATTCTAGTCATTCCAGATACAATTGTTTTGGGATTCTTTCCTCGACATTGGATCTTTATCAACTTTCATTCCAGATACAATTGTTTTGGGATTCTTTCCTCGACATTGGATCTTTATCAATTTTCATTCCAGATACAATTGTTTTGTGATTCTTTCCTCGACATTGGATCTTTATCAATTTTCATTCCAGATACAATTGTTTTGTGATTCTTTCCTCGATATTGGATCTTTATCAACTTTCATTCCAGATACAATTGTTTTGTGATTCTTTCCTTGACGTTGGATCTTTATCAACTTTCATTCCAGATACAATTGTTTTGGGATTCATTCCTCGACATTAGATCTTTATCAACTTTCATTCCAGATTCAATTGTTTTGTGATTCGGTCCTCGCCATTGGATCTTTATCAACTTTCATTCCAGATACTATTGTTTTGGGATTCTTTCCTCGACATTGCCTCTTTTTCAACTTTCATTCCAGATGCAATTGTTTTGGGATTCTTTCCTCGACATTGAATCTTAATCGACTTTCATTCCAAATACAATTGTTTTGGGATTCTATCCTCGACATTGGACCTTTATCAACTTTCATTCCAGATACAATTGTTTTGTGATTCTTCCCTTGAAGTTAGGTCTTTATCAACTTTCATTCCAGAAACAATTGTTTTGGTACTCTTTCCTCGTCATTGGATCATTCCAGATACAATTGTTTTCGGACTCTTTCCTTTACATTGTATCTTTAGCAACTTTCATTCTAGTCATTCCAGATACAATTGTTTTCGGATTCTTTCCCCAACTTTAGATCTTTGTCAACTTTCATTCCAGAAACAATTGTTTTGTAATTCTTTCCTCGACATTGGATCTTTATCGATTTTCATTCCAGATACAATTGTTTTAGAATTTTTCCTTTGATCTTTATCAACTTTCATTCCAGGTACAATTGTTTTGGGATTTTTTCCTCGGATCTTTATAAACTTTCATTCTTATGTACAATTGTTTTGGGATTCTTTCCTCGTCATTGGATCTTTAATGATATTTCATTCCAGATACAATTGTTTTGTGACTCTTTCCTTGCATTGAATCTTTATCAACTTTCATTCCAGTCATTCCAGATACAATTGTTTTGGGATTCTTTCCTTGGACCTGTATCATCATTCATTCCAGATACAATTGCTTTAGGAGTCTTTCCTCGACCTTGGATCTTTATCAACTTTCATTCCAGATATAATTGTTTTGCGTTCTTTCCTCGACATTGGATCTTTTTCAACTTTCATTCCAAATACAATTGCTTTTGGATTCTTTCCTCGATATTGGGTCTTTCTCAAATATCATTCATTCCAGATACAATTGTTTTGGGGTTCTTTCCTCGACATTGGATCTTTATCAACTTTCCTTCCAGATACATATTTTGGGGGTTTCTTACCTCGACATTGGATCTTTATCAACTTTCATTCCAGATACAATTGTTTTGGGTTTCCTTACTCGACATTGGATCTTTATCAACTTTCTTACCAGGTACAATTGTTTTGGGATTTTTTTCCTCTATATTGGATGTTTATCAACTTTCATTCCAGATCCATTTGTTTTGGGATTTTTTCCTTGGATCTTTATCAACTTTCTTTCCAGATACAATTGTTTTCGGATTCTTAACTCGACATTAGATCTTTATCAACTTTCTTTCCTGATACAATTGTTTTGGGATTCTTTCCTCGACGTTGGATCTTCATCAGTTTTAATTCCAGATTCAATTGTTTCGGGATTTTTTCCTTGGATTTCTATTAACTTTAATTCCAGATACAATTGTTTCGGGATTCTTTCCATAACATTCGATCTTTATCAACTTTCATTCCTGATACAATTTTTTGGACTCTTTCCTCGACATTGGATCTTTATCAACTTTCATTCTAGATACAATTGTTTTTGGATACTTTCCTCGATATAGAGACTTTATCAACTTTCATTCCTGATACAATTATTTGAAATCCTTTCTTTGGATCTTTGTCAACTTTCATTCCAGATACAATTGTTTTGGGATTCCTTCCTCGAGATTGGATCTTTATCAACTTTCATTCATGATACAATTGTTTTGGGATCTTTCCTCGACATTGGATCTTTATCAACTTTCATTCCAGATACAATTGTTTTGGAATTCTTTCCTCGGCATTGGATCTTTGTCAGCATTCATTTCTGATGCAATTTTTTGGAATTCTTTCCTCGGCATTGGATCTTTGTCAGCATTCATTTCAGATACAATTGTTTTGTGATTCTTTCCTCGTCATTGGATCTTTATCAACTTTCATTCCAGATACAATTGTTTTGTGATTCTTTCCTCGACATCGGATCTTTATCAACTTTCTTACCACATACAATTTTTTGGGGATTCTCTCCTTGTCATTGGATCTTTATTAACTTTCATTACCGATAAAATTGTTTTGGGATTCTTTCCTCGACATTGGATCTTTATCAACTTTCATTCCAGATACAATTGTTTTGGGATTCTTTCCTCGTCATTGGATCTTCATCAACTTTCATTCCAGATACAATTGTTTTGGGATTCCTCCTCGACATTAGATCTTTATCAACGTTCATTTCAGATACAATTGTTTTGGGATTCTTTCCTCGACACTGGATCTTCATCAACTTACATACCAGATTCAATTGTTTTCTGATTCTTTCCTTGACATTGGATCTTTATCAACTTTCATTCCAGATACAATTGTTTTGGGTCTCTTTCTTCGTCATTGGATCTTTATCAACTTTCATACCAGATACAATTGTTTTGGGATTCTATCATTGACATTCAATCTATATCAACTTTCACTCTAGATACAATTGTTTTAGCGATTCTTTCCTCATCATTGGATCTTTATCAACTTTTATTCCAGATACAATTGTTTTGGGACTCTACCTTTGACATTGAATCTTTATCAAATTTCATTCCAGTAATTCCAGATACAATTGTTTTGGGATTCTTTCTTTAGACTTTTATCAACTTTCATTCCAGATACAATTGTTTTGGGATTCTTTCCTCGACATTGAATCTTTGTCAACTTTCATTCCAGATACAATTGCTTTGGGATGCTTTCCTCGACATTGGATCTTTATCAACTTTCATTCCATGTACAATTGTTTTGTGATTTTTTCCTTTGATATTTATCATTTTTCATTCCAGATACAATTGTTTTGGGATATTTTCGAATCTTTATCAACTTTCACATCATATACAATTATTTTAGGATTCTTTCCTCGTCATTGGATCTTTATCGACTTTCATTCCAGATACAATTGTTTTGGGATCTTTTTCCCTGACATTGAATCTTTTTCAACTTTCATTCCAATCATTCCAGATACAATTATTTTGGGATTCTTTCCTTGGACCTTTATCAACTTTAATTCCAGATACAATTGTACTGGGATTCCTTCCCCGACATTGGATCTTTATCAACTTTCATTCCAGATAAAATTGGTTTGGGATTCTTTCCTCGACATTAGATCTTTATCAACTTTTATTCCAGATACAATTGTTTTCTGATTCTTTCCTTGGATCTTTAACTTTCATTCCAGATACAATTGTTTTGGGATTTTTTCCTTTGATCTTTATCAACTTTCATTCCATATACAATTGTTTTGGGATTTTTTCCTCGGATCTTTATCAACTTTCATATCATATACAATTATTTTGGGATTCTTTCCTTGTCATTGGATCTTTATCAACTTTCATTCCAGATACAATTGTTTTGGGATTCTTTCATTGAATTTGGATCTTTATCAAATTTCATTCCAGATACAATTTTTGGGGGGAATCATTCATTGACATTGGATCTTTATCAACTTTCATTCCAGATACAATTGTTTTGGGATTCTTTCCTCTAAATTGGATCTATCAACTCTCATTCGTGATACAATTGTTTTTGGGATTCTTTCCATGACATTGGATCTTTGTCAACTTTCATTCCATTTACGATTGTTTTAGGATTCATTTTTTGACATTGGATCTTTATCAACTTTCAGTACAGATCAATTGTTTTGGGATTCTTTTCTTGACATTGGATCTTTATCAATTTTCATTCCAAATACAATTTTGGGGGGATTCATTCCTTTATATTGGATCTTTATCAACTTTCATTCCAGATACAATTGTTTTGGGATTCTTTCCTTCATATTGGATCTTTATCAAATTTCATTCCAGATACAATTGTTTTGGGATTCTTTCCTTAACATTGGATCTTTGTCAACTTTCATTCCAGATACAATTGTTTTGGGATTCTTTTCTGTACATTGGATCTTTATCAACTTTCATTCCAGATACAATTATTTTGGGATTTTTTTTTTATATATTGGATCTTTGCCAACTTCCTCGACATTGGATCTATGTCAACTTTCATTCCAGTTACCATTGTTTTGGGATTCTTTCCTTGACATTACATCTTTGTCAACTTTCATTCCAGTTATGATTATTTTGAATTCTCTCCTTGACATTGGATCTTTTATCTACTTTCATTCCAGATACAATTGTTTTGGGATTCTTTTCTTGACATTGGATCTTTATCAACTTTCATTCCAGATACAATTGTTTTGGGATACTTTCCATGACATTGGGACTGTATCAACTTTCATTCCAGATACAATTGTTTTGGGATTCATTCCTTGACATTCGATTATCATCAAATTTCATTCCAGATACAATTGTTTTGGGATTCTTTCCTCGACATTAGATCTTTGTCAACTTTCATTCTAGTTACAATTGTTTTGTGATTCTTTCTTTGACATCAGATCTTTATCAACTTCCATTCCAGATACAATTGTTTTGTGATACTTTCCTTCACATTGGATCTTTATCAACTTTCATTCCAGATATAATTGTTTTGGGGTTCTTTCCTTGACATTGGATCTCTATCAACATTCATTCCAGATACAATTATTTTGGTATTCTTTCCTCGACATTGGATCTTTATCAACTTTCTTTCCAGATACAATTGTTTTGGGATTTTTTCCTCGACATTGGATCTTTATCAACTTTCATTCCGGATACAATTGTTTTGGGATACTTTCCATTGCATTAGATCTATATCAACTTTGATTCCAGATACAATTGTTTTGGAATTATTTTTTGACATTGGCTTTGTCAACTTTCATTCCAGTTACGCTTATTTTGGGATTCTTTCCTTGACATTCGATCTTTACCAACTTTCATTCCAGATGCAAGTATGTTGGGATTTATTCCTTGACATTGGATCTTTACCAACTTTTATTCCAGATACAATTGTTTTTGGATTCTTTCCTTGACAACAGATCTTAATCAACTTTCATTCCAGGTACAATTGTTTTAGGATTCTTTCCTCAACATAGAATCTTTATCAACTTTTATTCCAGATACAGTTGTTTTGGGATTCATTCCTTGATATTGGATCTTTATCAACTTTAATTCCAGATACAATTGTTTTGGGATTTTTTCCTCTATATTGGATGTTTACCAATTTTCATTCCAGATAAAATTGTTTTGGGATTCTATCCTTGACATCAGATCTTTATCAACTTTCATTCCAGATACAATTGTTTTCGGATTCTTTCCTTGACGTTGGATCTTTATCAACTTTCATTCTAGATACAATTGTTTTGGGATTCTTTCTTCGACGTTGAATCTTTATAAACTTTCATTCCAGTTACAGTTGTTTTGGGATTGTTTCCTAGACATTGGATCTTTATCAACTTTCACTCCAGTTACAATTGTTTGGGGATTATTTTTCTCGACATTGGATCTTTATCAATTTTTATTCCAAATACAATTCTTTTGGGGTTCTTTTCTTGAGATTGGATCTTTATCAACTATCATTCCAGTTACGATTACTTTAGGATTCTTTCCTTGATATTGGATCTTTATCAACTGTCATTCCAGATACAATGTTTTTGTGATTCTTTCCTTGACAATGGTTCTTTATCAACTTTCATTCCAGTTATGATTTCTTTGGGATTCTTTCCTTGATATTGGATCTTTATCAACTTAAATTCCAGATACAATTGTTTTGGGATTCTTTCCTTGAAATTGGGTCTTTATCAACTTTTATTCCAATTACGATTGCTTTGGGATTCTTTCCTTGATATTGGATCTTTATTAAATTTCATTCAAAATACAATTGTTTGGAATTCTTTTCTTGATATTGGATCTTTACCAACTTTCCTTCCAGTTACAATTGTTTTGGGATTCTTTCCTTGACATTAAATCTTTACCAACTTTCATTCCAGATACAATTGTTTTGGGACTCTTTACTCAACATGGAATCTTTATCAACTTTCATTCCAGATACTGTTATTTTGGGATTCATTCCTTGATATTGGATCTTTATCAACTTTCATTCCATATACAATTGTTTTGGGATTCTCTCCTTGACATATGATCATTATCAAATTTCATTCCAGATACAATAGTTTTGGGATTCTTTCCTTGACATCGGATCTTTATCAACTTTCATTCCAGATAAGATTATTTTGGGATTTTTTCCTCGACATTGGATCTTTATCAACATTCATCCCAGATAATATTGTTTTGCGATTTTTTCCTCGACAATGGATCTTTGTCAGCTTTCATTCCAGATACGTTTTGGGATTCTTTCCTCGGCATTGGATCTTTGTCAACTTTCATTCCAGATACAATTGTTTTGGGATTCTTTCCTCGCAATTGGATCTCTATCAAATTACATTGTAAATACAATTATCTTTTGATCTTTTGAACTTTATCAACTTTCATTCCAGATACAAGTGTTTGGGATTTCCTCCTTTCATCTTTATCAACTTTCATTCCAGATACTATTGTTTTGGGATTCTTTCTTCGATATTGGATCTTTATCAACTTTCATTCCACATACTATTGTTTTAGGTTTCTTTCCTTGACATTGGATCTTTATCAGCTTTATTTCAGATACAATTCTTTTGTGAATCTTTCTTCGACATTAGATCTTTATCAACTTCCATTCCAGATACAATTGTTTTGGGATTCTTTCCTTGACATTGGATCTTCATAGAATTTCACTCCAGATACAATAGTTTTCGGATTCTTTCCTTGACATGGAATCTTTATCAACTTTCATTCCTATCAACTTACATTCCAGATACAATTGTTTAGAGATTCTTTCTTCGACATTTGATCTTTATTAATTTTCATTCCAGACATAATTGTTTTCGCATTTTATCCTTGACATTAGTTATTTATCAACTTTCATTCCAGATACAATTGTTTTGGGATTCTTTCATTGACAATGGATCTGTATAAACTTTCATTCCAGTTACAATTGTTTTGAGATTTTTCCGGGACATTAATCTTTATCAACTTTCATTCCAGATACAATTGTTTTGGGATTCATTCCTTGGATATTTATCAACTTTCATTCGAGATACACTTGTTTGGGATACTTTTCTTGTCATTGGATCTTCATAAACAATCTATCCAGATACAATTGTTTTGGGATTCTTTCTTCGACATTGGATCTTTATCAACTTTCATTCCAGATACAATTGTTTTGGGATTCTGTCCTGACATTGGATCTTTATCAACTTTCATTCCAGATACAATTGTTTTGGGATTCTTTCCTCGAAATTTGATCTTTATCAACTTTAATTCTAAATACAATTGTTCTGGGATTCTTTCCTTGTCATTTAATCTTTATAAACTTTCATTTCAGATACAATTGTTTTGGGATTCTTTCCTCGAAATTTGATTCTTTATCAACTTTAATTCTAAATACAATTGTTTTGGGATTCTTTCTTGACATTGTATTTTTATCAGCTTTCATTCCACATACAATAGTTTTCGGATTTTTTACTTAAATCTTCATCAACTTTCATTCCAGATGCAATTGTTTCGAGATTTTTTCCTCGACATTGGATCTTTATCAACTTTCATTCCAGATACAATTGTTTTGGGATTCTTTCTTGACATTGGATCTTTATCAACTTTTACTTCAGATGTAATTGTTTTGGGGTTCTTTTCCAATGGTTTTTGGATTTTTTCCTTAGATCTTCATCAACTTCCATTCCAGATACAATTGTTTTGGGATTTTTTCCTCGACATTGGATTTTCAATAGATTTCATTCCAAATACAATTTTTGGGGGATTCTTTCCTCGACATTTGCTCTTCATCAACTTTCATTCCAGATACAATTGTTTTGGGATTTTTTCCTCGACATTGGATCTTTATCATCTTTCATTCCAGATACAATTGTTTTGGGATTTTTTCTTGACATTGGATCTTTATCAACTTTCATTCCAGATACAATGGTTAATGGATTTTTTTCCTTAGATCATCATCAACTTTCAATCCAGATACAATTGTTTTGAGATTTTTTCCTCGACATTAGATTTTCATGAGCTTTCATTCCAAACACAATTTTTGGGGGATTCTTTCCTCGACATTGGATCTTTATCAACTTTTATTCCAGATACAATTGTTTTGGGATTCTTTCCTTGACATTGGATCTTTATCAACTTTCATTCCAGATACATTTGTTTTGGGATTCTTTCTTCGACCTAGGAACTTTATCAATTTTCATTCCAGATACAATTGTTTTAAGATTATTTCCTCGACATTGGATCTTTATCAACTTTCATTCCACATACAATTATTTTGGGATTCTTTTCTTGTTTCTTTATAAACTTTCATTCCAGTTACGATTTTTTGTGTACTCATTCCTCGTCATTGAATCTTTATCAACTTTCATTCCAGAAACAATTGTTTTGGGATTCTTTCCTCGACATTGGATATTTATCAACTTTCATTCCAGGTACAATTGTTTAGGGATTCTTTTCTCGACATTCGAACTTTATTAACTTCCATTCCAGATTCGATTGTTTATGGATTCGTTCCTTGACATTGAATCTTTATCAACTTTCATTCCAGATACAATTGTTTTGGGAATCTTTTTTTGGATCTTTATCAACTTTCTTTCAAGATATAATTATTTTCAGATTTTTTTCTTGACATTGGATATTCATAAACTTGCATTCAAGATACAATTGTTTTTGGGATTCTTTCCTCGACAATGGATCTTTATCAACTTTCTTTCCAAATACAATTGTTCTGGGATTCTTTCCCTGACATTTAATCTTTATCAACTTTCATTCCGGATACAATTGTTTTGGGATTCTTTCCTCGACATTGAATCTTTATCAACTTTCATTCCAGATACAATTGTTTTGGCATTCTTTTTTCGACATTGGATCTTGATCAATTTTCATTCCAGATACAATTGTTTTTTGAAATCTTTCCTTGACATTGGATCTTTGTCAACTTTCATTCCAGATACAATTCTTTTGGGATTCATTCCTTGTCATTGGATCTTTATTAACTTTCCTTCCAGATACAATTGTATTGGGATTCTTTAATTGAATTTGGATCTTTATCAACTTTCATTCCAGATACAATTTTTGGGGGATTCATTCATTGACATTGGATCTTTATCAACTTTCATTCCAGATACAATTGTTTTGGGATTCTTTTCTCGACATTGGATCTTTATCAACTTTCATTCCACACGCAATTGTTTTTGGGATTCTTTCCTTGACATTGGATCTTTGTCAACTTTCATTCCAGATAAAATATATTTGGAATTCTTTCCTTGACATTGAATCTTTATCAACTTTCATTCTAGATAAAATTGTTTTGGGATTCTTTCCTCGACAGTGGATCTTTAGCAAATTTTATTCCAAATACAATTATATAGGGATTCTTTCCTCGACATAGGAACTTTATCAACTTTCATTCCAGATACAACTGTTTGGGATTCCCTCCTTGGATCTTTATCAACTTTCATTCCAGATACATTTGTTTTGGGATTCTTTCCTCGACCTATGATCTTTATAAATTTTCATTCCAGATACAATTGTTTTAGGATTCTTTGATCGACATTGGATCTTTATCAACTTTCATTTCAGATACAATTATTTTGGGATTCTTTCCTTGGATCTTTATCAACTTTTATTCCAGTTACAATTTTTTTGATATTCATTCCTCGACATTGGATTCTTTATCAACTTTCATTCCAGATACAATTGTTTTGGGATTCTTTCCCCGACATTGGATATTTATCAACTTTCATTCCAGATAAAATTGTTTTCAGAGTCTTTCTTCGACATTGGATCTTCATATACTTTCATTCCAGATACAATTGTTTTTAGGATTCTTTCCTCGACAATAGTTCTTTATCAATTTTCTTTCCAGATACAATTGTTCTGAGATTCTTTCCTTGACATTTAATCTTTATCATCTTTCATTGCAGATACAATTGTTTTGGGATTCTTTCCTCGACATTGAATCTTTACCAACTTTCATTCCAGATACAATTGTTTGGCATTCTTTTCTCGACATTGGATCTTGATCAATTTTCATTCCAGATACAATTGTTTTGGAAATCTTTCCTAGACATTGGATCTTTGTCAACTTTCACTCCGGATACAATTCTTTTGGAATTCTTTCCTCGAAATCGGATCTTTATCATCTTTCATTCCAGATACAATTGTTTTTGGGATTCATTCCATGTCATTGGATCTTTATTAACTTTCATTCCAGATACAATTGTATTGGGATTCTTTCATTGAATTTGGATCTCTATCAACTTTCATTCCAGATACAATTTTTGGGGGGATTCATTCATTGACATTGGATCTTTATCAACTTTCATTCCAGATACAATTGTTTTTGGGATTCTTTCCTCTAAATTGGATCTTTGTCAACTCTCATTCCAGATACAATTGTTTTTGGGATTTTTACCTTGACATTCGATCTTTGTCAACTTTCACTCCAGTTACGATTGTTTTAGGATTAATTTCTTGACATTGGATCTTTATCAACTTTCATTCCAGATACAATTGTTTTGGGATTCTTTTCTTGACATTGGATCTTTATCAATTTTCATTCCAAATACAATTTTTGGGGGGGGATTCATTCCTTGATATTGGATCTTTATCAACTTTCATTCCAGGTACAATTCTTTTGGTATTCTTTCCTCCATAATGGATCTTTATCAAATTTCGTTCCAGATACAATTGTTTTGGGATTCAACCCTCGACATTAGCTCTTTATGTACTTTTATTCCAGATACAATTGTTTCAGGATTTTTTTTTTTTTTTTTTGTACATTGGATCTTTATCAACTTTCATTCCAGATACAATCGTTTTAGGATACTTTCCATGACATTGGATCCTTTATCAACTTTCATTCCAGATACAATTGTTTTAGGATTTTTTTTTTTTTTTTTTTTTTTTTTTTTGACATTGAATCTTTGTCAACTTCCTCGACATTGGATCTTTGTCAACTTTCATTCCAGTTACGATTGTTTTGGGGTTCTTTCCTTGACATTACATTTTTGTCAACTTTCATTCCAGTTACGATTGTTTTGGGGTTCTTTCCTTGACATTACATTTTTGTCAACTTTCATTCCAGTTACGATTGTTTTGGATTCTTTCCTTGACATTGGATCTTTATCATCTTTCATTCCAGATACAATAGTTTTAGGATTTTTTTCTTGACATTGGATCTTTATCAACTTTCATTCCAGATACAATTGTTTTGGGATACTCTCCATGACATTGGATCTGTATCAACTTTCATTCTAGATACAATTGTTTTGGGATTCATTCCTTGACATTCGATTATCATCAACTTTCATTCCAGATAAAATTGTTTTGAGATTCTTTCCTTGACATTGAATCTTTATCAACTTTTATCCCAGAGATAATTGTTTTGGGGTTCTTTCCTCGACATTGGATCTTTATCAACTTTCATTCCAAATACAATTATTTCGGTATTCTTTCCTCGACATTGGATCTTTATCAACTTTCATTCCAGATACTATTGTTTTGGGATTTCTTCCTCGACATTGGATCTTTATCAACTTTCATTCCGGATACAATTGTTTAGGTATACTTTCCATTACATTGGATTTATATCAACTTTGATTCCAGATACAATTCTTTTGGGATTCTTTTTTGACATTGGATCTTTATCAACTTCCATTCCAGTTACGAGTGTTATAGGATTCATTCATTTTGACATTGGATCTTTATCAACTTTCATTCCGGATACAATACAATTGGGATTTATTCCTTGATATTTTATCTTTATTAATTTTCATTCCATATACAATTGTTTTGTGATTCTTTTCTTGTCATTGGATCTTTATCAACTTCCATTCCAGTTACGATTGTTATAGGATTCATTCATTTTGACATTGGATCTTTATCAACTTTCATTCCAGATACAATTGAATTGGGATTCATTCCTTGATATTGGATCTTTATCAATTTTCATTCCATATACAATTGTTTTGGGATTCTTTTCTTGTCATTGGATCTTTATCAACTTTCATTCCAGATACAATTGTTTTGGGATTCCTTCCTTGGATCTTTATTAACTTTCATTCCAGAAACAATTGTTTTGAGAGTCATTCCTTGACATTGGATCTTTTACATCTTTCATTCCAGATACAATCTTTTTGGGATTCTTTCCCCGACATTGGATCATTATCAATGTTCATTCCAGATACAGTTTATTTGGGATTCTTTCCATAACAATGGATCTTATCAACTTCCATTCCAGATACAATCTTTTTGGGATTCTTTCCCCGACATTGGATCATTATCAATGTTCATTCCAGATATGATTGTTTTGGGATTCTTTCCTTGACATAGGATGTTTATCAACTTTCATTCCAGATACAATATTTGGGGGATTCATTCCTTGACATTGGATCTTTATCAACTTTCATTCCAGATAAAATTGTTTTGGGATTCATTCCTTGACATTGGATCATTATCAACTTTCTTTCCACATACAATTGTTTTGAGATTCATTCCTTAACATTCGATCTTTATCAATTTTCATTCCAGTTATATTGTTTTGGGATTCTTTCCTCGACATTGGATCTTTATCAACTTTCATTCCAGATACAATTGTTTTGTTTTGGGTTTCTTTCGTGACATTGGATCTTTATCTACTTTCATTCCAGATACAGTTGTTTTGGGATTCTTTTCTTGACATTGGATATGTATCAACTTTCATTCCAGATACAATTGTTTTGGGATTCATTCATTGACATTCGATCTTTATCAACTTTCATTAGATACAATTGTTTTGAGATTCTTTCCCTGACATTGGATCTTTATCAACTTTAATTCCACATACAATTGTTTTGGGATTCTTTCATCGACATCAGATCTTTATCAACTTTCATTCCAAATACAATTGTTTTGGGATTCTTTCCCCGACATTAGATATTTATCAACTTTCATTCCAGATACAATTGTTTCGGGATTTATTACTTAACATAGGATCTTTATCAACTTTCATTCAAGATACAATTGTTTTGGGATTCTTTCTTTGACATTGGATCTTTATCCATTTTCATTCCAGATACAGTTATTTGGGGATTCTTTCCATAACAATGGATCTTTATCAACTTCCATTCCAGATACAATTGTTTTGGGATTCTTTCCTTCATATTGGATCTTTATCAACTTTCATTCCAGATATAATTGTTTTGGTATTCTTTCCTTGACATCGGATCTTTATCAACTTTCATTCCGGATTTGATTGTTTTGGGATTTTTTCCTCGACATTGGATCTTTATCAACTTACATTCCAGATACAATTATTTTGGGATTTTTTCCTCTATATTAGATCTTTATCAACTGTCATTCCAGTTACAATTCTGTTGGGATTCTTTTCTTAACATTGGATCTTTATCAAATTTCATTCCAGTAACGATTTCTTTGGGATTCTTTCCTTGATATTGGATCGTTATCAACTTTCATCCCAGATACAATTGTTTTGGGATTCTTTCCTTGACAATGGTTTTTTATCAAATTTCATTCCAGTTATGATTTCTTTTGGATTCTTTTTTTATATTGGATTTTTATTAATTTTCATTCCAGATGCAATTTTTTGGGGATTCTTTCCTTGATATTAGATCTTTATCAACTTTCATTCCAGTTACGATTGCTTTGGGATTCTTTCCTTGATATTGGATCTTTATTAACTTTCATTCAAAATACAATTGCTTGGGATTCTTTTCTTGATATTGGATCTTTATCAACTTTCCTTCCAGTTACAATTGTTTTGGGATTCTTTCCTTGATATTGGATCTTTATCAGTTTTCTTTCTAGATACAATTGTTTTGGGAATCTTTTTTGACATTAGCTCTTTCTCAACTTTCATTCCAGTTATGATTGTTTTGGGATTCTTTCCGTGACATTGAATCTTTACCAACTTTCATTTCTGTTACAAATGTTTTCGGATTTATTCCTTGACCTTGGATCTTTATCAACTTTCATTCCAGATACATTTGTTTTGGAATTCTTCACTCAACATGGAATCTTTATCAACTTTCATTCCAGATACAGTTGTTTTGGTATTCATTCCTTGATATTGGATCTTTATCATCTTTCATTCCATATGCAATTGTTTTGGGATTCTTTCCTTGATATTGGATCATTATCAACTTTCATTCCAGATACAATTGATTTGGGATTCTTTCCTTAACATCGGATCTTTATCAATTTCATTTCTGATACAATTGTTTTGGGATTCATTAGTTAACATTCAATATTTATCAATTTTCATTCCAGTCACGATTGTTTTGGTATCTTTTCCTCGACATTGGATCTTTATCAACTTTCATTCCAGATACAATAGTTTTCTTTTTGGTTTCTTTCCTAACATTGGCTCTTTATCAACTTTCATTCCAGATACAGTTGTTTTGGGAGTATTTCCTTGACATTAGGTCTTTATCAACTTTCATTCCAGATAAAAATGTTTTGGGATTCTTTTCATGACATTGGATCTTTATCAAGTTTCATTCCAGATACAGTTGTTTTGTGATTCATTCATTGACATTCGATCTTTATACAACTTTCATTCCAGATAAAATTGTTTTGGGATTTTTTCTTTGATATTGGATCTTTATCAGCTTTCATTCAACATAAAATCGTTTTAGGATTCTTTCCTCGAAATCGGATCTTTATCAACTTTCATTCCAAATACAATTGTTTTGGGATTCTTTCCTTGAAATTGTTTCCTTATCAACTTTCATTCCAGATACAATTGTTTTGGGATTCTTTCCTCAACATTGGATCTGTATCAACTCTTATTCCAGATACAATTGTTTTGGTATTCTTTGCTTGACATCGGATATTTATTAACTTTCATTCCACATACAATTGTTTTGGGAATCACTCCTTGACATCAGATCTTTATCAACTTTCATTCTAGATACAATTGATTTGGTATTCTTTCCTCGACATTGGATCTTTATCAACTTTCATTCTAGATACAATTGTTTTGGGATTCTTTCCTCGACATTGGATCTTTCTCAACTGTCCACTTTCATTCCCGTTACAATTGTTTTAGGATTCTTTCTTTGATGTTGGATCTTTATCAACTTTCATTCCAGATATAGTTATTTTGGGATTCTTTCCTTTACACAGGATCTTTTTCAACTTTCATTCCGGTTACGATTGTTTTTGGATTTTTTACTTGACATTGTATCTTTATCATCTTTCATTTCAGATACAACTGTTTTGGGATTTTTTCCTCGACATTGGATCTTTATCAAGTTTCATTCCAATTACGATTGTTTTGGGATTCTTTCCTCGACATTGGATCTTCATCAACTTTCATTCCAATTACGATTGTTTTGGGATTCTTTCCTTGATATTGGATCTTTATCAACTTTCTTTCCAGATATAGTTTTTTGGGATTCTTTCCTTGACATTGGATCTTTATCAACTTTCATTCTAGATACAATTGTTTTGGGATTCTTTCTTGACATTGGATCTTAACACCTTTCATTCCAGTTACGATTGTTTTGGGATTCATTCCTTGACATTGGATCTTTATCAACTTTCATTCCAGATACAATTGTTTTGGGATTCATTCCTTTACATTCTATCTTTATCAATTTTCATTCCAGTTACGATTGTTTTGGGATTCTTTTCTTGACAGTGGATCTTTATCAACTTTCATTCCAGATACAGTTGTTTTGGGATTGTTTCCTTGACATTGGATCTTTTTCAACTTTCATTCCAGATACAATTGTTTTTGGGATTCTTTCCACGACATTGGATCTTTATCAACTTTCATTCCAGATACAATTGTGTTGGGATTCATTCCTTGACATTCGATCTTTATCAACTTTCATTCCAGATACAATTGTTTTGGGATTCTTTCCTCGAAATTGGATCTTTATCAACTTTCATTCCCGATACAATTGTTTTGGGATTCTTTCCTTGACATCGGATCTTTATCAACTTTCATTCCAGATACAATTGTTTTGGGATTCTTTCCTCGACATTGGATCTTTATCAACTTTCATTCCAGATATATTGTTTAGGGATTCTTTCCTCGACATTGAATCATTATCAACTTTCATTCTAGATACAATTGCTTTTGGATACTTTCCATGACATTGGATCTGTATCAACTTTCATTCCAGATACAATTGTTTTGGGATTCATTCCTTGAAATTAGATTTTTATCAACTTTCATTCCAGATACAATTGTTTTGGGATTCTTTCCTCGACATTGGATCTGTATCAACTTTTATTCCAGATACAATTGTTTTGGGATTCTTTCCTTGACATCAGATCTTTATCAACTTTCATTCCAGATACAATTGTTTTGGGATTCTTTCCTTGACATTGGATCTTTATCAATTTTCATTCCAGATACAATTGTTTTGGGATTTTTTCCTTGACATTGGATCTTTATCAAATTTTCATTCCAGAAAACATTGTTTTGGGAATCTTTCCTCGACATTGGATCTTTTATCAAATTTCATTCCAGACACAATTGTTTTAGGATTCATTCACTGACATTGGATCTTTTTCAACTTTCATTCCGGTTACAATTGTCTTGGGATTCTTTCCTCGGCATTGGATCTTTATCAACTTTCATTCCAGTTACAATTGTTTTGGAATTCTTTTCTCGACATTAGACCTTTATCAACTTTATATTGAATCTTTATCAACTTTCATTCCAGATACAATTGGGGATTCTTTCCTTGATATTGGATCTTTATTATCTTTCATTCAAAATACAATTGTTTTGGGATTCTTCCCTTGATCTTGGATCTGTCTTAACTTTGCATTGCCGCAAATATGATGTTTTGGGCAATTCTTCCCTGATATTGGATCTTTATCAACATTAAGATTCCAGTTACGATTGTTTTCTGATTTCTTTACTTGACCATTGGGATCTTTAATCAACTTTCATTCCAGAATACAATTTGTTTTGGAATTTGCTTTCCTTGATTATTGGATCTTTATTCAACTTTCATTATAGTTTATTGATTGTTTTATTGTGATTCGTTTCCTTGCTATTTTCCGATCCTTTATCAACTTTCTTCATTTTAGATACAATTGTTTTGGGGAGAATTCGTTTCTTAATCAATTGGATCTTTATAAACTTTCATTCCAGTTAGGATTGTTTTAGGATTCATTTATTTTGACATTGGATCCTTATCAACTTTCATTCCAGATACAATTGTTTTGGGTGGATTTTTTCCTTTGTTTGGTTGATCTTATTTTGGATTTTTTTTTTCTTTTATTTTCAACATTTCATTTACAGATACCAATTGTTTTCTTGGGATTCCTTTTTTCTTAAAATTGGATCTTTATTAACTTTCATTCCAGTTGGTACGATTGTTTTGGTTGGATTTACTTCCATCCCGTTTGGATCTTTTTATCAAACTTTCATTCCAGATATAATATTGTTTTGGGATTCCTTTCTTTGACATTTGGGGAAAAAATCTTTCTGTTCAAACTTTTCAGTCCAGATACAATTGTTTTGGATTTGGTTTTTCTGACATTAGACTCTCATCAACGTTTCATTAACAGATACAATTGTTTTGGGATTCATTTCTTCGACATTGGGATCGTTTATCAGTTTCATTCCAGATTATAGTATTTTGGGACATTCATCCTCTTTGGCAATAGATCTTTATCAACTTTGATTCATCCAGATACAAGTTATTTTTGAATTCTTACGTAGACATGGATCTTTATCAATTTTCATTCCAGATACTTTGTTTAGGGATTCTTTTTCTTGACCGATTGGAGTCTTCATCAATTACTTTCCATTCCAGTTTACGAATTGTTTTCTGGGGTTTCTTTTTCTGACATTTGGATTCTTTATCCCAACATTGCATTCCAGATATAGATACAATTCGTTTTAGGTTTCATTTTTTTGAACATTTTGGATCTTTTATCAACTTTCATTCCAGATACGATTGTTTTGGGATTCATTCTTTCGAACACTGGAACTTTTATCAACTTTCAGTTCCAGGATACAAGATTTGCTTTTGGGATTCTTTCCTTGACATTGGATCTCATCTAATTTTCATTCCAGATACAATTGTTTTAGGATTCATTGCCATGAACATTGGATCTTATCAACTTTCCATTACAGATCCAATTGGTTTTGGCATTCATTCCTTGACTTTGGATCCTTTATCATCTTCCACTTCAGATACAATATTTTTGGGATTCTTTAAATTGACATTGGATCTTTTAATCAAACTTTCAATTCCAGATATAATTGTTTTGTGGATTCTTTTCTTGACATTGGATCTTTATCAACTTTATTCCAGTTATGATTGTTTTTGGATTCTTTCCCTGACATTGGATCTTTTTCAACTTTCATTCCAGATACAATTGTTTTGGGATTCTTTCCTCGAAATTGGATCTTTATTAACTTTCATTCCAAATACGATAGTTTTGGGATTTATTCCTTGACATTGAACCTTTATCAACCTTCATTTCAGATACAATTGTTTTGGGATTCTTTCCTTGACATTGGGTCTTTATCAACTTTCATTCCAGTTACGATTGTTTTGGGATTCTTTTCTTGACATTTTATCTTTATTAACGTTCATTCCAGATACGATTGTTTTGGGATTCTTTCCTTGACATTTTGGATCTTTATACCCGTCAGTTTTACATTGCAGATGACGATTGTTTTGGGATTCTTTCCGTTGACATTGGATCTTTATCAACTTTCATTCAGAATACCGTTGTTTGGGATTCTTTCCTTGACATTGGATCTTTGTCAACTTTCATTCCAGTTACGATTGTTTTGGGATTCTTTCCTTGACATTGGATCTTTATCAGCCTTCATTCCAGATACAATTGTTTTGGGAATTTTTCTCTGACATTGGATCTTTATCAACTTTCATTCAACCCCATTTGGAACCAGTATGATAAAAAGGAAAAACAATCCTGTAAGAGAGAGAATTAACTTTGAAGAAATTTACATGCACCTGAATTATACAGAATTGAGATCGGCACTAAAAATAACCCAAATGAAGCTTCCGTCCTGCCTTATTAGTACCTCCGCGCCCCGAAAACCAGAATACCGAAATGTAATTACTTTGCCTTTCCCCTTGGCCAGTCGAATGGCATCTCCCTCATCCTCGTAAAACACAGAAATAAAAAGCTATTTCGAATTGAAACTTTGCCCCTTTTCTCGTTCTCTAATTTTCATGATAATCCTCCCTTTACGATGCAAATAGAGGAGGTCCGTTCCTAGCATCCCTAATGCTCCTCCTCTGTGTTCTCCCCCCACCCCCCTAACACTTTTTCTTTGAGTAAATTCTTTGTTGTAGGATTCCTCTCGGGGGCAGAACCCGAAAATCTGTTCTCTAAGTTTCGGTGGATTTTCCCTCGATTTGTCAAGAATTACTGATGAGCTCCCAGGCTGGTCTTCGTTTCTTCATTGCTCGAGTTTACGTTCGTGTTATGGAAGAACCTTCCTCTTGTCTTATTCCAGGGGTATCAGGTAAACAACCAGAAACTCATTCTTTTAATTGAAAAAAAAAAGTTATGGGATTTTTGAAACGTGAACAGTATTATCCCAGCCAGGCGTTTGACACTGTCATGACAGTCTACATTAATAGACAACGCGATCTTTTTCCCGTACATAGAGCGTTTAGAAAAATCCCACAGGTCCCATCCATCAGACGTAAGCTAAATGATTCCATAAATTTGACAGCATGTGATAAAATTACTTGGCAGCGTACCCAGAGTCTTCTGGAGCTCGACCCTACGTCTTCTGCATTTTGGAGACTTTCGGTGATTGAGAACAAAAAGCAGCCCAACATCATCTGTGTTTTTCAAATTCAAATTCAAAAGCTTTATTTCGGACATAAATGGCCATAGACAAACACATTCATATACACATCCATAAACATATATAAAAAGCCACCAAACTCTAAAAGGACAAAATTTAAAATAAGTATGAGAAGTGATTATGAGAGAGAGGTGAAAATTTATAATATGAATGAGATGCGGATAATGAAACGAAGTGATTTTTCTTACTAAAAGGGCATATATACATATGTAGCATATCAGAACAAAACAAAGAAATACTATTTTCTTGCACAAGGAGCGCACCAAATGCACTAAGCATAAATGAGGTTTTTCCAGTGTTTGAAAATAATTGAATTATGTTTCCTAATCCCAACAAAAGGAAGAAAAGAGCGATAGAATATAAAGGGAAAAAGTCCTCGTTGTTAAAAGTCATATATCAAAGTCGTCGAACGTCAAAGAGCTTTCTTCGATTATCCCCCACTCGTGCTCCCCTAATGTTATTAATGATTCCCCTGACCCTGATTACTTTCAGTTCATTAGGTCAAGAGACTTCATGGTTCGGGCGCGGTTCAACACCCTGCCCCAGCCCCCCACCCCCACAACCCCTAATTTTCCTCCGTGAAAAGTGGTCGGTGAGAGGTTACAAACAGGACGAGGGGCCTCATTACATGAACTACGTGAAATTGCCAGAAAACCCACGAGTTAGGACACGGGCGCCTGTTGACCTGACGAGAGCTTTTTTAGGGTAGCCTACTTGAGCGTTAGTCGTCTGCCATAATGAGGCCTTTAACGTCTTTCAGTCGCCAGCCCCCCCGCCCCCCCCCCCCCCCCCCCCCCCACCCCCACCCCACCCCACCCCACCCCAGTATGGAGGAAACGATTATGACTGAACAAAATGTGCACGTGGAATATACCTTCTTTAAGAGTAACTTATATTTGGAAATTAAAATATGTATTCACACATTTATCTATCTATCTACCAAAATCTGATGGGAAATATTGTTTGGTGCACAAAAGTGAATGCGAGCAGGAGTTAGGAAAGGACACCCACAAGCTACGTGCATATGTCTGAAGATGAAAGCTTAAAAAAAGATACAAACTAATTTTTATATATATAAAAATTCGATGGGGTTCAAAATGGAAAGTAGAAGAACAGCTGATGCAGACCAAAACAAGAAAAATAACCCAGAATGAAAACGGAACGAGAAAAAAAGGTCCATAAAGAATATATAGAAGTATTTGAGCTTCTGAGAAGTGGGGGTAAAATATTTTTAATGACTTGTACAGAGGAACGTAGAGGAATGAGAAGTTTTTGTCGTAAAAGTTGCTAATATCGATCCAGTTCTGAGAATGCAGCACACAAGTAGTAAGAGGGAAGCCGGAAGCATATGCAGTATTTGCTCGTTCCCTCGAACTATAGATTCTCTACAGACAAATCTCCCAGGACTTAGAGGCAACAGAGCTCCTAAACCAAATCCTTCCCTCTGCAGAATCCTATTAACTTTTATCCCCTTGTGAGGCATAAATCTTAGCATCGTCCTTATTGCCTTCAGCAAAACGAGTATCAGGCACGAAGAATATATATATAAATCCTTTCATCTTATTAGTGTTCAGTTGTAGAGCTTAGGAGTTGACGTTAAAATGAACAGTGGATAATACAGTCTAATTCCAGCTATGAAGGTCGGGAGATCTACTCGTTTAAATGTTGGTATATATATCTTATTTTTGCAATAGGCCAGACGAGTGAACAATAGGAGCAATGTATATAAATATATATATATATATATATATATATATATATATATATATAATATATATGTGTGTGTGTGTGTGTGTGTGTGTGTGTGTGTGTGTGTGTGTGTGTGTGTAAATGTGCAGCAAGAATTTTGATTTGGTAGCCCCAAGGACTACATTACAAATGGCGATGGAGATATTTCCAAAATAAGAAACAAAAACTATAAATGGCATTTGATCTCGCATCACAAAATAGACAAGTCGTGGGTAAGAGAAGAGAAAATCATTAGAACCGGTGCGTTTACTATCAAATGATTCATTGCTAATAGAAAAAAAATGTGATTCTCATAAGATGAGATGGCGAAAGTTGACTGGATGATGTTCACTTGTTTTTATCTTGATAGTATCAGTGCCCAGTTGAAGTTCACTTGACCTTCGATAAGGAGAGATCGTGAGGTCTCAACGCTAAAGGGGTTACAAGCCCTCATCAATAAGAACTCGTATGGCTTCTGAGCAAGATCTTGACTAATGATGATGATGATGGTGATGATAGTGTTGAAGATAATGGTGGCGATAAAGGAGAAGTAGGAGGATGAGGAGGGATATAGCAATAAACATGCGAGTTGCTAATATAACGTGACAGCAATATACGTTCACATAACTGGAGGATAATTGCTTTTTTTTTTTTTAATATGTTGTACACCTTCCCAGGGGTATTTTCCTTACCTTGAGATCAGTTGGTGGGAGTTTCTCTCTCTCTCTCTCTCTCTCTCTCTCTCTCCTCCTCTCTCTCGTTCTCCTCTTCTCTCCTCTCTGCTCTCTCTCTCTCTCTCTCTCTCTCTAAGGATGGGGCCATACAGGTGAATACGAAATGAACGAAGTGGAGTTGAATCGTATATGGAATTTTGAATTTTGCGAATCATGCAGAGTACTTGAGCAATGTTTGGCGAAGAAGAAAAGGAAACTTGTGGGTGTGTGTGTTGGGGGGAGATGGGGGAGTAATAACCCCCAGTAATTGTTTTTAAACTACTATAAAAGAATACTGAGAAGACGCAACAGGTTCCGGGGAAACTTTAAAAAGAGGGTACCATTAGCATGACAATATATGAAGGAGACGAAATTTACACAGGCAAAAGACTTGCCAGGGATACTAAACTATTTTGGCCCGTAATGCATCGTAGATTTTTTAAGATATTCCAGGCTAGAGGAAGGCAAGGGTCCGGTCCTGTTGCCCGAAATGATAACATGCTTTAAGAATGAGAACAGATTGGGTCTGATATACCACTAGACCAGCTACCTCGCGAGCGACTTCGACTTCTCATAGGGAAGTAGTTGTGCCGGCACGTCAGTGCACCTCACGCGATGCACTCTAGGCATTACCAAGGCCATAGGCATTACTGAGTGTTCTTTGCAGCATCCCTTGGGGCCCCTAGCTGCAACCCCGTCCATTCATATTCTTTTCCTTCCATCTCACTTCCCACCCTCTCCTAACAATGAAGCAATTGTGCTTTAACTTCTTTGAGGTTTTCCTCCAGTTACACCCGTCAGCACTTTTTAAGGAATGACCTCATGGGTTCCAGCACCCGGTCTTTGGCCTGAATTTCGTATGCCATCCCATTCCATCGACGAGTGATGTTTCTCGAGAAGCTGGGCAGACCAGGGACCTCAAATCCAGTAGTATGATTCGCGCGTCAATGAACCCATTTGATTATAAAGGAACCGTTCATATGAGATTAACGCATCAAAGAGCGATAGCGAAGCAAGTACTTGAAGATAGCGTTAGTCTCCAACGACAGATTACATTTATCTGAAACGGAAAATGACTGCAGATTATTATTATTATTATTATTGTTATTATTATTATTATTATTATTATTATTATTATTACTATTGGAGAAAAAATCCACAGTTATGTAAATTTACATATATTCAAATTTAGAACTTTAAGGATAGCTTTTAAGGATAGCTTTCGTGAATCTGTTCGGTTCCCATTATCAATCAGATTGATAAGGGGAATTGAACAGTTCCCTGAAAGCTATCCTTAAAGTTTTTAATTTAAATATATGTACATTCACATAACTGTGGATTTGTTTCTCCATTTGAAGACTCGTGCTACTATGAGGATTTTATTATTATTATTGCTAAGAAATTCACAATCTCGTGAAAAGCAAGCTTTACGTGATAAGAATCCTCAATTATATAGTAGACTATATTACAATGTAAAATAAACATACAGTATGTAATACAGTTTATTATTATTATTATTATCATTATTATTATTATTATTAAAGAAAACTCATAATCACATAAGCCACTATATTACTATGTAAAATAAACATACAGTATGTAATATACTTTACTATATAATTGTGGATTATTACTATTATTGTTATTATTATTATTATTATTATTATTATTATTATTATTATTATTATTATTATTATTATTATTATTCAAGAAAACTTATAATCACATAAGTCAATAAAATGGGAAAGTAAATCCATAGTAGTATCCCTGTTTGTTTGTTTTTTTTTTTTTTTTTCATAAATAGCACAGTAATTTGAAGTCAACGAAAGCACTCAAATTGAAGAAAAAAAACTGCGAAAAGAAAGTGTTGCAAATTAAAAAAGTTACATTCGCGCGAAACGGAGCCGACGACGCCAGCGATACCATTGTTATACCGAAGGTGGTCCATAGACAGCGCCTAGGGGTGCCGCAAAATTGTCATGAGTTTTGGCTTGGCTAAATCGTCTTAATGAACACTTGAAAAAAAAAGTTTGCAAACGACTTCATTTAATTATCAGTGTAGGTAGGAAGTTACATGCTCAAACATTTTTCTCAAATAGAGGTTGATATTTCCTTTTCTATACGTGTAAAAATACAATACAACTAATACTACTACTACTACCACTATTACAAATAAATAGTAACAACAACAACAACAACAACAACAACAACAACAACAACAATAATAATAATAATAATAATAATAATAATAATAATAATAATAATAATAATAATAAAGTGTAACAGTCGTCTATTCATACTCACATTTTCTTCGTTTACACTCGTTCTCGTCGGCTTTGTATAACCCCAGTTTTCCACTCCCGAGTCAGTGAGGCATAATACGTCAAGCCATAAGTTCTTTGCTGTTTCTGGGGTTATATTACAATTGTATCAAACAGTATCATGCTTCTAACATACCATACAACGGATAAGTTTGTCATTAAGAAGAGAAGACACGAAGTTAGTGGTGAGGGTGAAGAAAGGGACGAAAGTGGATGTGTGAGTGAAAAGGATTTGGCCATTCGAACAACAAGTAAATCAACTTCAAAAAAAGGCAAGAAAAATCGCTCCTACTCGGATAATTATTTAAGTTTCGAATTCCTCTGGTGTGGCGATGAAGTTACTCCTGTGCCATTGTGCGTTATTTGTGGTGATAAATTAGCTAATGAAGCAATGGTACCCAGCAAATTAAAGAGGCATTTAACTCTGAAACATAATCATCTTGCTAACAAGCCTCGGTCCTACTTTAAAGGACTTTTAAGTGAGCAAAAACAACAGAGTGTGATGCTTTCTAAGAAAGTCAAAGTTTCTGATAAAGCACAAGAGGCCGGTTACTTCGTTGCAGAGTTAGTTGTTAAAAGCATAAAACCTCATAAAATAGCAGAGACTCCGATTCTCCCTGCACGTAGTGCCATAGTAAAAACAATGTTTGGAAGTGAAGCAGAAAAAGAAGTGAGGAAAATTCCCGTTTCGGATAGTACCATTAACAGACGGATTCATGATATGTCAGCAAACATAGAGGAAACTGTATGTACCTCTATGAAGGAAAGTGAAATGTCTGCACTTCAGGTAGATGAGTTCACAGACATTAGAGGTATGGCTCAATTACTGGTATTCGTTCGGTACATTTATGATGTTAAAATAGTGAACCAGTTCTTTTGTTGTAAAGAACTTAAGAAGGAAACTACAACAGGCAATGATATTTTCTCTACATTAAGTGAGTACTTAAAATCAGTTGGTTTGTCCTGGCAATCGTGTGTGGGGATTTGTACAGATGAGGCACCTGCCATGATTGGCTCAATTAAAGGATTTGTGTCATTAGTGAAGACAGAAAACAGCAGTGTGATAACAACACATTGCTCTCTTCATCGTGAAGCGCTGGTTGCGAAGACAATTAGCAATGATTTAAAATCTGTTCTGGAAAAAGTTTTAAAAATGGTGAACTTCATAAAAAGTCGACCGCTGAAGTCTCGTCTGTTTGCTAAGCTATGTGAAGAGCTTGAGGCAAAACATTTGAATCTGCTTCTACATACGGAAGTAAGATGGCTATCCAGAGGGAAAGTATTGTCACGAGTATGCAAACTGAAGGAAGAGATGCTTACTTTTTTCACTCTTGAACAACAAGAGGAATTCTGTGATTTACTGGCAGATGACACTTGGTGTGCAAAATTGTCTTACTTAGGTGACATCTTTGAAATTTTAAACAAGGTAAATGCCAGCATCCAAGGAAAATCAGAACATTTTTTATCTTCCAATGATAAAATTTAAACTCTGAAAGAAAAAACTGCAACTGTGGGGTGGCAAAGTAAAAGAAGGCAATTTGGACATGTTCTCACATGTTGCAGTAGCAGCAAACAGTAGAGAGATAATACCCATTATTTCTGAGCATCTTGCAGTACTGGAAAAACAACTTCAGCACTATTTCCCAGATATATGCACTGAAAACTATGACTGGATGAGAAACCCATTTGTTGCATCTGTATCAACCCAATCTCAGCTTATCCTCATAGAAGAGCAGTTAGTGGAAATTCGATTCCGATTAAGACTAAGTATTCTCATGTTGCCAAAAAAGCTCTGGTAATGTAAATCCAGTTCTCTACTTCTTACCTACGTGAGTTGGGGTTTTCTGCTCTAGCAAACATTAAAACTAACAAAAGGGAAATGGTGAAAGCTCTTGAGGAAGAAATGAGAGTATGTTTGTCCACCATTCAACCCAACTTGAAACGGATCTGTCAGTCACATCAAGCACACACATCTCGCTAAATTAGGTGAGTTTTTTTTCTTTGCTTAAATGTGATTACCATTTTTTTTTATTTAGTCTGCATTCATAACTCTTTGCTTCAAATCTTCTAATATGCTCTTTGTATATACTATCTATTTCTGCATGTACGGTCGTGCTAAATTTGGTTTGATTATGGATAATACAGTAATTATATTCATCAAATAGGTTAATTCATGCGATATGGTGGGAAGGTGAAGAAGGGTTGCCACGGTAATGGTTACATCAGTTTAGGGTGCCATCAATTAAAAAAGATTGAGAACCACTGGAACTTACCATACTACTTAGGAGGGGGCTGATAGACGATTTCGACTCGTGAGCTCATCGAATATTCGTTGGTCAGTGGATGAAAAAGTAACTTTGTTAAAAAAAAATAACTAAAATATTTGAAAGTATAATATAGATATATATATATATATATATATATATATATATATATACTATATATATATATATATATATATATATATATATATATGTATATATATATATTATATATATATATATATATTATACGCATTAAGTTACAAATGTCCTTTAATATCTAATTTGCTCTACCTCGGTTAACATATATGTAAAATATGTTAAATTCCGAGGTAGAGCGAATTAAATATTAAAGGACATTTGTAGCTTAATGGGTATATATGAATCACGGTAATGTAATATGACTCATATATATATATATATATATATATAAATTTATACAAGAGTACTTTTGTTACAGGAATATTTTAAAACACAGCTTCGTTGATATATAGAATTATTGTCTGTGTACTTTAGAACATTTTAAGAAAAAGGTTTCTCTTATGTCAATCTCTCTGCAAATCATAACTCTGCGAAATATTCCGAAGTTCTGAATTAAAATCACTTTCAGGGAAGTGCAGCTTTAACCCCTATTTGAATTTGAGCAGTTTTCTGAACGTTATTTTCCTTTGGACACATTTCTCCACTTGTCACCTCTCTTGGCTGAATAGTTCAGTTCCTTAAAAACGTGAAACTTATTGTCCTTTTACGTTACTTGAGTGCGAGGGAAAGAAAAAATAATAATGATAATTAAGAACACGCGGATATGTCTCTTAAAATTGCTGTTTCTTTACTTGTCAAATACTTAGCCTTGATATCACTGTCGTAGTTTCAAGACACTCGACAATTGAATAATTATTGCAATTTGTTGTCCTCGGAAGTGGCAATCACCTTTGGTTCATGTTCACATATTAGAAGCCGCATTCGTTCAGAGCAGCTCTCTATCACTTTTCAGTCTTGGTGAGCGCCAACAGGATCTGTTTTTACATAAGAGTTAACTCTCGAACTACGTCAGTCTTCACTTGTGCAACAGCGTGAAGATAAGCTACCCAAAAGGGGCCTGAGTTGTCAACAAAGTAGAGAGTGCTCCTCAGGGGATCATGGGACACCAAAGATATCAGCGCTTTCTCTTGGCTGAGGTCTCTACTAGAGCCTATATAGATTCCCTGAAGACTCTGAAGACTGGTGGTCCATATATGAGACTTGGAGGTGAATGTCTTTGAAAGGAGTTTCACTTCTGACTGGGCCTACTCTGCCAGAAGGCCAACAGGCCAGACCTTCAAGAGGGGAGGGAGGACTTCTGTTGACAGTTCCCACTAGACCAGTGGCTCCCAACTTTTTTCGCCCATGCCCCACCTAATCTCCTCTTAAAATCCTGGTGCCCCCTGTGGTGATATACAATTCTTATATTCATGCAGAGGAAGGCTAAAAGGCCACTAACTTGGTTTAAACACTCTCGAATTGGCCCCCCTTAGAAATCAAATTACCCCTTGGTACGCCCATGTTGGGAACCACTGCGCTAGACTGAGCTCAGATGTCTTGATACTGGCCTTCCTGAGTGGCCCTGTTTTCATGCTATTCCACTCATATATATATATATATATATATATATATATATATATATATATATTATATATATATATATATATATATCATGACATATGCGTTTGACCGTAAAAGTCGTCGACCCTCATAATAAGAAAAGCAAATGAATATTTGAAAACCGAATGAAAAAAAATATAAATGGTGGCATGACAGACGTTCTTAGCCCTCGATATCGTTCTGACTCTTTACGTGAAGCGATACTATAATATCTTCCATTCATGTCTAGAGAACCGAGGTCTAGAGAATATTCTCTAGACTGCCTCGTCGTCCGTCGCTAGGTCGGAGCCAGACTCTCGGTATGAAAACCCGATGGTTTCACAGCTGTTCATTTCAGAGGCCCAGCAGCATCGAGAGAGCCGATTTCTTTTGAGAGTTGAGGTCGAAGAAGAAGAGAGGTGTCTGAAAGACCAGTCAAGGATATAGGGACGAAAGAGAGAGAGAGAGAAAGAGAGCGTGGTTGAGGTTCGCTTGTAATCACTTGCAGATTAAAAGGATTTAGTCAGCTAATGGAGAGAGAGATACAGAGATAGAGAGTGAGAGAGAGAGATGGTACCTAACCAGAAAGTGCCTCAGTGGCGTGGTCGGTATGGTGTTGGCGTACCACCTCGGTGGCCGCAAGTTCGATTCCCTACCATTCCACTGAGGGCCAAGAGATGTGTATTTCTGGTGATAGAAGTTCACTCTCGACGTAGTTCGGAAGTCACGTAAAGCCGTTGGTCCCGTTGCTGAATAACCCCTGGTTCCATGCAACGTCAAAGCACCATACAGACAGACAGATCTAACCAGAAAAAGAAATGACGAGTGGAAACATATTATATGGGCTGACGTATTTCCCCATTCCAGGACCCTTCCAACCCTCCTGTGTCCGGATTTTCCTATACTTCTCGATTAAGAGATATAAGATGCCACACTACGTCAACACACAGAACGCTACCAATTCTGACAGGCCATAAATCGTACGAAGGGTCTGTCTGTCTGTCCCTAATTGGGCTGAGACCCTACGCTTCATTGACATAAAGAGCTTTTCCGGGAGAGAAGACTCGTATCCTCGGGGAACGACTGACACAATTGAGCTTCTTACTAATCTCTTGGGGGTCCTGGAGGCATATGACATCAAATTTTATGAGCTCCAGTAAGCGACAACGGCCACGTGAGATACTGAATGTTCGAAGACTCGAGGTACAGTGAATTTATTTAAGCACCACTTAGGTATAGAAATATATGGAGAGATGTGTAGGCATTCAGGAACTTATAGAAGATTTTTTTAAATAAGAATGGGGAATCAGATTAAATCTATTTAAGCATACAAGAAAGGACGTCAGGTAGCACTACTTAGGTATAGAAATAAATGGAGAGATGTGTAGGTATTCGGTAACTTGTAGAGAATTTTATATTTTTTATAAAGGATGGGGAAATAGATTGTTTATATAGCTCCTCCTGCATTATGACCGTTTCTTGTCAGGTGCACTGCTTCTAAACAAACATCAGAATGCAGCTGTTACTATATACATAGTATCTATGCATGTCTAGCCCACTTACAATGTGTACAAGCATATGCCTGTATAACATGCTACCGTGGTAATGTACGTTGGTATGTTTGATCAGCGTAAAAGGCATTCGGGTACGTACGTATTGGACCAGGTGTGTATATGGTATATATATATATATAATATATCTATATATATATATATATATATATATATATATATATATATATATATATATATATATATACTGTATATAATATATATATATATATATATATATATATATATAGTATATACGATGATTTCCTTGATATAGTAAGGAACAGTATGCTGTTACAACTCGTCCGTTTTCATAGCTTTGACCTAAAACAAAGAACAAATATTAATTCTGTCCATCATTTTTAATATTACTTGTTTTAGACTTACTTTACATAGCATTACAGACACATTATATATATATATATACATATATATATAATATATATATATATATATATATAATATATATATATATATAATGAATGGAAAGCCGAAGGAACCATATCGTAGGTCTGTATAGCATTTCTGACATAAGTTGCGTGCGCACCTGGAACTTCAGTATCTAAAAACACAATGCTATTACAGGAACTTCACGCGTGAATGATCACAGTGAATAATGAAGAAAACTCCGCCTCCAATTCATCCACCGGTTGTGTGTTTACTGCTTTGTTTTACCTTCCGAATTATTTTTTTTTTTTTCTACTTTCTGGCAGTTTTCCTTGGGAACTTTTCTCTTTATGTT
This sequence comes from Macrobrachium nipponense, assembly GCF_015104395.2. Taxonomy (NCBI): domain Eukaryota; kingdom Metazoa; phylum Arthropoda; class Malacostraca; order Decapoda; family Palaemonidae; genus Macrobrachium; species Macrobrachium nipponense. The sequence continues at coordinate 28,644,587 of NC_061096.1, forward strand.
TGAGGGTCTTGAACCCCGCCCCCCCCCCCCCTTTTTCAAACGTCCCCATAACCCCTGCAACTTCAGAGATAATTACTCCCGTCAAATTTTAGGAGGTTAAGGTCAGGACAATCGAGTCTAAAATTAGAGTTTTAAAAGATTTAAGAGGTGGTTTTCGAATAAGTCTTTTTCCGCTCTAAATTAGTAGACCAATTTTATTCGATTCGAAACAAGACCAGGAAAAGGAATGTGGATTCCGTTCGTTGTACTACAAATAACGGATGTAAATTCGTCAATTTGGATATTTCCCAGTTCATTGCATTCCCCGTTATGACTCACTTGAAGTTAAGAAAAGTATGTAGCTAATCTTTCCTATGATCCTATTCCTTGATAACTCACGTACCAGCTGTGAATTTATTCGGTCCATATTTCCAAGAGAATGGCGCGTCCGACATCTGCAATCAAGGTGACTGACTGACTGACTGACTGACTGACTGACTGACTGACTGCGACTGCCTGCTTTCATGGGCTTCACGTGGAATGCTGTGGCAAATAGTTTCGACGTAACTTGTGTTTCGAGAGCTGGATGCCAATCAGATCGCTGACACTGTTTGTGTCACGTGTCGTCCATAAAAAGCTGTTATTATATCATCTTTGTTCCGCGCAGTTACGGGTGTAAGTTTCGTTACGCTTGGAAATATAACATTTTTTCAATGTTGTATCTCCGTTTTTCTGATACCTGAATCTTAGAGATGGCTTGGTTTGGAAATGGGCCGTATGAAGAAAAGGAACTCTCTCTCTCTCTCTCTCTCTCTCTCTCTCTCTCTTCGGTTTTGAAAATGGGCCGTATGAAAAAAAGGAACTCTCTCTCTCTCTCTCTCTCTCTCTCTCTTCTCTGTCGATCGATATGTACAATACGCATTTACGTGCATGTGTGTGCACACACGGTTAGTTTACGCTATTCGCGTTTGGCTGGAATTAGGAGCCACTGAATTTTCTTTCATCGGAAAATCTAACAAAATTATACCTGTCCCAGTTTTGGGAGCTTTTCCTTATTTGAAATATCATTCCTTGTCTACCAACAGGATTTCATGAAACTGATACTATTCCTTTTTACAGGATTTTGTGATAAGAACGAAATATTTTCGATTAGCTTGTAAGTGAATAAGCAAATAAACACTGAGATTGTAGGCTACTTTATACTTATAACAAAGCGTGACCCGACTTCCAGCTTATTCGGGGTGCGAGCTAAAATCAGCGGTCAAATAGCGCGTTTTGTTCCACCAGCGAAAATTAAAATACGCTATATTTTATTAGAAATGATTGTTCTGTAGTGTTTAACATGCGCAGTATTAATTTTTACATTTTCATTCTAATAAATAAATCATAAATATCCTATCGTAAAATTCCTGTATCTTGAACTCGACGCGAAACACCTTTTTCAGACATTTTTTTTTTAGGTTTTTACATAATGCTTTCCTACCACGCCGCTCCACAACAACAAACTAGTTTGTAGGCTTACTCCCCGAGCAAGCGAAAACCTGCTCCTTATTCCTCACACACAATCTTCTCCTGGAGGCTTTTATGAGTGTAGTATCTTAACTAGCTTGTGTATAAATGGAGTTAAAATTCTTCTCATGTAAAATATTTGCTTTACATTACTGTTCTTTTTTTAACTTTATGTATTTATTTAGTTTTTTATTTTATTTTATTAATTTTTTATTTGCCTGGAATCTTTTGAATTTTGTAGGTGGGTATAGCAGCATACTGCTACGCTCCATTTGATGTATATCAATAAACTTTTTGAATTTGAATTTTAATCTTAACTAGTGAATTTTATATATATATATAATTTTTCGAGTAAAGTTGGAGAAGAAAGAAACCTCGTCCACATCTAACGTGGAAACAAAAGCCGTTGACCCCAACTGACCCCATTCTGGCATATCTTTGCAGTTTCCCCGTTCTCATTTGCATAATGACGATTCGCGTCCCTTAATTAATGTTTGTATGTTTACGACTCAGTTGAATATTACGTCCTGGGAAACAGAATTCAGACGTATGAGAGTATATGATTTTTATTCTAGTGTCAGTAACGAGAAGTGGCGGAAGTGCGTGGTATGCTACGTAACTTGCGCGCAGACCGTGAGCAATAACACTGGATGGAGCCGTAATAGTTGTACTATATCTATATACGCTTACATTTATGTTGATGTTGTTTCTCTTCTCAGACCGTTAATCAGGTAACTCGCAGCTTTACAAAGCAGTGTAATGGAAGAGCACTGTGAAATATACGGTTATTATTTGTTTATAAATATTTTATCTATCTATATAGATATATATGACTGTGAAATATTTCTGTTAAAACAGAATTCCAGTTTAAAAAAAAGGGGGGGTGGCCCACTAAAACGTTTATATATAATATAATATATATATATATATATATATATATATATATATATATATATGTGTGTGTGTGTGTGTGTGTGTGTGTGTATTGGTGTGTGTATGTATATATATCCCTCTGATGGGATAGCTTTGCCAGGTTATAAAGAAAACGTGCATCATGTGCAACTGAATACAACGCGAAGAAAAATTCCTGCGGAAACTAATCTTGCCAATACCGGTGATTATAAGAGTATTTTAAAATAACGCTGATTACTTCAAAAGAAAATGGAGACTATTTTTCGGATTATAGCCGCTAAACGATTCGCTACTAACGCACAAACGAACGCAAAGTATTAAAAAAGGTCACGCAAAGTCGTTCCTTATCCGTCATTTTCGTGAGTTTTTTTTTCAGAACTACGCTTAAAACGAAAAACTTTTTATAAATAGTACATTGGATTTCTCTTCTGTATCTAAATAAGAAAAGGGTTCTGCTTCATCTCTCTTGTCTGCATATGTCTTATTTGTGCGTGTCAGCAGCGGGATATATATACGTAGATGAGGCCACAACGTGTGAGTAAGACTCGATGACAATATACAGATGTAATGATTCATTCAATGACCTTGACAACAAGACAACCTTTGTTTTTTGTTTTTTTCTTTTTTTTTTTTTTTTTTGCTGTGGAAACCAACTCTGTCGATCTCGAAAATGTTTTACTTCGTGAATATAGGCCTCGATCTACTAAATGGGATTCAATTTCGTTCACTAGTTCTCGAGATATCCTGCTAAGTGATCCAGACATGAACATGGGAATTGGAAACAATTTTTTTTCCGTGGAAACCAACTCTGTCGATCTCGAAACTGTCACTTCGTGAATATACGCATTGGGCTGCCAAATTTGATTCCACTTCGTTCACTTGTTCTTAAGATACCCTGCTAACTGGTCCGGACATGCCCGTGTGAATTGGCATGTTCAGGTTGAATGAAATGCCCCATGACTGGCTACCTATTTCAATGATTTGGATTATATATTATCGGTATGAATAATGTTTTCGGTTACTCGGGAAGTAAGCCTACAAACCACTATATTGTTATTCTTCTTCTTCATCTTGTTCTTGCTGGGAAAAGCCTGAAAAGGTCTGAAAAAGGTATTTCGCCTTGAGTTAAAGATACAGGAATTTTAGGATAGGATATTCAGGATTTACTTATGAGAATGAGAGTGTAAAAAAATAAATACTGTGCATGTTAAACCTTGCAGATCAATTATTTATGATAAGATATAGCGGATTTATCTTTCATTTTCGTAGGTGAAACAACGGGCTATTTGACCGTAGATTTTAGCACGTGCCCTGAATAAGCTGGAGGTCGGATAGCGCCTTATTCTATTTGCTCAGAGGCTTTATTAGAGAAATATCTGGGATATTTTACATGAAGCTTCACAAATTCCTCCCCCAACCCCCCTTCGCTCCTGGGGAGTACCAAAGGCCTCCTTTGAAACCTCCCTATTCTGCGGGATGGGAGTCCGATGTCATCTGGAGACGCCTGAATATTCAACACAGGCCGCTGCTTCAAGCATTCACCAGCTGCCCTTATTATATATATATATATATATATATATATATATAATATATATTATATATTATATTATATATATATATATATATGTATATATATATATATATTATATAGATATATATGTATCATATAATATATGTATATATATATATAGATATATATATATACAATATATTTATTTTATATGTGTGTGAATGAGTGAGTGAGTTGATAAGCATGACAATCAGTTGATTAACTGAGATAACAAGTTCCACCCTTCGAGGGAATCAGTACTCACATCATCGAAGTTGATTTGAGGAACAAGCACACACAGGGCTCACCGATCACACCAAAGCATAAAAAAAGCGATTTTTCCCCATACCACGACGTCAGATCCTTCACGCTCTCGTGCCTTATGCAGGAAAGTATGGTTGGGTTTATATTCTACACTCACTTCCTTCTCGTCAAACTTAATTTGTTTTCATAAAATTTTGAGGCAATTTTTGGCAATTTGTTTTCCACCATTTCCTCTCACCTAAAAGCATCTATCTACTTCAACTTTCGCCCTCTACCAGATAGTGATCAGATATAGCTCCGCCCATGTTTTCTCACCCCAAAACATCCCTCTACTTGTTCTACTATTATCTGCTCTGTATTTGCTCTGTATTTTATATATATATATATATTATATATTATATATAGATATATATATATATATATATATATACACACAAATATATATATATTATATTTCAGCTAAAACCCCAAGCAAGGTAGTATTTCATCAAGAGGACAAACGTAGATTCCATAGAATTGCTAATTTCCCACCTAAAGATGAGAATGGATTTTGAGGGAGAGAGAGAGAGAGAGAGAGAGGAGAGAGAGAGAGAGAGAGAGAGAGAGAGAGAGAGTCCTCGGGGCCCTCCGACGAAATGGACGTTTGTCAACGGAATTAGAAATCAATTTGGAATACTTCTGGCTGTTTCAAAGTCAAGAGGGGCAAAAGGAAACTACGAATACGAGGTACTGTGACCCATTATTTCTCTGCATCACGAAAAAGAAGAAGAAGAATCGTGTTGAATGAAGTAGGTCTGAGGAAGCGACGACAGGAAAGCTCGTGTAGTGCAAAGTCGTGTGAAGGAAGGGGAAGAAGAGGAAGGAGGAGGAGGAGGAAGAGGAGGAGGTGGAGGAGGAGGAGGAGGAGGAGGAAGAGTAAGAGAAGAGAAAATGGAAGGCAGGAGGAAAGGAGCAGAGAGAGAGGGCCCCACACACGGGTCCCACTGGGAGGTAGGACGGCACTCCCAACTCCACTTTAAAGCTGAGGATCAGGCCACGCCTGCCGCCCACCATCACCCTCTTTGGTCACCCAGGATTCCTAAACCCATCCCTACCTACACTACAGGAGCCACCCGCCCTCTACAGAGCACTCTCTCCTTTGCATTTAAAAGCCAAAAACTCCTCGGAATGTCGCACATGTGTGCTACGACACAAAAGACAAATCATGAAGCCTCAGAAGGGAGGAAGGAAGGACTCCGGTTGCACTATACGTTCGGCTGGAAAAGTGACATCATTCGAGGGCTCGCGCTTATATTAGCCCTCTCTCTCTCTCTCTCTCTCTCTCTCTCTCTCTCTCTCTCTCTCTCTCTCTCTAAAATGCTGTGTATTTTCCTCCTCCTCCCCCCACCCCGATTTCTCACCGGTCTCGCTGTATGTGCATAATACCACGCCCGTATACGAACACAACAAAGCACTTCGAAAGGCTGTTCTATACTCTCCAATAACTCAGGATGTTACGGGCACCTTAGCAATTTCATTCTTCATTCGTATCTGTTTTTGGCACTTGCAAGTGTGTGTGTGTGTGAATTATGGATTTCAAAATGCTAATTTAAAAACCGCCAGGATTATAATGCTTTAGATAAAACTTCATTCACTTTCTATGATCTACAGAGTATAAATTCTCTCTCTCTCTCTCTCTCTCTCTCTCTCTCTCTCTCTCTCTCTCTCTCTCTCTCTCTCTCAAGAACATTATCCTAACAAAGTCATATGAGAGGACGCCCTTTGTCCTGATAGCGAAAAGAAATAAGCCAGTTTGCTCGTCACTTTGAAGGCTAATGATCGTCGAGCTATACCCAGCGTATAACCCTCACAAACTGTTCATCATCTTATAGTCACCATCAGCGCAGTTGGTTTGATTAAATATCTCCACCCCAGCGTCGCTGGACGCATGTAAACTCCGTTGTCTCCAGGTGTTTTCCACTGACCTAAATTCCGCGTCAAGAGTAAAACGAGATTAAGTTCGGGAAGCCCTTGACTCGCATCTAGTACTACACCAAAACCGCAGCTTGTCGGGGAGCTTCAAGGTGAGAGATCTACGGACCGCTCTAGGAGCAAGAGCCCGTGCTGGCATAAGGCCGGTTTAATCTCAAACTACAAGGTGAGATGTGCGTAAAGGACGGTTAAGGACCTGCGTTGTTGTTGACAACGCCTTTTCTAGCGAGAGGTTTGTTTGTTTGTTTGGATGCTTAAGAAGGCCTGTGTCGTGTGTGGGCGGAGAGGTTGGGTAGATATCGTTCTGTTGTAGACAGGACTACGTCTTTATAGAAACATTTTATTGTATAGTGTAATAGACAGATGAATACAGTTGATACACTACTGTTGTTATTATTATTATTATTATTGTATGCTGGAAGTAAATCCTCTTTTAAGCAATTGCTGCCTCAGCTGCGTTAATTTGATAAAGATAGAGAGGAACCTTCATCAAATTAACGCAGCTGATGCAGCAATTACCTTTAATGAAACATATCATTATTATTATTATTATTATTATTATTATTATTATTAATTCCGGAGATGAAACCTATTCGTGGAGTTTGGGTAGATATACTGTTGTAGACAGTACTACATTTTTATAGAAACCTTTTATTATATAGTTTTACAGACAGATCGTGAATAATCCAATAGATAGACTGCATTTCAAATTATTATTATTATTATTATATTATTATTATTATTAGTATTTTATTATTGTTATTATTATTATTATTATTATTATATTCAGAAGATGAAACCTATTCATATGGAACAATCCCACTAAAGGGGCCATTGACTTGAAATTCAAGCTCCCAAAGAATATGGGTGTTCATTAAGAAGAAGTAAGAGGAAGTAAATTGGAATACAGAAAGAATGCAACATAATTAAATGAAAATGCAGAGAAACAAAACGCCCCATTGCCAGACAGCTAACTAGATAAAGGACATGCTGTGGATATTTGGATAATTAGATTGACGATAGAAAATTCCCGAGAAAACAAACAGCTAATTAACTGGAGCTTATCATAGTTAAGAACTAATTCAGGGACTTCTAACAGAAGCAAAATATTCAGTCCACTGGTGGAGTGAAAAACTCCTGTGTAAATAAGATAACACAATTTGTCTGATGCAATTTACAGAATTTACGCGAAGGCCCTGCTAATCCAGAGGCCAATGCTGTTTTCATAGATAGGACTTTACAAAGAGAGTCCGGCAAATTCTGTAAATTCATTTTGGTATTCCAGCATATCCAACAGTAGTATTCTGTTTGGCGGATACATTTCTGTATTCATTTGCCCATGTATGAGTATTTGTATACGGCATAGCTGCGATCGCATATACATATGACGTGAATGTTAAACAAGCATGCTTTGTAGTAGTATAATTCGTTAGCGACACACGTATTTTGCCGATATTACTGTGAATAAGTTGATGTTTTTCAAAAGCAAACCAAAATACGTGTGCATTTGCGATGAGAATTTTCGTTCTAGTCTTTATTAGGTACCTCTTGAAATTTATATAAAAACGCAAGGAAACATTTCGTTGTACTCTATATTATAGACCTCTTGAAATATATATAAAAAAAAGCAAGGAAAATTTTTTTGTAATCTATATTATAGACCTTTTGAAATATATATAAAAAAAGCAAGGAAAAATTTCGTTATAGTCTATATTATAGACCTCTTGAAATAAAATTTCAAAAGAATTTAATGTAAGGAAAAAAGAATATGTTGGAGAGAGAGAGAGAGAGAGAGAGAGAGAGAGAGAGAGAGAGAGAGAGAAACTTTCTCTCAGGGGCAACACAAGGTCCCCAAAAGAAAGCCACTCTCTCCATTTTAATTAAAACTCGGCGAAGTCCTCCTTCCGAGAGAACCCGCTTGCTGAGCGATGCATACTTGTATCAATAACAACTTGGCCCGGTTTTCGCCTGTGTCATCATCAGACCGATGATTTTTTCAGAGAGGTTGGCTGACCGATTGCCAATTATCTGGCGCCGTCCGAAAACCCACTGTGGAAAAGATACATACCGTGGCGATAATTGTAAGCTCCCTAGCTGCAATCCCTTTTTTCGTTCCTTTTACTGTACCTCCTCTCATATTCTTTTTCTTCCGTCTTCCTTTCCAGCTTCTTCTAAGAGCGCCTCAGTGGCGTGGTCGGTTTGGTCTTGGCCTACCACCTCGGTGGCCGCGAGTTCAATTCTCGGTCATTCTATTGAGGGGTCAGAGATGTATATTTCTGGTGATAGGAGTTCACTCTCGACGTGGTTCGAAAGTCACGTAAAGCCGTTGGTCCCGTTGCTGAAAAACCACTGGCTCCATGTGTGGAATAATGTATATTTTACTATGCAATTGCTGTACTATTCATTTCCATGTATTTAATAAAATTGCCTATTGTGAACGCATCCGCAAGTGTTGCCCTGTATGCACCGGCACATGCGCATGATTATTCTTCCTGCTGCTCTTGGCGCGAATTGCACACCCTGCAGAGCCTCTGTACATTTTTACCTTTTGCTGCTTGGAATAAACAAATCTACGACTCGGGATATCATTTCTCCCATCCTGCAATCTTTCGTCTTCTAATGCAAGACATCACCACCTATCACCATCATGCAACGTAAAAACACCATACAAACGAACTAACAAACCTTCTCCTAACAGCTGATTCATAGCTGCTTGGAGCCTTTTCCTCTCCTGTTACGCCTTTCAAACTATTATTGTCGATTTCCGTTTCAGCGCTGAATGCCCCGATCGCATTGGTATTCAGTTCAGTTCAGTAATGAAAGGAATTGGGTTCGTTGGCAAATTCGTTAACAATGATGCGATAATATAGTTATTGTTTTGTTTTGCTTTTTTTAATCTTCCGAGCCCCGGTTATATCTTTATTAATTTCATATTTTGTCCCCTATCAATTTATGACGTTGGCTACTCTGTTCCTAAATGAGGAACAATTTAAAGTTTCCTGTTCCTTTCCTGTTGTTACTTTTACGCAGTGGAAATTGTTTCAACAAAAACAAAATTAGAGCGAGGAAGGAATTAACTTCTAGATAAACCTAATTTTGAAAGGACACAAATTACGTCCAAAAGAGGAACAACAATAAACGTCTAAACGAGGAACAACAAATTACTTGGATGGTGAGAGACAGAACCAAGACCAGATGACCTACAGTATACAACGTATGTTTTATACGTCAGTGTTTGTGAACACGTGTACGTCTGTGTACGTGTGTTAACATAGAAATAAGTGGGCAAAATATCATTCCGAGTTATTTCATTTAGAAAGAGGTCGCATACAATCTAACTGAAATTTTTTGTTTATACGTATGTATTGACATACGTATAAACGAAAATATTCATTTATATTATATGCGACCTCTTTCCAAAATAACTTGGAATGATATTAACCCATTTATTTTTATGTAAAAACGTGCAGATGTGCTACACATGCTCACAAACACTGACGTATAAGCATACATTGTACTGTAAGTCATCTGGTGTTGGCTCTGTTTCTCCCACATCCAAGTCATTTGTTACGTCCGTTCTTTGGACGCATTTTGTGTGTCCTTCCAGAATGGAGTTATGGAGCTCTCTTAATGCATCTGGGATGCCATATCTACCTACTCATGCTTTTTATTAAACAACGATGCCATCTCCCTTCCATATCCTCATATAAATCATTCATAAGCGGTGTAGTACGCTTTGACATTTTGACCTACAATATAGTCTTATTATTTGTTGCTTCCAACTTTCTCTAGTTGTAGGTGGTTAATATATTTAACCATTCCTTGGTTTATCTTCCAAATCTCTCGTATTTTCTACTTGTACTCTATGCTACTCTGATGCTACTCTGCGCATCTTTTGGTGGGTTTCTTTTTAAGCGAAGCATAACCGTTTCCCTTCCTTATTAACCATTTCCTACTCCTTGCAAATGAATCTTTATACTTTCTTCTAGTATAATATTATGGTCAGTGGCTTTTTTTTATATTATCCCATGGCGCCTTCATGACTGTTGAACATTTTCGCTCCTACACAGCTTAGACTTATCCTTGTTATACGATTGTTCTCTCCCATTTTCTCTTCACGTTTGCAGTTCCACCCTCAGAGGCCTTTCCTGTTTGTCTCTTTGTTATTTTCGGTGGTACATAGATTCAATTATCTCTTGCGGTCTTGAATTTCCTTGAGTTTCGGGGTTTGCCGATTATATTTAGCCCAAATTTCCTTTCTTCTTTTTATTCCAGCCAGCATTGGTCGTCGTGTGGGTGTTCGTCCTCATTCGTATAGCATATTCTCTCTTCTTTTTTCTTTTTTTTTGTCACGTGGTTTCTCTGCTGTCTATTCATGACACCCTAAGATCGTCTTAAAATAACTTTTCATTCTCGTCCCTAGCCCTTCTTTCACATGCCTTCGTTGCACGGCACTGCATATCACTCGGTTATCTTTTATTTCATTCCTTTCATATTCATTGTATTTCTTCCCCTAGCTTTTGTCTTCTATAGGGAAAGAATGTCTGATGTCCTCGAATGACACTGAGGGCTTTATTGTCTTCGACCTCCAAATCTTTTTATTGTCGCCATACACTTTTCCCAAACATAACAAAATCCTTTATTTTCCTGCAGAACATTATATTCCTTTTCGAGACGTCTTCATTCGCGTCTGTTACTCCCTGCATCTTTTGTCTTCTCGACTTCGCACCACTTTCTTACTTTGTTTTCCAGGCCTTTCTTCGGTTATTGTTTAATTGTCTAAATCTCAATTGCCATTTTTTTTCTGACTGTCTACACCAAGGGAAGCTGTGCTTCATTTTATTAAGCTTCATGTTAAATTTTCATTGTCCAAACTTAGTGACACAGGCCGGCAACGTAATTCAAATGCATTTTACCCTAATTATCATACTAATTATAAAAAAAAGCTCAGATAAAAAGAAAAAAATAACTGAACTTTTGGGGGTACAAAATCCCCCAAAAATTGGTCGACAACACTCAGGAGATTGCCCTGCACTCTGCAGTAAAATTGTAAGCGAGCTTTCAAAAAGAAAGTGCGTTAAGAGCTCCTTCAGGAACCTTAGACGGGGACCCAACCTGTATAATCCAATGCAAGGAGTTGAAATGGACTTGTCTCCCCGGCCTATACTGGCCACTTGGAACTTTGAGATCGAAATTGCCAAACAAGACCTCTTTACGCCTCACAACTCGCTGAGTTGTTGTCGCAGCTGGAAAGCACGAGACTCCAGGATTGCACTGTAATAAAAACAAGTCTTAATCATCTGATTAACAGAACGAAACAAATTGACAAAAATGCGAAAAGTTGCAGCTGTCAGTTGGTGGTCAGAATAAACGTAGGAATGTCTAAAGAGGGGAATGTTGCTGTGCACCGAGGTACTTGAATCTAAATTGGATATTTTTATGGTAACGAAGTCAGCAGAGAGAGAAAACAATTTATTGTGCAAAAAAAAAAAAAAAAAAAAATTTACAAAGCACAGCACAACGGGCAACCCAGACGCGGTATGCGTATAGGGGAGGGGGGAAAGCCCTCATGAATGAATGGCATTGGCTGTGGTATTATACATACCTTTTCCACCCTATTGATTACTTGACAAACGTCATTCATCAGGGCTGATATGGTACTCAGGTAGTATTACAAAATTTAGATACTTACAGATGACTACGTATATAGGGAAATGACAATATGTTAAGTGGGAATTACCCATTAAGAGATTGCACTGCATGATTTGTCTTTATTATAAAATATGGAACTTTTGTATATGCTGTTCAATAAAAAATTATTTGAATAAATTATGGTCACTGTACATCATAGAAATAATGATGAGTATTTATTTTCAAGAAATTTTCTGATATTCCCATGATAACGGATAATTATAGTCAGAATAGGCGGTTTTCTCTTGAGAAAATAGGTAACGTTTATTGAAAAAAAAGTCACATTTCTGACTCACACCGGGTTGAGTCAGTATATATATATATATATATATATATATATATATATATATATATATATATATATATATATGTGTGTGTGTGTGTGTGTGTGTGTGTGTGTGTGTGTGTGTGTGTGTATATGTATTTATTATATATATATATATCATACTATATAGATATATATATATATAATATATATATAATATAAATATATAATAAAAGGAGCCCATCAAAAACGCCTAGATATAGAAAGTAAGTATACTATATTAATTTTCAGAGACTGCTCTCTCTCTCTCTCTCATCTCTCTCTCTCTCTCTCGCTCTCTCTCAGTCTCTCTCCTCTCTCATTCATCTCTCTCTATCTCTCTTCATTACCTACCTGAAGAAAGAGAGACAGCAGTCTTTTGGTGTTTTTATGGGCTCCTTGTAACAGAACATTTTAATCACACACACCACACACACACACACACACACACACACACACATATATATATATATATATATATATATATATATATATATATATATTATATATATATATTATGTAGTAGGAAGTCCACGAAAATTTTGAACAAATTTAAATTTTAAATATATAACATATATATATATATATATATATATATATATATATATATATATATATATATATGAGATAGAGTCATTTACAAAACTCTCAGCCTTTACCTGTTACATCTCCTGTATATAAGAACACCATAGCAAGATTCAGAACAGACCATAAATGCAAAAACTTAGTAGAGAGAGAGAGAGAAACGCATCACCCCGGAATTTCAAGTTCCGACTCGGGCACAGGCGAACAAGGGGGAATTGCTCGCCAGAAATATTCTTGTTTTCAGGCGTCGACAGAACCGAATGCAAATGAGTCCAGTGTCCCAGGAAAAAGGCGATCCAGAAGAAATCTGCAAGAGGCTGAATATGAAATCACGCGCATTTTCAGTTCCGGAACGACGTATCAGAAGGGGACAATAAACGTCCCCCACCCCCCTCTCAGCTGTGAAACTGGGTCAACAGGACACAATGGCTTCTATTGCAGCTTACGCGAGTTAAGTGCATACTACCCAACTAGGAGAAAAGAAAAAAAGATAATCGTCATCATTAGCTAAGTTTTCTTTTCGTTGGTCTCATCATAAATACATTTAGCAGACATTTCACTTATTACTGTTAACTGTTAGTGATAATTAAATGGTTAGGGAAAGAGAGAGAGAGAAAGCAAATACTTCACTTGCCATGGTCAACTGTTGACGATAATGCAACGTAAAACATGTAGCCAGTACCTGGACTTTCCAGTAATTCCTGATATAAAGAGAGAGAGAGAGCAACACTTCACTTGTTATGGTCGTTTGTTGATGACAATTCATGTAGTCATTACCTGGACTTTCCAGTAATTCCAGATATCCACAGAGAGAGAGAGAGAGAAATGAAACGTATTAACAGCAATGTTGAGGGCAGGAATGTCGACGAGGCTTCTGAATCGATGGCACAGTACACACTGACGGACGAGGACTTCAGATTTCTGAGAAAACTCTTAAATAAAAGTTCGTCTTCTTGGAGGGAATCGTGCGATGCTGAGGTAATGATGGGAGGACCCACCAATTCCCGGACCCAAGTGAGTCAGATATTTCCTTTCCCCAACTAATTTTTTCCAACCAAAGGAAGTCGTGTGCAGTTGGAACTTCAGAAGTTTAAGGAGGTAAAAGGAAATACAGAAAGAAGAGATAAAACTTATCAAAAAGAGAAAAAATTAATTAATAAATTAACAAATAGATAAAAATGTATTGAAATGCCACGAGAACAGTATGAAGATAGTAACGTTTTGCGAAGGTGCAATACATGACGATCCTCATACTATTCTCGTTGCATTGTAATACATGTTTATCTATTTGTTAATTTATCAAATACGTTTTTTCTTTTTTTAAGAAGTGGTATCTCTCCTTTCTGTATTTCCCTTTACCTCCTCTTACTTTTTTCCTAATGAACACCTTAATATTCTTTGGAAGCTTCAATTCTAAGTCAATAGCCCCCTTTGGTGGGCTTGTTCATTGTGAATAGGGTTCATCTTCTGGATAATAATAATAATAATAATAATAATAATAATAATAATAATAATAATAATAATAATTTAATCACTTGTCTACAGTTCAGCTTGAAAAGACAGCCAGATAGACAGCAGGTGTGTTGGCTCGGGTTGTGTGGTGTTGCCATCGTGTTGCTTTTTTCGACGGGTGGTATAAGTATCGGGCATAAATATTTTTATGATTTTCGTTTTACCGTTCTTTGATGTTCTGAAACGGCTTAGAAACTTTGCCCTTCTGCAGAGTGGTTGTACAAATCTCACTACTATTTAAAATAGAAACGAATCGGTGCGCAAACGATTATGGTGTGCAAATAACCTCATTTGTTTTTGCAGGAAAGGACATTTGGGTCTGAATAATTTGATTAAAAGTTATTGAGCCTCTCCAGCCATTTGTTATGAGAGCTCGATGCTCTAACCGTAGTTCTCTGAATTAGTTGAAGGAAGATCAATTGGTTGGACGTTGTGTACCTAACGAGTAGAAACTGTTCGGAGGGTCAAGGAACTTGTGACAAGGGCCCTTTCAGTGAGCAAACACTATCTGCATACATACTTATATATATATATATATATATATATATATATATATATATATATATATATATATATATGTGTGTGTGTGTGTGTGTGTGTGTGTGTGTGTGTGTATGTATGTATGTATTTATGTACACATACAACAGAATTCCATCTAATAAGAGGAGCCCATAAAAACGCCAAAATATAGAGAGAAAATACTATATTTCAGAGAGTGCAGTCTCTCTCTTCAGGTAGATGAATGAGAAAAGTTACAGAAAAAGGTGGTGTGTGTGTGTGTGCGCACGCATATATATATTAAAATATAATATATATATATATATATTAATATATAATACTATACGTATATAAATAAATATACATATATATATATATATATATATATATAATACGTATATATATTAAAATATTATATATCTATATATATATATATATATATATATGCATAGCTATATATATATATAAGCTATGTATATGCGTGTGTGCACATCAAATCGAATTATATTTGAGCCCACAGATCATCCCTCAAGTTGGAACATGGTATATATGTTCGCTTTATTGTGGCAGACATCGTGTCTTTATTCCTTTTATTTTCCATTTACTTATTTTATGTTAATGCTAGTTCCCTTCAACCTAGAAATGTCTCTTTCTGATCCAAAAAAACATCGTAGTATATGAGGAATCTGCTGCTCCCGTTTTCTTTTTTGGTACAGGGCCAAAGTACCTGGTCTACTTATTTCAAATTCCGATCGGCAGTCGAGTACGAATATTTTGTTCTCCTCAGATGTGTTAACGACACGTCATTGAGTATGCTGGTAAAATGCCAGATGTTCGTGTTCTTTTACCAGAAAGGTTACTTTTTCCTCTATCTTCGTAGGACACAGCTTCCCGGTCGCTTATTCCGCCCCCGCAGGAACATTTCGAAAGGATATATGGCGACGAAAACAAAGATTTTGTAGACGGATATTTTTATTCCATCGCGTTTGAGATGTTAGATGCATATATAGGCTCTCAGGGAAAGATATGGAAGTTTCGGAATGAATGCAAATAGCCAAATATATAACGTTTCTCCTGGAATAAAGACGTGGTTATGGTTATTGATATTACCATCACCCTAAATATTACTATGGTCGATTCACATCAGCCGTGCATGTGATGTCTAGGCCACTTCCTTACGGCGCTCCTGATTGGCTGTTGATAAGCCAATCACAGGGCTGGAAACTCTCAGTGTCCCTCGAGAGAGTTCACATAGGCAGGATGTATGTTTCCTCCTCTCCTGAGGGATACTTTTGAAAGACGTATCCCTCAGGAGAGGTGGAACATAGATCCAACCCATGTGAACTCTCAAGAGAGACTGAGAGTTTACAGCCCTGTGATTGGCTTATCGACAGCCAATCAAATCAAGAGCGCCGTAAGGAACTGGCCTAGACATCAAATGCGCGGTTGATGTGAATCTACTAAAGTAATATGATTATTGTTATTGTTGTTTTTAAGGAACGACAATACTTGTCCTCGCTCCAAGAACTTTCGACCCAGAAACCTCAAGCAGTTCTGTCATTATGACGGAACATATTTCAAGACGAAAATATGCGCTTTTCACAAAATGATAACACATCGGAAATCAAGTATATCGTTTGTTTAATATAATATACCTTATTAACCAGGAAAATAAATAGTTCGACGCGCAAACTACGGAAAAATGCAATTCAGTATAAATTGACCCAAACTGAAACATCATCGCTTAATCAATTGTTCTTAAAAGTGGCGCTGCAAGTAATAAGAGAGCCTTTATTAGTCTGCAACCAAGCGCCTCAGTGGCGTAATCGGTATGGTCTTGACCTGCCACCTCGGTGGCCGCGAGTTAAATTTTTGGGCATTCTATTGAGGTGTGAGAGATGTTGTGTATTTCTGGTGATAGAAGTTCACTCTCGACGTGGTTCGGAAGTCACGCAAAGCCGTTAGTCCCGTTGCTGAATAACCTTACTGGTTCCATGCAACGTAAAAAAAAAAAAAACAACACCATACAAACAAACGAGCGACGAACAACAGCAGAGAAACAAACACCCGTATGGCAAGGTCGCACAAAATGGAAAGGGTTTTATGATCTTACGCCATTGTTTAATACGGCTTCAGTAACTGAATATACCTGAGTGAAACGACATTCCCAGCGTATTCGTGTCAAGCAGCTAAATAAAAACAACTCAGCATCCTCAATCGAACGCATCCAGCTGGAGATTCGAATAAAAACGTAATAAACTCAATAGCTGATCATATCATATATACATATTTTCAGCGCTCTCCAGACGAGCTCATTCTCCCTCCTCGCCAACGCGATCTTTAAAGTTAGTGAAATATGCGAAGAAACTCAGTCCTCGGGGAAGTTGAAGTTGTCCATTTTTCATATTTGCGTTTCCTGGAAGCGCCAGCTGTGATGGAGTTTGGTGAAAGAACGCACGTCAGGATGTGTTTGCAGATGTTATGAATATGATTTACTTGGTTGCATTGTGAGTATATCAGTGGAGCTCTGGTGGGGCTCTGGGAAGTTTTTAATAGCGATATTTACACGTTTATAAAGTGTGAGTACGCCTGAGGAGTATTGATGTCGAGTGATCCATAGAGGATGCCATCTTCCGAGTCTCTTTATAGTTAAATCCTATGATTCTGCAAGTAGTTATCAACAAATCTACGTCATTCAACAGGAAGATGACTGAGCCATCACAGTGCCTAATCTGGTTTCTTTCTAGGATTTCAGTGGCAGATAACGGCATGAATATGAACCACGGAATATCTGGGACGTCCATCGCTAGCGCAAAAGTTTTGCTTTATTGGTTCGTGAAACATCTTCATCATATGCAAAACTAAGAAGAAAATAGTCATACTTAATGGTTTACGTATCATTCAGTATGTCCAGAAGGCAATGCCTCATTAGGATATAAAATAACTCACAGATATGGCGAATCTGTTGGGCTAATTCCTGATAGTTTTAGCGTCCGTAGGACGAGTACATAGGCACCTTTACCACTCACCTCTATGTAAGCTCTCGATACGACCTTTTCCATAACCTTGACATTAGATCTACCTTCCCTTATAAAAAGAAAAAAAAATCTACTAAAAGTGTGGCAATTCACTAACACCTTTGTTGCCCCTTAACTTTCTCTCCTTTCCCCCCAAACGGCGAGAAGAAAGGGCGTGGGAGAAAACAGCAGATTTCGTTAGGTGGGACACCCACTGGACAAATGACCTCCGCCTCCGAAAGTCTACTTTGTTAGGAGCCGTTTCAAAGGCATATCCCACCTACTACTACTACTACTACTACTACTAGAGCACCCGGAGATGAAGGGGAGTCGTAAAGCTCTCGTTAAGGGAAAATAGATAAATAAATTCTCCTCCGTTCGTTCCAACACATTTCCACGAACAACCTGTTTTTTTTTCTTTTCTTTTTTTCCTTTTTTTGCTGAATTTTATCATCACTACTCTGGGTTTATTGTTCTTTGTTCATATGTATTCGTGCTCCGGTGACCCAATTGTTTCCACTCGTATTATTATTATTATTATTATTATTATTATTATTATTATTATTATTATTATTATTATTATTATTATTATCTATGGTACATCACCATCCCGTGACCGGAAATAGTGAGTTGAGAGTCACAATAATGTATATGAGACTGTATTGTTATTATTATTAGTAGAGTAGTAGTAGTAGCAGTAGCAGTAGTAGTAGAGAGCAAAGCCAGCATAGTTGGCCTCATGCTATAATTACTAATATATCCGCCAGAAAACTAGTGTTTTATTTTTTATTTTTTAGATTAATCGAAAATTCACCCTCTGCAGACACGCACCTGGATTCAAGGTCTAAAGAATGCCTGGATTGACGTCATTGTCACGTGGTATGGCGGCCATTTTGGAAACTGCATTGCCTAAAAGCAAAGCTTCCCCTCCACAACGCCTCACTGGCATTAATGTACAGTGGGTTTTGCGGTATGAGGTCAGTTGATCAATAAGGGTCAAGTTTATTCACTTTGGCTTCACCTCATGTAGAGCCAGCGGAGTGTGTTCTTTTTATATATCAAGTTCGTGAGACATTTTTGGGAAATTCTAGGCCATTTGCTGTTGTTTTGTTTCTGTGTCGGGACTATTTTCGGTCTCCAACATGATTCAGATTATGCCTGTAACGTACAACTTGAATTGCAATAGTTTTTTTTTTTTTTTTCAACGCATAGATACTAAGCTCCTTGAATATTAAGTCTTTGTTTTTTTGTATCGCTAATAAAGGCTTGAACTAGAAGGTAAACATTACATTATTTATCTATTTATGAGATCATGTCAACATTCTTCATTCCCTGCTCTTGATGAGCAGCGAGCTACTAAAAACAATTGCACATGCATGACAGAAAAGAAGGAAAAAATTGTTAGAACTGTAGAAAAAGTCCGAAAGAAGCCAGCACGTCAAAATGACGCTCCTAAGGTACGGAGTTTTCAAAGTTGCCCGAAGTTGCACAAGTAACTTTTGTTTTATTGCTTGCTTGTTTTAAATTGCTTGCAAGAAAACATTTCCGTGTCTCAGTTTTCGAAGGAAAAAACAAAAATGTAGCGAGAAAAAGTAAGGGGAATCCACTTTTCAGACGACCCAAGTCAAGTTTGATTACACCAAGACCTAATTTGGGATAGAATCTTTTACCTGATAGACCTTCCTCACTCGTCTGTCTCACCCCGAGTAATCTGCGAGAGAGAGAGAGAGAGGAGAGGAGAAAAGGAGAAAAGAAATAAAGCCCCCCAGAAGAGAGAGAGAGAAGAGAGGGAGAGAGAAGAGGAGAGAGACGAGAGAGGAGAGGAAGAGATAGAGATTGAGAGAGAGAGAGAGAGAGAGTGAGTTAGTTAATAACATCGGAAACCGAGCAAAGGTTGTTCGGTATCAAAGGAAAGCTGAGAATTTGCAGATTTTACTCAAATTAAAATAAGATAGCCCAAACAATACCTACCATGGATCAGGGAAATAATGGATGCAGTGCTTTTCTTTTTAAAAAGCTCTAAATTAGGTAGAGTAATATTATTAATAATAATAATAATAATAGTAGTAGTTTATCTCATCCACTTTAAGATTTAGGTGACTCAATATGATTCAATGAAAGTGTTTGGTATTGTAAGGTTTTCACTTCAGGTAATTTCAGAGAGAGAGAGAGAGAGAGACTGGGACGCACATTATATATATATATATATATATATATATATATATATATATATATGTATATATATATATATATATATATATATATATATATATATATATATATATATAATATATATATATATATATATATGTGTGTGTGTGTGTGTGTGTGTGTGTGTGTGTGTGTATGTATATAATACAGAGCACATTAATACATTATGTCCTAGTTCACAAGGTTTTTAATTGCACACACTGTTCTTCATCATCTTAATGTTCTTCAGTATTTAAATGAACGGTATATTCACCGTATCTACGGTATTTGACCAAAAGTGGGCTCGGAATTATTAAAAAAATAGTGGGGGAGGAGGAGGCTGGTTTCGGCGTTGCCAGACGTACCACGTACCTTAAAGTTGGATTTCTGTTTTAGTGATATTTTGAGCTTGCTAAACTTCGTTTTATGATATCTCTGGCATATTATTTTCATCTACTTCATTCGAGACTCATATTTTTCTATTAATTTGTAGGACATCCTTTTTCTTAAAGAATTTCCTTAAAAGCAGTTTTTTCGTACCTGAGATCAGCTGTTATGATGTAAACAATATTGTCATTGGGTACAATAAAATCCACCCACCAAAAGGCGGAGGCCTTGAATTGGTATTGCCCTCCTCGATATCGTTTTGGTATTCAATATAGCGTACGCATACCATAAAAGTTACTTTAATATGAGGGTTGTTTTGGGGGGGGTGCGGTTGCCAAGAAATCAAGATGCAAACTCTCGAATGTAAAGTAGAATTTCTAAGCCCAGACTAAGGTACCTTCGTAATGTATATTTTCGTAGATAGATTGACCCCAGGTTGGACAAATTTCAAGTCTAAATGTGATAAAAGGCGCTCATAAGCTGTGTGTGTGCGAGCAAGAGGCTAGTTAGAACAGACTAAGGGATTCTTTTTATTGTCCCAGTCCTATTGTAGTAAAATTAAAAGAGGAACCTGTTGGATAGCATAGCATTCCCATCAACAGCCTTTAAAAACACTTCGTCGTGTCCCACAAACTTTGCAAACTTTTAAAACTTTGTCTTTTCCTCCCTTATAATACACATTCTTCTAGCATATATGAGAGAGAGAGAGAGAGAGAGAGAGAGAGAGAGAGAGAATATTAGAACCCTAACTGCTGAACCATACCGTGTGATTTCCTATTATAGCAATAATAGTAGCATGGTGGTTCGTATACATAATGCCGATCACTCTTTTTTCCCTTCCGAATAACATTACGTTCATCATCTGCAATCAGCACTTGCATCTATGTGAAGCATATATATACAAGAACGTAATGTCAAAAGACAGGAAGTTAATCATTTTCTTTTGTTCGGGGTCATTAAAGTGAGACGTAATACCAGGAGTGTCTTGAAGGGCTGAATCGTATGAGGCTGCAGCAGCAGGCAGCACCAACAGCAACAGCAGCCAGACTTTAGGTTTCATAGGGACGCAAGAAGTTGACCAAAATGGAAAATACGTTTATGGACCTAATGAAAAAATATGACCTAACACTATTAAATGGAGATACCAGCTGCAAAGGAGAGATAACCTGGAGTAGAGGAGATCAGAACAGTGCTATAGACTTTGCCTTAGTCAACCAAAATATGTATAAAAACTATGAATGTATGGATACAGATGAGGGAAAATATGAATATGACCTATCAGACCATCACCTCATAAAGGTCCAATTCAGAATGAACACTAAAGTAAGGAAAACATTCAGAAATGAAACAAAAGAAATCAAATATTTGAAAGTTACAGGAGAATCTACCAGGAAGTACCTAGAACATATAGAGTAAAGGAAGCCAACAAGACAGAAAAGGAGATCTAACCCAGCCAACAATGTCCTATTTATTTGAACTCATTTGGGTCATTCCACTTTTTCTTCTCTCAAAAGTAATCAATGTCTTTTGGTTTTAGGTGAATAAATGGTTTCAGCTTTAGTATGAAATTTTGAATATAAATGATGTATGTATTAGTTTTACCATCCCATCAATTAAAATTGCCTTATTTTGTGGCCAGTGGCTCTTGAAACACTTCTACTTTGCCAGGTATGCACTTCGGACAGTCACATTGTCTCTTGTGTGTTGTATGTTTCACCAACAAGTGCTTTTACTCCTGAATTTGACATAGTATCATCTCTCAAGTTTAGTCATATCTATTATACTCTAGTATTGGTGGGTGCTTAATTTTGTTACGTTCTTTTATTATTCATTTGTGAGTTTTTTGCACAGGCGGAATTGCTATAAACATCATAGTTTTGGAATAATTTTGTAGTTGCGTGAAAGTTTAGTAATATTTTCTACAGTACATCATTAGTTTAATTTTAGAAATCTTTCAGCCCCAAGAATCTGCAGCCATTTAGATATCAAGAAAGTATATTGAAAAGACTACCAATGGCAGATATGTTATAATAGACTATTCATTATATCCAAAACATGCTTGCATATAACGTAGGTGAATTTTGTCTTGCAGTGTAAAATCGTGATCTAGTTATGTACTGGTATCATCTTTTGCTAATTTTGTAATCTTTTTCCGCAGGATATTGCTGACAGCGCATATCGACAGCGTCAAGGGAGACCTCAAGGCATCGGTAATTTCAGCAAATACTTATCTGATATGTTTATATCAATCGTAATCGAGTTCTTTCTTATTCAGGTATGATTTTTAATATTTTGAGATAGTAGAATACATTCCTTATTCATAAATGTATAACTTATGTTCTATATTTTTATTTTTGTTGCTTATTACGGCATAAAAAGAAAATTGAAATCCAAATTAATTTTTAATAATAACATATTACTACATTATGAAGGCCTTATAGTGTGTTTGCCTAATCTCAGTCCATGAGACAAGAGGATTCTTTCCAGTTCCACATAGAAAAAGAAAATTGGAAGTAGAGAACAGTTTTATAACCAGTAGTGTAAAAGAAATATTTTAAAGAATGGAGAAAAGGGAAGAATACTGAAAGCTAAGTATGTTTAATGGCGAAAGTTGACAGAAGATTGATGGTTAATCACTTACCTAGTTTAAATTTAGTAATAGATTAAAATTCTTTAATGATCCACATACAGAAAATTGGAATCATGGTGAAGCCTTACTTATAGTGCACCATGATATCCCACACTATTTACCAATTGCAGTGCACAGTTATCTAGGAAAAAGTACAAAGTTTATTGTTTTATCTGCTGCTTGCTTTTGCTTTTCCTGATGATTTTGGATTATTGCCACTACCATTATGTGTGGAAATATTATATAACCAACATAGAAATCACATTCTTGCATCCTTGAGAGTTTGAGTGTTGATATTTTGAACACAGGCGAATCAACAAATTTCTATATTCTAACTGACTCTTATTAGCTATTCCACTTGCAGTGACGATGCAGTTACTGATATCAGCTGGGGAAATTATGCATGACTGCTACACTAGTGATCAGTCCCTAGACGTGAATGGTGTTGCCAACCTGTCCAGAAACTACCAAAGTGAAATTTAGCTGAGGCAAGCTAGTTTCAGTATATGCAAAAAAACATTTTGAGAATTGCCTGGATGCGGAACAAGGCTAACATAAAGTAATGGATTTGAGATGGGACAATTCGGGTTTTCTAAATATTATTTCCTTTTTCTCTTACAAATGTATACTTAGTAATGGTAGTTGCTTTATTAGTGTTATAAAGTCAGATAAAATTAACTCAGTGCATGAGAGTTCAAGTTTCATAGTATTTTTTATTTATTTCCAGGCAAGCTTAATGAGAATGCTACCTCTCATGGGGATTAATATTATGATCAGTTGCGTCCATTTATGTCTCCTGAACTCGCTTTATGCTTTTGAGTATAGATGGTACAACATGGGGTTCGAATTGTACAAAAGATTCAGGTTTGTATACCAGATTTGTTGTAATCAGCTGAAGCAGTGTTAAGAAATGTGAATTACCCTTTGGTGCAGCTTCAGTAATAACACTAGATTTATGCTAAATATGAAAACCTTCTCGATTGTATGGGATTTGGCATCCTTGAATAATTTAACTTTGCATGATTGTAGCTATGATAATGATTTTTCATTCAGTGTGCTGTGTTTAAAGGTAATGTTAAGTTTCTCATATGCAAAAATGATGTAATCTCTAGTCAGGTAATACCTAAAGGGTATCAGGCCGTAGGTGCGAGACCTTTAGATTACTCGAGGAGGTTGATCCTCATGAATTATGTACTTGGTGCCGAGGGCGAGATTGCTCTCGGGCCAACACTTGTATTGTTTCTGTGTCTTAGTCGGAGGAGCAGTGGGAGTGCTACGAGGGGAAGAAGAAAGCGCGTAAACCGGCCAAGGTGTCGTCGGAAGGCTTTCCAGCGACACCATTGGTTATGGACATGTCTTCTTCTTTCTTCCTGCCATGTCAGCTCCTGCGTATGGCTTCTTCCCCTTCGGGAGACGTGTCACGTTCCACTTCTTCACTCAACCAGTCGAGTGTAGAAGAGGGGGGGGCACCCTGACGTGCGGTTGTACTTGGGGTCTTCAGTTTGCTCGGAGTGGGAACTTCCCCCCCCCCACACCCCCGGGCAAATGGGAACCCACCCCCCCTTCCTACTAACCCGACCCTTGCCTCCTCAGGTGTGTCTGCCGCTGTGGGTGGAGATCTCAAGCAGGTCTGGTATCCGCTGGGACTCCTGGGCACGCCGAGTATTCAGAGGCTGTTGTATCATCTGGCTGTTCAGGGTGCTGATCCGATGATGCATGGCCCAGTGACGCTGACGACGACAACGGTGTCAATGCCTGGGTATGCCGCTCCTCCCCACCTAGTTTACACCCAGCACGTGGCAATGGTGACCCCTACAGTTGCGGCCCAGGCCCTGCTGCCATACGTGCCGAGGACGGAGATGACCCCACCGCATGGTTTTGCTGCCCCTGCCCCAGCCCTTGACTTTCGGTGCCCTAAGAGTTCCCCGCTCGACCTGCCGCCAGTTCCGGTTGTCGCCGCCCAGGTTCCAGATCCTGCCGTCTATGCTCCAGCCCGTGGTGTTACTGCTCCCACCGCAGGTCCCTCCGGACAGGTGCAGCTGGGCCGTGTTGCTTCGGCAACTGCCCCAGCTCCGTCCTGGATGGAGGACCTGATGGTGGTCCTGAGGAAGCTGACGAAGAGGAAGGTGTCATCGTCTTCGTCGTCGTCTGCAGCCGCCTCTTCCACTTCGACTTCCAAGGTCGCCCAGCCGAGAAAGAAGAAGGTAGCCTCCCCCCCCCCCCCCCCCGCCGTAAGAAGTCTCGCTCAGAGACCTCTAAGGGTCTGTCCCACTCCAATGGGACAGTTGGGGCTTCCGCTGGTCCTCCTGTTCCCTCGGGAATGGGGCCTGTCTCTCCTCCCACAAGGAAGAAGACGGGGACCAGAGGGGTACTGGCTACCACCAGTACTTCTTTTCCTAGTGCCAGAGGCTCTGCCTCGGCATCGGGAACCGTCTTGGCCGCTCGTTCGCGAGCGGTACCAAGTGTACGGTCACCCACGGATGACCATGCAGCCAGGGTCCAGACCGCTGAGCCTGCTCACCGGCAGGACCCATGCACGTAGCTGAAGACTGGTGGCAGTCGCTCAGGCGACTCCCGCCAGACTGGCGATCGCTCTCATAGCGATCCCCCAGTCCCTTGGGTTGATGTGACGGTCCCACAGAACCATACGCGGGCTGAGGCAAGGAAGAGGTCCCCCGGTCACCAGGCCCAGTCTCGGCTGGGCCAGGTACCGTGACGCGTCTTGAGGACGGTGCATGCTCCCACCGTGCCAGTGGACTCCCGGCCATCGCTCCCACCAGGACCGGACGGATAGGTTGACAGGTAGCAGCTCTCCTGACACTCGGGACCGTCGCTACCATTCTCGGTCCAGCGTCTCTCCTCAGGGAGACCACGGGACTAGACTTGCAGCCCGATCGTCACCACGGGTTGGAGATTGCTTGCAGCCCCCCCAGCACACCGGCTCTGCTGGTAGGCAGGGGGGGAGCATCAGGTCTGTCTCTCCTATCCCTTCAACCTCCTCGGGCTACACCAGGAGCAAGGCGATCAGGAGCGACCGTGAGGAGTGCGCTTCTCATGGTCCCACCGTGAGGGCCTACGAACCTGGCACGGTCTCGGGACCAACCAGATCGTACGCTCAAGTGTTTGGAGGAGACCAAGAGGGGTCTGCTGTGGTTCCTCCTGTGGAAGGAGGAGGATCTCAGGATGTGTTCTCCCTGGATGGACTTGATGGTCCATCTTCTTAGGACGCGGTCACTCCCGAGATCCAGAGGTTGTTTGCAGAGGTCATTGCGCTGATTCGTCAGCACAACAACCTCTGGGAAGGATCGGTGCTCCCTCCCTCCGAGCCTCCATCGAGGTTGGAGTCGTTCTGGGAGCCTAAGAGGGAACCCAGAATGACGGTAGGTCTGCCCCAATCAACCTTGGCCGGCGGTGTGTTGGGCCAGGTGAACTCTCTTGTCTCCGGACAGGAGGGATCGCTTAGGTCTGGCAGGTCGACCAAGCTGCTTCCCCCTCCTCTACCACGACAGAGGCAGTTCTACGTGCCATCAGAGGACCCGCTACCGCCCAAACAGTTTAACCCAGAGCTAGCTAGGCTAAATCCGGGGGTGTCTCTTCAACACCTGCTGGCCGATAACCAGAGCAAGAGGCACTGGCCTTGGAAGCGACTGCCATAGCAACATTCCAAGCAGTCTCCTGGCTGGACCTGTGGTCCCTCATGGTGTTCAGAGTCGTGGCCTCCTTGGGAAACATCACTCCCGAAGGGGACCCGGCCTTCGGGAGATTTTGTCAGTCTGGAGGTAGGGCTATTTCCTACCTGGCCCACCAAACGGCCAACCTGTGGGCCAACCTGGTTCTGAGACGCCGGGACGCAGTCCTCGCTCGAGTGACCAGGTCGGCAGGGCGTGAGGCAGCTTTGGGTCTGAGGAACGGACTGGTGCTGGGTTCCTCCTCTCTCTTCCCTAGAGAGATGGTGGACGCTGCGGTGGAATAGCGGTGCACTGAGGACAGTGACCGCCTAGTACGCCAGGCAGTCTCGAAGGCGGCTGGGCAGCCTCGAGCCACTGCGGCCAAGTCTCGGAGTTTGGCTAGCGCTTCCTCTGCAGCCAAGACGACTTCCTCGTCAAGGCCGAGAGGAAAGACCCAGCCTTCAACTTCTGCTGTAAGGAGTGATCGTCAGCCCTCCTCCCAGTCCTCCTTCTCCCGAGGAGGATCCAGGAAGAAGAAGTAGAAGAAGGGGAAACTGTAGGGACAGCGTTCCCCCTCACCTGCTGCCGGAAGTGGGGGGGTGCGTGGCGAGCCATGAGGCAACTTGGCAGTGCTACGGAGCCGAGACCTGGATAGTGGATGTCCTTCGGGAGAGATATCTACTTCCTTTCGAGTTGCAGCCACCCCTCACCTCCAACCCAGTCCATCTGCAGACGTACGTTCCGGTTCAGCCAGGGACGTAGCTCTTCGGCAAGAGGGAGAAGTCATGCTGAGCAAACGAACTGTGGAGATCATATGGGATCAGTCGCTGGGCTTCTACAGCCGACTTTTCCTGGTAGAGAAGTCATCGGGAGCTGGTGCCCGGTGATAGATCTCTCTCCCTTGAACCGATTCGTTCGCCAGACTCGGTTCACGATGGAAACGGCATGCTTCATGCTTGATTCCGTCAGGGAGAACGACTTCATGCTTTCTGTGGACCTGAAGGATGCGTATTTCCAAATACCTATCCACCAGTCCTCCAGGAAGTACCTCCGCTTCATCCTCGACGGGACGGTGCACCAATTCAGGGCACTTTGCTTCGGTCTCTCAACCGCCCCACAGGTGTTCACGCGAGTGTTCATGCTGGTGTCTGCTTGGGCCCATTCAGCAGGGATACGTCTTCTGAGGTATCTCGACGATTGGCTGGTCCTGGTGAGCTCCTGCTCGCAGTTGCTACAGGACAGGGATCGACTCCTCGAATTCTGCCGTGATCTCGGGATCGTGGTGAACTTCGAGAAGTCAGATCTCGAGCCCAAGTAGAGGATGAAGTACCTGGGCATGCTGATCGACTCGGTAGCAGGACGAGTCTTCCCCACAGACTCGCGGATCAGCAGGTTCAGGGAGGCAGCCGGATGGTTCCTGTCTCGACAGGAGCAGCCAGCTCAGCAGTGGCTTGTTGTGACCGGTCACCTGTCATCTCTCGAGAAGTTAGTCCCTCACGGGCATCTTCACCCGCGGTCTCTTCAATGGAGGCTAAAGGAGTGTTGGTCACGGGCAAGAGATGCGCCATACCTCCCCGTCCCTCTCATGGAAGAGGTGAGGCAGGACCTAGCCTGGTGGCTGGACAACAGGAACCTCTTAAGAGGAGTGCCTCTCCGCATTCCTTCTCCCCCCCCCCCCCCCCCCCCCGCTGGAGATGCTGCTGTTCTCAGAAGCATCGACCGAGGGATGGGGCGCACACCTGGAGGAATTGCTGGCTGCAGGTGTGTGGGACCATCACGACAAGCCCCTTCACATCAACGTCCTGGAGCTCAAGGCAGTGTTCCTCGCTCTCCAAGAGTTCCGGGAATGGCTGATGGGACGCTCAGTGGTGTTGATGAGCGACAACACCACGGTAGTGACATACATCAACAAACAGGGGGGGCCTAGTATCCCTCCCGTTGCACCAGTTGACAATACAGGTGCACGTGTGGACCGTAGCCCACTCGGTAGAGCTGTCAGCCTGATACATTCCAGGCAAGAGGAACGTAGTGACAGACAAGCTCAGCCATCGGAATCAGGTGATCGGGACGGAATGGTCCCTTCACCCAGACGTGGCAGAAAGGCTCTTCCCCCTGTGGGGGCAAATCTTTGGACGATTCTGATGGCACCCAAATGGCCTCAGGCCGTTTGGTATCCAGACCTGCTGGCTCTTCTCCCCGAGGCACCGAGAGAGATTCCCCTCTGGCACAACCTCCTGTGCCAATGTTACGGCTTCTGAGAGAGGTCCGCTTCAGGTTCGATATGAAATAAATTAAAAAAAAAAAATATTTCAACACCAACAATTGAAACTGGGGAGACGAATATAGAAAGAAACACTAACACAACAAAGGTTTATTTACAAGTTTACTAACATAGGTAAATGCAGAATGGTATCTCCTATTTACATAAAAAGATAGAATCTTACACTGCATGAACTGGGGGAACAGTGAGGCAATTCAAATACTTGCTAGTCAATTTGGCAATTCGAAGCGGTGGCTTCACAAAAGGAAAACGGTGATTGCAGACGTTCTCTTGACTCTGTATTGCAGAAAATAGTCTACTTGTAAGGCAGGAACTCCCCAAAACCTCTAGCAGGACCTTTTCTTCTCTGAAGTCTGCTCGACGTCGAGATAACACTGCCGTCCACTCCTGAAGACGACTAGACCAGTATCCAACCAACTCCCGAGCAACTTTTCTTCTGATCCTTTGTCAGTCCCTTTTCTCTCTTATCTCTCACGGATGATCTCTGCTGCTGCTGATCTCTCACTGATAATCTGATCTGTGGCTCTTACTGAGGATATCTCTCTGTGACTAACTGGTGTCTCTCTTTTACGATCTCTCTATATCTCCTCCTCCTGCTGCTACTTCGTCCGTCGTATTTATACTGCATTCTGGGGGCCGAGCCTACGGTGAACGTCACAGGCTCCAGAGATTTCCGGAACTTCTTAGATGAATCTAGACAAGGTATTGCATCAGAAATCGTGGTATTTCTCACGTCACGACAGCGTCTGACAGGTTCCACACCACTCCTGCCGATTCTAGAACCATCATGAAAACAGGTACCTCCAACACAATGCGCTAACGCCTCCTTGCTGCCGAACTTCTCGAAAATGCATTCTCCTTTCCTTTATCTTTCTTTGCTAGGAAGCAATTACCATCACACGCCCCCCAAAAGAGAAAAAAAATGAAATCAACTGATTTTATTTTTTTTTTTAAAGAGAAGCAAGAATTAAAGAGCAGGGAAACAATTCTGCATAAAGCTTTAATACTTTTTCATCCACTTAACCACTCGTACCAAAACAGAAAACGGTCATTAGGCTACTCATTCTGAAAAAACTAGAGAGGCTATCTGCTATAACATTATCCTTCTCTCTTACTATTTCCGTTTTCTGAACTCTGATTAAAACTTATAAATACTAAAACACCTCTTGTGGTTTTCTCAAAACTAATCTCACTCAGTAACACTGTTACACAGGCAGAGGCCACGACACAGGGCGTTGTTTATAATTCTGAAGCAAATTTACATTCATTGCCTTTGCTCTACTCTTACCCACATTAATTCTATAATGTATATTTCCCCTCTTCTCTAAAACTGAAAAAGGACCTTCGAACTTATAAGGTAAAGCGGAACCTTCCTTCTGTACTAGTACTAAAACTTTATCTCTTACACACAAACTTCTTTCTTTTGCTCTAAGATTAAGTTTTCCTTCAGTTTCCCCTTGACTTCCTCTCGCGTTTTCTTTTGCTAAGTGCCAAGCGCTTCTGTTCTTCTCCGCTAGCTGCCAAACATCACTTAAATTGTTTTTATAATATTCAAGATTAGCTATGCAATCATCTCTACCTTTACTTCTAGGCAAAGTTCCGAACATATTTATAAATACATTCTCAAAAGATTCGCCTACTGAAGGAATATTACACAACTGAATTCTAGGAATTACTTGAATCGGTTTCCCGGCAATTTGATATTCATGACAGCTTAAAACATACCTCATCACGTCATTTTTCATTTTAGGCCAAAAGTACGCCCTACTAATACACTTGAAAGTTTTATTTGCTCCTAAATGTCCTTGCTCATCATGTGTTAACTTCAAAACTAGCTCACGAAACTTCCTAGGAACTACTAATTGTTCTGAGACTTCCCCTTTACTACCCGACTCAGGACGAAAATGACACAAAACTTCGTCCTTTACACAAAAGGTTTCCTTACACACATCATCGAGATCATCATCCAGCTCACATTCAAAAATTTGGGTTAGTGTCTCATCCTCTCTCTGCAACTTGACTAGCTCATCCTTATCCAAAACGTTAGAGCCTAATTCATCACCGTAACTAGGACTAGATACAGGTACATTTACAACGTTACTCTCTACAGCTACGCCTTCCCTTTGGCTATCACTGTCAACGATAGAGTTAGGTCTCTCAGCCACACTCATGCCAAGATCAACCTCGCTACCTCTATCACACTCGTTCGAATCCACGAACTTGCTCACGTTTGAATCAACGAACAAATTATGACTGTAGTCTACGTCTGTATCTAAACCCGACCTAGTTACTACAATTTCAGGCACTGGAATATTCCTCCCAACAGGATTCACATTCTTGGATAAAGCTAAGTCATTACCGACAATAATGTCAACACCTTTGACGGGCAAACTGTCCACAACTGCAAGTTTTACTTCTCTTGACACTACCTGACTTTCTAAATTCAACTTCAACAAAGGACAAAGAACACAAGTGTTAGGAAATCCACCTAACATGACTTTCTCTTCCATATTGATTTCTGCCCTGTTCGGCACACACTCTATCCTAATCAGTGAGACAGCAGATCCTGTGTCTCGAGGCAAGACCACTTCTCTCAAATCTACTCCTCCAAGAGAGGAAACTACGCCTTCTGACAGAAATTCCCCAAAAATTTTCCTAGTTTCTCTCATCACATCATTCCTACTAGATGAAAGGTTAACTAGCGATACTGGTTTCTTACCGTCCTTCCTTTCTACTGCACAATTTCTCGCTAAATGCCCTTTCCCATTACATCGGAAACAAGTTAATTCTGAGCCACTAGATGCCACTTTACTCTTACAAACCTTAGACGTATGACCAGGTTTTCCGCATGTATAACAGGAATAGTCACTTTTACTCGCATTGCTATTACTAGGACTGAAACTTTTACTGCTTTGTACTCTACCAGATGAAGGATCATTTCGTTTTTTACTAACACTCAAATTATGAGTTAGACTATATTCGTCAGCTAGCCTAGTTGCTCCTGCAAAAGATACTTCTCGCCTATCCTCTATATAAAGTTTAATCTCAGGGGATACGTTATCTTTGAAGTTTTCTAACAACACTAAGTTCTTCAAACTATCAAAATCCTCAACCTTAGCAGAAGTTAACCAATCAAAATAACAGCCTTTCTAACTTCTTACCATATTCTACATACGTAGTATTTTCATCCTTTCTCAAATTTCTAAATTTATTACGATATGCCTCTGGTACTAACCTATATGCACTAAGAACAGTTTCTCTCACGATATCGTAATTATCACATTCCTCCTTAGACATGCAACTATACACAGTAAGGGCCCTACCACTCAAAACTGATTGCAAATATAAAGTCCATGTTTCTTTAGGAGAACCTACTCGTTCCATTAACTTCTCAAAACACATGAAATATGTCGTAACATCTTTCTCATCGAACTTTGGTACTAATTTTAGCACTGCACTCATACCTAACGTATCAGCTTCATTTCCGTTCTCGCCTGACTGACTGTTACGAGTACTTTCCCTTAACCGAGCAATTTCCAACTCATGCATACGCTCTTTCTCTCTCTCTTCCTGCTCATGCATACGCTCTTTTTCTCTCTCTTCCTGCTGCATTACCAACATCTCTCTCTCTTGCTGCATTCTCATTGCTTCTCTCTCTTGCTGCATTTTCATTACTTCTCTCTTAGCCACTCTTTCATCTCTCTCATGCTTTTCCCTTTCTTTCTTCTCAACATACTCACCGAGATCATTCCCCTCTAGACCTAGTAGCCTACCCGATTCAATATACTCTTTCACCATCTCACTCATCCTGGTTCTTTCTATATTCTCCGTTTCAAACTGTTAAAGTGTTGATAGCCTTAGCAAGGTCGCCACAATGTTATGGCCTCTGAGAGAGGTCCGCTTCAGGTTCGATATGAAATAAATTAAAAAAAAAATTATTTCAACACCAACATTTGAAACTGGGGATACAAATATAGAAAGAAACACTAACACAACAAAGGTTTATTTACAAGTTTACTAACATAGGTAAATGCAGAATGGTATCTCCTATTTACATAAAAAGATAGAATCTTACACTGCATGAACTGGGGGAACAGTGAGGCAATTCAAATACTTGCTAGTCAATTTGGCAATTCGAAGCGGTGGCTTCACAAAAGGAAAACGGTGATTGCAGACGTCCTCTTGACTCCGTATTGTAGAAAATAGTCTACTTGTAAGGCAGGAACTCCCCAAAACCTCTAGCAGGACCTTTTCTTCTCTGAAGTCTGCTCGACGTCGAGATAACACTGCCGTCCACTCCTGAAGACTAGACCAGTATCCAACCAACTTCCGAGCAACTTTTCTTCTGATCCTTCGTCAGTCCCTTTTCTCTCTTATCTCTCACGGATGATCTCTGCTGCTGCTGATCTCTCACTGATAATCTGATCTGTGGCTTTTACTGAGGATATCTCTCTGTGACTAACTGGTGTCTCTCTTTTACGATCTCTATATCTCCTCCTCCTCCTGCTACTTCATCCGTCGTATTTATACTGCATTCTGGGGGCCGAGCCTACGGTGAACATCACAGGCTCCAGAGATTTCTGGAACTTCTTAGATGAATCTAGACGAGGTATTGCATCAGAAATCGCGGCATTTCTCACGTCACGACAGCGTCTGACGGGTTCCACACCACTCCTGCCGATTCTAGAACTATCATGAAAACAGGTATATTCAACACAATGCGCTAACGCCTCCTTGCTGCCAAACTTCTCGAAAATGCATTCTCCTTTCCTTTATCTTTCTTTGCTAGGAAGCAATTACCATCACAGCCAACCACACGTGGAACGGTACCACCAAGCCGTTCCGTCCCTGTGTCTTCACTGCTGGCTGTTATCCACCGTCTCTTGCGAGAGAGAGGCTTTTCTTGCCAAGCAGCAACAGAGATGGCAGGGTACCTCAGACAGTCCTCTGCAGCGGTGTACCAGGGGAAGTGGTCTGTCTTCTGTGGTTGGTGTGGTGGACGGGGTCTCTCTCCACTCAGAGCTGAACCACTCTTCAACAGGTAGCAGATTTCCTCGTCTTCCTTCACCGAGAGAAGCTCCTCTCTGTCTCCACAGTTAAAGGCTACAGAGCCGCTCCAGCCCTAGTCCTTAAACTGCAGGGAGTGGACATTTCCACCTGCATGGAAATCTCCCTCCTGATGAAGAGCTTCGAGAGGTCTTGCCCACCCAGGGAACTCAGGCCCCTGGGGTGGGACATGACTCTCATCCTTAGAAGTTTGACTCGCAGACCCTTTGAGCCACTCCAAGAGTCGTCAGACAGGGATCTGACCCTCAAGACTGTCTTTCTGCTGGCCCTGGCATCGGCAAAGAGAGTAGGGGAACTGCATGGTCTTTCTTTCGATGTCAAGCACTCAAGGGGATGGGGATCAGTGATGCTCGATTTCGTCCCGGACTTCGTAGCGAAGACTAAGAACCCTTCGATCCCTGACGACCAGTTCGAGTCATTCCCGATCCCCTCCCTAAAGGACTTCACCAACAATGATGTGGATGAGATGCTGCTTTGTCCTGTGAGGGCGCTACGGCGCTATCTGAAGAGAACTCGTCACCTCAGGCCTGAGTGTCGACGCCTCTTCGTTATCACCGGGGTTACCAAGAAGGAAATGTCCAAGAACACTTTCTTTCTGGCTTTGTGAGGTAATCCGGAAGGCGTACACTTCAGACAGGAGTGACGGCACCAGTACCCTTTGTCCGAGAGCCCATGAAGTCAGAGGTATTGGTCCAACCCTTGGGTTCCGCAAGAACTTCTCCATGGCACAGGTGCTGAAGGCAGGGGTTTGGGCCAACCAGACCACTTTTACCCCCTTCTACTTTCGGGATATCACCCATAGGTCCTTGAGCACTTTTTTCTTGGGACCCGTGGTGGCTGCTCATCAAGTTGTGTAGCTTACCCAGCTCTCTCGCCGGACAAGGTAGCATCTCATCCTTGTGAGACTGCATGAATGAGTGTGACTGGCTTTTCTTCCTCCTCTTTTCTTACCTCTCCCTGCGGGCAGAGGGTGGCGGTCGTTACTATGCTGGACAGGATGCCGATGCAGGTAAGCTATCCGACTGAGCCCCATCCTATCCCTTTCATTAGGGATAGGAGCAGTTACCCACCACTCCCCTAACAAGGGGGGGAGTGGATGCCAACAAGAGACAAACCCAAGACTTTATATTTGGCTCTTGTGTAGGAACTAGTTCTTGCTTGCTATTCATAAGAGGCACACTTGCCTCCCTCTTATGAATTTGGTCCAGAGGTCTGACCACTGATCCTGTGACGCACACCCTGATCAGTTGGACAGAGGCTAGGATCCCTTCCTCTGCTCTTATGACCAGGGAGGGAACCAAGGTCGGACGAACACCAGTCTGTTCATAAGACTCAGATTCCACCCACCAATAAGTGAGTCTTCCATATTTAAAGGACCGATGGTTTGTATTACAAGTCGGAACAAATCACAATTTGAAGTAAATTGTATTTTTCCTAACTATACAAACCTGAGGTCCTTTACACATAGTCCCATCTTATGCCACCCCTCACTCTGTTCCTGGGCCTAAAGCAAAGTGAATGTTTACCCTCCAGTCGGGCGGGATTCCCGACTATCGGACAAGCAGTTAACTACGGAATCACCTTGTTCAAAAGCTTACGACTGGTCCAGCTGTGCTGTAAGTATATTCCATATGTAAAGGACCTCAGGTTTGTATAGTTAGGAAAAATACAATTTATGACAAATTGTGATTTCATTGATTTTTACTGTCTATTGTATTTAGCCTTTGTATTTTCATTTGAATGAATTCCATAGAATATAGAATTTAGGCCAAATGCCAAGCAGTGGGGCCTATAAAGTCATTCAGTCAGTGCTGAAAGGGAGAAGGATTGAAAGGTGTATTGTTCATACGTGAACAAACCCTCTGTCTTAACAATAGAATAGGATACTTTCTAGCGCCTAGTTGGATCCGGTTAAAAAGCAGATGAAAGCAAGGAATCTTGTGATATCTGGCAAGGCATGCATAGATCGGGTGAAGAGTGGTCAAGGACCACGTACCTACGCCACTGCGTCAGTCTTTTCTTTAACCGCCTGGGCAAGAGTCGTGGTTGACCTTTCTTGGCCTCTACCTGGTTCATTGCCTGTTTCGTATGTGTTTAGTGTGTGTGTGTGTGTGTGTGTGGCTGATAGTATGGCTTCTCCTGCTCCTTCTCGGCCTCATCAACGTGTATGCCACGGAATCCCAGGTTTTCCATGTTATCATTTTTTGGCTTCTGCGGCGACCGATCCCCACATCACGTGTAGCAGGTGACTTTCTCATTTTTGTACTATAACAAATCCTTGCATGGAATGCCGGACATGGCCTAAAGAGCAGTGGAAGTCGTTTTATAGCAAGAGAGAGCTACGGAGGGTTTCAAGTCTTCCTTCATGGGAAGGTTTTTTGCCTCTTCCCGATGCTTCGTCTCCTGCAGTATTCACCCCCCACAGTAGCGTTGTGCCTGTGTCTCCTTCCTTTTCTTCCATTGATTAATCACTGGAAGTATCGGGAGGCCCTCAGGCTAATTTTTATAATGTCGCCCCTTCTTCAGGAGTTAATTTGATTCCTGGGAAGGGGGAGGCTTTTTCATCATTCTCATTTATTCCAGAGTCGGAGGCGTCCAAGATGGCGGCGATTTGGAAGACGCTCAGGTTAGGGGTCCCCTGTCCTTGGAGGGGTTGATAGCGCACTTTATGGAGGCTCACTAACCCCCACCTCAGCCTGGCCAGCCCCTCCCCCTCCTCCCGGCCTCGTCTTCGTGGGTAGCCGAGGTCAGCCATCTTGTATTGCTCCGCCAGTGACTGTTGCCGTTTCTTCCAGTCGGAGGGAAGCCGTGGCGTCAGCCCCATTGATGACGTCACAGGATCAGTCGTTGTGTATTCCTCTGCCAGTGGCGTCTGCTTCCCCTTCAGACCGAGGGGAAGCCGTGATGTCATCACCACTTGTTATGTTACTTCCATCGATGACGTCACTCCCAGTCATCTCCTCTGCACTGCCTCTCTCAGCTGTGATGTCATCTCTGCCGCCCAGTTCACTGCATCTCCCTTCCATGCCATCGGAGCCTTCTCTTACAGATCAGTCTGAGGTTATATGCCAGGCGGTGCTTAAGAGGTTGGACTCTGTTTCGGGATGATAAGTTGGCTGCCTTTTCGGCTGGGAGGACTGAAAGGAAGTGTGTTGCATCGTCCCTGCCTCCTGCGAAGAGATCGCGTAAGAAACCAGTGCTGTTTTCCTCTCCCTCTTCCCCCTCCACGCCACGTCGGCGTATCAAGCGTTGGGAGGAACAAAGCAGAAGTGTTCTCGAGAGTGTTGGTGTTTCAGAGAGTGTTAGTATATCTTCCCTTGTGCAATCTGCAGTGGCTGCTTCGTCCTCTGCATTGAATCGCGAGCGTGTTGCAACCTCCCCTGTCCATGCACATGATGCAAGTGCTCCTACTTCCCCATGGCCTATTCATCGCCATAAGGATCTCAAGGCACCTGTCAAGAGGTTGAAGGTGGTGAGCACGGAGTTGGTGCAGCAGGAGTGTTTGCCTGCCCCTCTCCCTGGTGCTTCCAAGAGTTCGAATCTGGGGGATTCTCCTTCGATCTCGAGTGTTCGGGATTCCTCTCCAACTCACATTCGTACGTCTGCCACGCCCGTGACCATTCACAGACATGTTAATGAGTCATCTGTTGGAGGAGTGTGTAGTGATGTTCCTAGTGTTGTAGTGGGTTCGTCTCAGGAGCCAGCATATGGACCCAGCCCAGACAGGTTAGTTGGTGTTTTGGGCTGTTTGGCTGCTGATCCTTCGGTTAATTTTAATGAGGACGGTGCCTTAGATGAGCCTACACGTTCTGCTAGTCGTCGGTCTCCGTTGCCAGAGCAGGAGGAGGGAGACACGCAAGAGTTGTCAATCTCATTCGTAGGTTCAACAATTTGGAAAGTAGGACTCAGGCTCAGTCGTCTTACACTCCTTCTTGCATGGAAGCCTTGGTGGGAGCTACGCAAAATCCCAAATCATCTCTTCAGCTTCCCTTGTCGGGACACGTCCAGTCGGTCTTGTATAAGGTTAACGCCTCTGTTTCGGACCGGGACGGTTCACTTCGCTCTAAAGGCTCTGCCAAGCGACTACCCCTGCCGTTCATGAGACATAGAAAGTACTCTGCTACAAACTCTGCATTTTAGATGTCGCACCATCTTAACCCAGACGTCATTTGCCTGAAGCCGGAATTGCCTTTGGAGCAGGTGAGGTCGGTGGCTCCGTCCTTGTCTCCATAAGATGCCTCAGCATTGGAATCTGTGGCAGCCTCCATGTTGCAGACGGTTTCTTGGCTGGACTTCTGGTCTGTGATCATTGCCATGATAGCTTCTGACAGGTTCCCTGAAGGGTTGGTGAGTGCATTCATGCTTGCCAGTCTGTTGCAGTCTGGAGGCAAGGTGTTTTCATATATGGCTCACCTCAGTGTTAATTTATGGGCTAACCTCCTCCTGATTAGAAGTGACACTGCTTTATCTAGGATGGAGAGATCAGTTGACAAAGAGTCCTTGCTGGCATTGAGAAACGGAGATCTGTTGGAGTCCCAATTTTTGTTTCCTCGGACTGAGCTCGAAAATGCAATAGACCAGTGCCGGGCTGACACCAAAGACAGACTGGTGCACCAGGCTGTGTCTAAGTCAGAGTCTCGTCCTTGAAGACGTCCAGCTCCTCCTCCTCCTCCTCCCCCTGTCCAGCAGCAGTCACGAAGATTGTCGCCTTGTGGGCCGTCGAGGAGTTCGATTTCAGCAGGGCCTTCCCATTCGGCTCAGCCTAGGTCAGAGGACCAACGTCCCTTTCACTCTCGATCCTTTAAGCCAATAAGGGGCCCAAGAGGCAGAGGTTCAGCGCCTCTCCCTATCCTGTGCCATGGGTGGGCCACTGGGCCAAGTGGCAGAGTTATGGGGGGGAGAAGTGGGTGGTAGATGTCCTTCGGTAGGGTACCTACTGCCATTTGACTTCTCTCCTCCTCTGTCAGACAAGCTGCAGCTCAGGAAGGCATATCCTCCAGATTCTCTGAAGTTCTTGGCTCTTCGTGAGGAAGTGCAGAAGATGCTGGACAAGGATGCAATAGAGGAAGTGGTGCGTCCATCTCCAGGGTTTTACAGTCACATCTTCTTGGTGCCCAAGGCGTCGGGAGGATTGAGACCTGTGATCGACTTATCCGCCTTGAATCACTTCATCAGGAAACATGGTTCAAGATGGAGACCCCGCATTCAGCGTTGGCAGCCGGGAGGGGAGGGGACTTCATGCTGTCGATAGACTTAAGGGAAGCATACATCCAAATCCCTATTCATCCGATGTCCAGGAAGTTCCTTTGCTTCTCTCTTTGGGTTCCTCTGTCTCTGGAAGTGAGAGAGAAGACCTTCGTTGGTGGTTGGACGACCGGAATCTTTCGAAGGGTGTCCCTCTGCGTTCTCTTCCACCAGACTTCCTTCTGTTCTCAGACGCCTCCCTCGCAGGTGGGGGAGCTCATTAGGCAGCCTCATTGCTTCAGGCACTTGGAGTTTGGAGGACAAACAGCAACATATCAACGTCTTGGAGTTGAAGGCAGCTTTCCTGGGTCGTTCTCATGTCGGACAACACCACGGTGGTAGCCTATGTGAACAAGCAGGGAGGCCTGGTTTCTCATCAACTTCACGCCTTGACCGTCGAGGTTCATCAGTGGGCGGTCAGCAATTAGGTAGAGCTCTCAGCCAGGTATATCTCAGGCAAACGGAATGTGGTCGCAGACAAACTCAGTCGTCGGGATCAGATCCTAGGCATAGAGTGGTCCCTTCATCAAGTGGCAGCAGACTAGCTCTTCCAGGCTTGGGGGAGACCCATGCTGGACCCTTTTGCAACTCACTTCAACAGGAAGCGGGGATATTCTGTTCTGTGGTCCCAGATCCTTTAGCGTTAGCAGAGTACGCATTCCAACATCCCTAGGACAACCTGGAGGTGTATGCCTTCCTTCCGTTTTGTTTGATCCGTCAGGTTCTGAAAAGGCTAATGAGTTCACAGGGTCTCAGGATGACTTTGGTAGCTCCTCTGTGGCCTCAGGCGGAATGGTTCCCTTATCTGCTGCCGTTGTTGTCAGAGGTTCCGAGGGAAATTCACCCTTGACAACATCTCCTGTGTCAGCCGCATGCGGAAAGTTTCCACCAGTCAGTAGAATCCCTGTCTCTTCACGGTTGGAGGCTATCAAGTATCTCCTCCGAGCGAGAGGCTTTTCTCAGAGAACAGCAGGGCATATGTCCAGCAGTCTCGGAAAGTCAACCTCGGCAGTTGACCAAGGCAAATGGGCAATCTACTGTGACTGGTGTCGTAAACGGGGTTTTTCTCCACTTGCAACCTCTATTCAGCGAATAGCAGACTTTTTAACCTTCCTCAGAGATGAGAAACATTTGTCTGTTTCTGCCATTAGAGGCTACAGGGTGGCCCTGAGTTCGGTGTTATGCCATAGAGGTATCGACATCTCTTCCTGGGAACTTTCCTTGCTAGTTAAAGGGTTTGAGCAGTCGAGTTCTCCTAGAGCGCTCAAGCCTCCAACGTGGGATGTTTCCTTGGTTCTCAAGAGCTTCAAGAGCTTCACTAAGAGTCCATATGAGCTCTTGCATCCCTCATCTGACAGGAACTTGACGCTCAAGACAGTTTTCCTTCTGGCCTTGGCATCTTCCAAGAGGGTAGGAGAGCTCCACAGTCTAAGCTATGATGTGAAGCACACCAGGGGTTGGGGGTCGGTGTCCTTCGAATTTGTCCCGGAATTCGTGGCCAAGACCCAAAATCCCTCTGTGCACGATGACAGGTTCACTTCGTTTTCCATTCCATCACTGAATGACTTTGTGGGTGGTGATGCTCAAGAGCTTTTTTGTGTCTTGTCCGGGCCCTGCGTTGCTATCTTAAACAGACTCGGCACCTTAAACCAGGCTGCCGCAGACTTTTTGTTAGCACAGGCCTACGAAGAAAGAGGTCTCTAAGAATACCATCTCTTTTTGGATACGGGAATCCATCAGACAGGCATACTTGACTCTTGATGATTCCACCACCACGTCTGTGCAGGCTAGAGTGCATGACGTTTGGGGTATTGGTCCCTCTCTCGCTTCCAAAAAGAACTTGGCTGTACATAGAGTGCTGAGCGCTGGTGCTTGGTTACACCAGTCCACGTTCACCTCTTTCTATCTTAAGGATGTTGCCCACAGATCTTCGGACACATTTTCCCTGGGTCTTGTGGCTGCCCAACAGGTTGTGTAACTCATAGTTGCCCTTAACAGGGCACTTTTGTATCTTACCTAAGATGATTGTGTGGATGAGAGAATGAGTGAGTTGGCTGGTCTCCTTCTTTCTCTTGTGCCTTTCCTTCTTCCTTCGAACGGATTAAGGAATAGACACATCATTCGCTGGACTGGTCTGATACAGGTGAGTAAGGTAGTCATACGGATAGTGTGGTTGCTTCATATACAAATATCAAACCCTCTATTCGGTAGCATATGCTCCACTCCTTGGCAAGGAGGAGTTGTGAGTAGTACAATTCCTAGTGTATTGGTTCGCTTTTGGACAGTCAAAGTTTCTCTTTGGTTCCCGATACAATGATTCTCCCATATATCATTGTACGTCACTCAGAGTCTGAGTGGTTAGATAACAATTTATCTAGCTTCTCAATGGGCTTCAGTCTCTATCCAGAAGTCATTTCTTCTGGAAGCCGGTTTAGGATGTCTTGTACCTGCTCGAAGTATAAGTCTATCCTATTGTTAAGACCGAAGGATTGTTCGCGTATGAACAAATGACCAATTTTTATAAGAAAATTTGTATTTTTCATAGCCACAAACCTGAGGTCTTAGCATTATACTGCCTGCCTCTAACCGCCCCTCTGTTTGTTAAGACATCCTGAGTTGGGAAAGACTGACACAGTGGCGTAGGTGCATGGTCCTTGACCACTCTTCACCCAATCTACGCATGCGTTGCTAAATATCACAAGATTACTTGCTTTCATCTGCTTTTTAACCGGATCCAGCTAGGCACTAGAAATTATCCTATTCCATTTCACTATGAAACAATTGTTATAGAGGGTGGAAAGTTAGATGGAAGAAAGAGATTATGAATGAAGGTACACTAAAAGGAATGAGAGGTTGCAGCTAGGGGCCAGAGGGATGCTGCAAAGATCCTTTAGTAATGCCTGCATGCACCATGTGAGGTACACTGATAGTACTACCCCCAGACTCCAATAATACACATCTAATTATTTTCCACCTTGCATAGTCCGATATCCAGATGGTTTTTTGATGATCTTAATGCATGAGAAACACTGCTACACAAGCTTTACTTGCATCAGTAATAGTTTCCAAATGTTTGCACCAAAGAACCCAGCATTTTCCATATAATGTTTCAGCTCTGGTATAAGTACGTATTTGAATGCAGAGGTATGGCACAAGTGTTGTTCTAATGAATTGAGGCAAATTTACAAGAACTTTGAGAGAGAAGTTCTCTCTAGAAGCCTCAAACCTTGTTGGGATTTAGCTCAGATCTTGAAACACCTTTCCTACCTAGTTTATGAACCCCTAGACTTCTCTCTCTCTCTCTCTCTCTCTCTCTCTCTCTCTCTCTCTCTCTCTCTCTCTCTCTCTCTCTCTCTCTCTCTGACCTAGCTATATAGTAGGTTGTCTTGTTAGCTTTT
Organism: Macrobrachium nipponense; assembly: GCF_015104395.2. Lineage (NCBI taxonomy): Eukaryota > Metazoa > Arthropoda > Malacostraca > Decapoda > Palaemonidae > Macrobrachium > Macrobrachium nipponense. Next base: position 28,687,242 of record NC_061096.1, read on the forward strand.
GCTTTTGCTCACTGAATAGGTTACACACTGTCTTACCAAGAATGACAGTTTTGGCTCATCTTGACATTCAAGCTTTATTGTGACATTACATACAGACAACTTCCTCTCATCCCAAAAAAAACTCTCCAGACTTTGCAATTCTCTCATCCGCCTGTGCAATGAAAGTGGAAGTTATGAGGAACATGATTTAAGACCAGCTAAGGCTGATGATTTTTTGGGGCAACAAGATCTGCCCTCCTACAGGCCTCCTACAGGCTATCGTTAAGTAATGGGTTTGTAATGGAAAAAATGTAATTTAAAAAAAAAAAAAGTCACATGTTACAGTTGCTTTAGTTATTTTGTATTTAGTGTATACTATACAGAGAATTGATATATCGGCCACTAGAAACACTGTGGAATCTGGACCCTCTCTCAGATAGGTAGAAAGAGACACACTCCTGCAGTGTCTCATAATGGTATATTCATTATAATTTAATAATAAAAGAAATTTTTGTATTTTACTTTATGCTTGAAGACTTTTATATATATCTAATATTATGAAGCTTTCCTTAATATATTAGGAACTCATAGGATAAAATGGTAATAATATTCCAGTGTTTCATGAACTTTTTATCTTCTAAATTATTTATTACTGATGCAGCTTCATCGAAGAGAATTGGCCTTACTTCCTAGGTTTTGGAATGCCATTGACATTAATCACGATGTACACACCATCTCTGTATGTCAGGTAAGAATTATAAGAAATAATTTTTTTGCAATTAATATGTTAGCTGATTCAGCATCATTTTATTTTTAAATATTTCTAAACTTTCTATAAATTGCCAGTGCCAGCAGAAAAGCACTATAGCAATACAATAATATGTAGGCTTTTAATGATCAGGATATTCAATAATATATTGGCTTTTAATGATCAGTATACAATAAAGCATTGGCTTTACAGTGAAAACATGTACAAGATTATTGTTCCGGGGAAAGACTTCATACAGTAAATCCTTAGTAGAACTGATTAGGCCAAAAATAGTTAGGGTTCTAGGAAATGTCTTGCATGCTCTAAACTTTTCCAGTTTAGCTTATACAGCTACAGGAAGGTTTTCTTAACCCTTCCAAGTCACTGAGCCACTAACATCAGGACCAAGATTGCCTGAATACTTGGTTGAGTTTGTCAGCCTTATCAAAGTCATTATAACAAATAGCTATGTACAGTAATATTATTTTATATGACAAATGTTCTAGTTAGGCAGATCATAATATTTCACTCATCATTTTTTTAGCATGATTCAGAGGAATGGTATAAATATTCAGTTTGTACAAAGTCAGTTCTGGAACTTTTATTGGAGATAAGAAATTCTTATTTAGACAGAATGTCAATTCTATTTTTTTTTTTTTTTTTTTTTTTTTTTTTTTTGAGGTTTTTAGATGGAAATTTTCACCAAAGGCAAGCGCTCAAAGTTTGTAATAAATATTCTCGTACTAAATAACGAAAATGGTGTTAGTTTACTCCATGCTTGGAGAGGTATCACTGAAATGAATCGCCAATAAAAGATACATAATTCAAAATATACAGCTTAGCAAAGATGGGTTAGAATTTTGCAGTTTCCTGTTTATGGTATCGTGTGATTTTCAAGGTATGTGTGTACATTATGGTTTAGAGAGGATAGTGTACAGCAAGTGAGAGTGAAAAACAAAGAGAGCGAGAGAATTTTGTAAGTTATTTACTTAAAAATATTCACAGGCAGCTTACTGTGTAGCTTAAAATTGGAATCATGAGGTAGGGAGGCTTTTTTTTTTTTAGTCTTTGACCAGAACAAAGCACTTCTAAAAGGATGTCGCAAATAATTGTAAATCATATGTTTTATTCAAAACTTCTATGAAAATATAATAAAACTTCTATGAAAATATAATTTGACCAATAAAAAGTACAGAAATTTCCTATATTTAAATGTTCAGTACCTATGAACGGTTGCTTGTTTTAGCCAGTGGTTCATATGTCAGTAATGGTGTGCATCTTTGTTAATGTTAATTACTCACCATTGGTTATTGATTCTCAAATATCAATTAACAACCGCCCTCTCTAACGAGTATCCTTTTTCATGTCCAGTCATCCATTTGGCTTCTGTCAGCTGACCCACCTGTTGAGAATGAATAGTAGAGATATATTAGTACAGAACTGGATTGTCTGAAAAATGGTTTTGCAGATATATATAGTACTTATAAAATCTAATGTAAACATTTTATTGTAAATAGACATGATCAGAAGCTACTATTGCCAGTGTTAAGTAATTTTAGATGGAGCATTTCAAAAGATAATGTGATAATATTCGTGTTAAGTAAATTATAAGGCATACATATTTTTTATTACTTTTCAGTGGATGTCTCTTTGCTGTACTTTTCCCTGTATTTATCATCAGTGCTAATGAAGCTGATCCTGTAAGTATGCAGTACTCTTTGAATATTAGAATATCAAAGGTTTTTTAATTGACTTTTATACTTTTATATATTTAATTTTATGAATATCAAATGCACAGGTACAGTAAAATTTTGTCTGTCTGGGCCCTTTTTTATCTGGATTTGCCGATAGGTTTGTCACCAAGGTTCATATCAACAAAACATTTATTAGAATGATCCCTTTCATTCTAATTAGACAGGACCATTGTAGGAGTTGATATATACTACAGTACATCTACTTTATGCATGTTTTAAAGTTAAGTCGTCATCAAAAGTAAGCTTATCACTTACATATAAGAGAGAGTTATTGGTGGTTAGATAACTAAACTAAGAAAAAAGTGGTTAATTTTGGGTATTGAGTATGGTGTGACATAGCAATCAAGTTCACATCTTAAGCAACAGTCATTGCTTTGTGAGTTTGCAAAAAATACATTGCTGATTAATATCAAATCAGCAGGTATGATAATGGAGCAAAATTAGTGTAAACTTTTAAAAGCAAGAAGCTTGTTTCAAGTGGTGTGGTTTACACACCAAAAATCAGCAGGCATTTGTATGCATGTGTTCTTAAACTTAATTGGGACCCATGCCAGTTGTTTTGGCATTAAAGATTTCCTTGCTTCATATGGATAGCTTTGGTGCAACTTGAGATTGGTGATCATTGTATCTGTGGCAAATCAACTTTGCTCTTACATATGTGGTGATCTTTTTTGAAATGTTAAAACCTTATTCAAGATGAAGGTCTTTAGTTTTTAAGAGGCCACTTCCAGACTCCTTTGCTTCTTCTGTTGTTAGATTGGATTAGAGACCAATCGTAGCTTGGTGTGGCAAACGCTGATATTTGAACACTAAGGTCAAGCTAAACGTTGTCAAAATTTGGATTAGCGTGTGGTCTGCTCATATCAAATCTTCGAAGGTGTGAGATCTGGACGCTCTGCATACTCCTAAGAGTGGGTCACCCATGAAATGATGCACTTTTCACACTGGATTCACTGATGTCCTTCACATTGTTTCGACCGGGTCATAGGAGATCTAAACACTCAATTGGTCAGATCGTTGGGCATATCCCCCTGTAAGTAAGACTGTCTCACCATGCCAGTAATAACCTTAGGTCATTGAAGAGCGGAGTATTGAAGACATTGACACTGGACTGTTAAAGGCATAACAGATTTCAGCTATGCCACATCCTAATCAGTTGGATGCCATTTCTCTCGAGGGTGGAGATATGTCCTCATTCTATGTCCTGGATTTTCCTGTGACCAAGATACAGAGAACAACGTTAGTGCTACTCGATCTGTACCATTACTGCAATCCACTACAGTGAACAAAGCTAAAAATATATTTCATTAAATGATTATAGACAGTTTTTCCCGGAGAATGTCACTGAACCGCGAAACATTCAAGCCAATCTTTCACATTTTTGTGTAAAAGATATTAAATCAATATATTTTTTCTATAGAAAAAAAATTATATTCGGTCCTTAGCAGAAAGATTTTTTTGTAAAATGTGCTCCCCATAGCAAGAGTGTTTGAAGGGCCATTTGTTGAAATTCGAGAATCTTCAAGCAAGGAACACCCTCATGGCAGCGCTTCAGTGGCGTGATCGGTATGGTCTTGACCTGCCACCTCGCAGGCCACGAGTTCTATTCTCGGGCATTCCATTGTGGTGTTAGAGATGTGTATTTCTGGTGATGGAAGTTAACTCTCGACGTGGTTCGGAAGTCACATAAAGCCGTTGGTCCAGTTGCTGAATAACCACTGGTTCCATGCAACGTAAAAACACCATACAAACAATAAAGGTAGTTGTGACAACCTATGAGAGGGCAGATATTTCCCGCCTAAGGAGAGGTGTTCCTCACCCTTACGCATTGCTGTTTTGGGGTTTCCTCAAACGCTGTAGCTAAGGGACAGTTTTTGTAGCTTAATTTTTTCTTCTTCCTCGTAGATTTCATTGGTGTTTCTAAATGAAGGCGTGAGTGTTACACCATAAACGGGACAATGTACATCTGTATGGAGTTCCGGGAAAAGGCACACTGAATAGTTGCTGCTAATTCACAGTATCTAGCCACTGTCTTTATCTGATCTCGATTAAAAATAATCTCTTCGATGTCTATAAAAACTGTCTATGAAGAAGTGGTAAACTAATGAAATTGGATGATGTTAAAGAAAAGTATGGAAATGATGAAAGGAACATTTTTATAGGCTAATTGAAAGCCTTCAAAGCCATTTAAACCATGAAGGGCTTACAAATGGGAGGGAAAGAGAATTGGAAAAATGAGAAACTCTACGGAGTTAATACGTCAAATTTCATTTACTCGCGGCCGTTAGAATAGTAAAATGCTTCGATCTCTCAGTAGTTATTGGATCCATGGAGGGAAAGGAAAGATTTTTAGTTGGAGGAAAAGTATTTTTTCCCCTCCTCGAATGCAGGGAAGACTTGTAGTTGTGTATATCTCTCAAGAAGTGTGTTGTCAGTGTCTGATGGTTCTACGACATTATGCATTTTAGCCAATGTAAAATTAAGCATTCTTTTAGAAGTACATATTGCTTATATTAGGTAACTTCCTTTTTTTAGCTCACTTTATCAATTTTACATTAAGTACAATTTGATTATAAATGCTATTATGTAAAATTATATTTTAATAGCTGATATTCAGCGAATACGCATATAGTTGTTTCGTTTTTACCGCTTTTTATATTTGAATCGTTATTCTATACAGATATTGATTTTTCAAAATAATTAATTTGATTGCGGTACTAAAGAGTACTAGAGATGTTTATTAATCCATTTAGAAAAAACTGAACATTAATACGTCACCGTTGCTGTAGTTGAAGGTAATTTATATATTATATATATATATATATATTTATATATATATATATCTATATATATATATATATAGATATATATATGATATATAATATATATATATTACTCAGTAAAATAAAAACGTTTGACATTGCAACACTACTCCTTCTGACACCCTAACACACTTGTGCTGGCAATAGCCAGCTTCATTCTAAGCACACAACCATCAACTTTATAGTATTATTTTTGTCTATGTTGATAGTCCACAGTCCAGAGGTCTACAGCAGGCCTGTGGTCCCGATCACACCTTATCAAACTTTTTAACAAGCCTTTGGACAATGCCATTTGCTGGCATATGGTTAACTGAATCCTAAAAGGATTTTTATTTTAATATGTTGCTTATATTCTAGCTTTTTTATTAGGCAAAAATAGAAATGAGTAATACTACTCCTATGGATATCTATAAATGTAAGGATTTGTTTTATTGTAAAAAGACATGAAATTTAAATTTAAAAAAAAAAATGAAGAATTTTAAGGCCATTTGAGCAAACCTCTAAACAGCAACACAAAAGCTAGGAACACCTACGTCCTCTCTTTACTTATGCGGGAATTATCTGTCCCCTAATTGGAAACAATTGTCTTTATTCTGATTTTGGTAGTTGTTGACGTTGTTCACTTGATTTTCCTTGAATGACAACCACGCCTACGAGCTGCTCCAGCTTTGTTCGTTGCCACAAGACAAACAATCAAGTCTTTTAATCCAGTTTTATATTATGATTTTGACGCTTTACATCATGTTATCAGATGACTTCAGGTCATATTTCTAAAACTTGAGGATGGAATTCAAACAATGAAATACATACATTTCATTAACTATAATAATCACATTCAATGTACTAAAATGTAGCCAGTTAATGTTTGTAATTAGGGTATGCAGACGACATCGGCCAATGTAGCCAATGTATTGTGTAGTATACTTTTGAATATTTTATATTTCCCAAGACTTTATCTCTTCACTTTACCTTAAATGAAATTCAGATCAATTGGAAGCGTTTATTACACAAAATTATATTTCAGTAGTTATTATTAATTGAATATAAATATAGGTGCTTCACTAAATTGTTCATTCATGAAAATAAACGAAATAAAAATTGTCCGCTAAGTTTTATTTTTTTTACACTGCCTTGTTCTGGATCGAATACTTTACATACATGCGAGGTTAATTACTTTAAAAATGAAATCGAATATTGTGATATCTCCAAACAAGGAAATCCCTTGTATTTTAAATTTATTTTATGATTAGAATATGACACATGGCAATTCTTTCATGAGGTCAGTAGCTAGAATTGTAAATATGGAAATGACCAATCACAGTTAAAGTATGATGCAGCCAATAAGACTGGAATTTCCCACCATGATAGTCTTCCTTGCATTTATGGACTGCTATTGGAAGAATCTGCTCTAATGGGGGGCACTTTATATAGGTTTTAAAGTTAATTTGGGTAATTTTATGTAAATTAATGCAGATATCTATCTGGATTTTATTTTAGAAATTAATTGAACCTTAATTAATTACATTATTTATATGTAAAACGGTGTAGGAAGAATGGAAATTGCCAATCACTACTGAGGATGATACAGCCAAGGGATTTCCGATCATGGGAATATCCCTTGCTTTTATGGAATGCTGTTGGAAGGACCAGCTGGAATGGGCTTTCAAACGCTCTACTTCCGGTGTCTCTTTTTAAGAAAAAATCGTTCTGCTGGTTTTGTGGAGGTTGAGGATTGATTCTTCTTTCATTATTCTGCAACACGAATAGTCTCCAAGATGTTGAGAAAGTTAAAGGCACTGAATAATTTGCAGGTATTAAATAATCTTGAAGTATCTTTTAGCAGCTTAACAACTTAAGAGGAACTCGCTAGGTAAGAAAGGTTCTGTCTGGACTGTCCATTCATTGGCTGGCATGTAGTCATTACCCATAACTTCTGTAATTATAATAAGCATTGAATTGAATATGACATTGAAGCATGCATGTATTTACCCCCATAATGTAATGCTAATCATTGAATATTAATTTTAATAGAAGTTACCATGTGTTGTTGATTTTTTTTCTTAATATTCTGCCATCCATTAATGCGTGAACTACTCTGGCAAGAATCTGAGAGAGGATCTTGGACATTTTAGCTTATGTATACCATCTACTGTGTGACAAGCCACCACTTGCAACGAATATCGGATTAGTTACAATTTTGTGTCAAAGATATTTGTTTCACTATTAACTAATAGTCGGAAAGATCTTGGCAAATACCTAAACAGCATTAGATGTTTAATTATTGTCTTGGTTATCTAATCATTTGCCCTTTGAAATTTCAAAACCTTAAATAAGAAATATATTTTAATATGGAATGAACATTATTGCATCCGTCTTCAGCAGTAAATGGCATTTTCAATTAATTGTATATCCTCTTGCAAGTGATATCACCATTTTTTGGTCAAGAGTAAACAAGTAATATTCGGTTCCATCTTTTATACCATAGGCTCACCAATTTCAAAAACAACGAGCTCTTTCTTAGTCGCATCATCTAACAGACACAGGTCAGACAACCTCAGTGATTAGGATATACTATATGCATTAGGACATTGTATGTGAGATGTTTTTAAAGTATTTTTAGTTTTTTGATATACTTGACCCTTTAGTTTGTTCTGGAGGTGCAATCTTAGCTGCAAGTGTTGCCCTTGTAAGTTATTTGCCTCCATATTACATAAAAAATGTCCGTAATGATTCCAGCCATCTACAGGCGCTTTACCAAGGAAGAATATTCAGTGTTCAACTCTATATAATTACTGGGCCAAGATGAACAGGCTGAATGTACACAAGACAATCTTGATAACTATCAGTCATAAGGATCACGTCGCAAGCACTAAACTTAACCATATACTACCTTGATTTTGCAGGTAAGGTATTTTGTCTATCATTTTCTGCAGTGTTCCCCAAAACCTCAGTCTCTGCCAAATCAACAAAAGACGAAAGACTTGATGGAGTGTGATGGGTAACAGACATCACACCACCAATGGTCACTGATATTAACAACCAGTATTGATGGGCATAAAATGGAGCAGGAATAAACACTGTTCTTGAATATTTTTTTACAGCAGCAACTTGAAACTAATATTACTGAATTATATGCCTCCTTAGGGTCCAAGGCACAGTTGGCTAGGAACTCTGGACTAATTTATATAAAATACACAAGAAACAGATGCTGTTACATGGAATAGCAGTCATGGTGTAAGTACACAGGAAATGGATTCACTTTATGTACATATCTTAATCTGCTCTTCAAGCACTGAAAATGTTCTAGTAATAGTTTACGCCTGAATAACCTTGTCTACTTAAATTATTATTATTAGTAGGGGTTAGTTTTTCCAGACCTCTGAGTCTCAAGTAGACTCTTCTCGGGCTGGTTTGTCTACTTAAAAAATTTTGTGAAGGGCAGAACTGGTAAAATAACCCAACCAAAATAACAGCTTCAAATTGTGCAAGAGCTTCAAAGAAATTAGGTAGGGTGTAGCAATTTGGAATCTGTGATTGCTGCCTATGAAACTTTTTTTCTTATTTCCGGTTTTATAACAATAACGGAGTATGATAAGACCACTAAGCAAAAAGTCTCACTATTTGTCAATTAAGATCAGGTTTATCAAATTCACCCTAGTATTGTTATAATTTTCTTCAACTAATATTAAACATACATTTGGTATTCCATCCACACATGCACAAGGCACTGAGGAAATAAACATTTATCAACTGAGGTATAAGTATTAATCCAGGTTAAGCACATATGGACAATCAAATGATAACTTATTTGTACCATTTAATGTGGTCCTATAGTATTTCTATATGCCAGTTTTATTGATTTTAGTGATATATACTTCAGGACAACTGTAATTTCACTTGAAAGGGTAGATGAAAGAATTTACATAACAAATACGAGATTTTCTTTATTTTGCCATATAATACAGAAGTCTATAGAACATTGCAAGGAACACTCCACATCTGTTTATAATGAGGTTGGGGATGTTTTGCTGCATCAATTACAGTTGTTGGAAATGTGTAAATTTTCAACAGCTAATAATTACTTGAAGATATGTTCACACTTTCCTTCCCAGGAATAAGACAACCACTGATCCTTCAATGAAAGTCCACACACATTTACCTAGCTCCACATTAGAGTCCTGACTGGATAAAAGACTAACCCTTGAACTTATGAAATCCATTCAACTTTCTCCTCTTCTTGTAAGAAGAACAATAAATTTTTTTAATCCATTTTTTTTCGTAACTAGCATAGGGAGCCACTGCATTACCTAGCTTCTGTTCACCAAAATTCTGAAAGGTCTGCAGCCTGATGTATTGACATCCACCAGAGAAATGGAACGACTCCCAAATACCTTTACCAAAGATGTCCTGGCCGGTAGTAAACTAAATCCTTAATACTGTAAGAATTTACATGTCTGATGACATGAAAAAAACATATACTGTACTATATACTACATAAATCATAAATGCCAATGCCAATATCTCACTCTTTTGTCACATAAAACCATTCTTAACACCAATCTATATTAGACCATTAATAAACCACTGTACAATGTCAATCTTGAAACAAATCGTGCACACATCATTTCATAGTGATACAATGCATGAAAAAAAGAAAACCACGAAGCCTTGCAATATCAACTTTCAAAGCATCCAAAGAAACTTTTTACCAGCATAATCTGCGTTTAACGCTATTGCTACCGGCCAGGCACCTGTGATTTACTTCATTTGTACACTTATGCTGCTACCTTCTTCTACTGCCTGCTTGCCTGCCACCAGTCCAATTAGTTTATGTACATTTACCTCTCCAGAGAGAGAGAGAGAGAGAGAGAGAGAGAGAGAGAGAGAGAGAGAGAGAGAGAGAGAGGAGAAGAGAGATACGAAGAGAGAGAGAGAGAGAGAGAGAGAGAGAGCATTAGTTCAAGTCACCAAAAAAGAAGTCAATAAACTGTGTTCCTAAAAAAAACTCGTCACCAATAAGATTTCAGGCTAAATAACTATAAAGTGGAAAAACCCCTTTATCAATATCCATTAATGTAATTTCAAACTTTTGCAAATTAAGCCTCTTTTCTTTATTTATAAATGGCGTACAGTACAAAGAACTTAATTTGCTTGAATTTCTATGCTTTCCATAAAGAATAGGTGGCTGGAATTTCACCTTCCATGTTTTGACATTGCCAACTTGGTACAAATAAAAATTTACATATACTTAATCTAAAGTGAAAATTACTTTCCCTTACAAATAAACATTTCATTCATATAAAATAAAATTAGAAACATTATGCTTGAAAAAAAGAAAAAAAAAAAAAAAACCAATAATATACTATTAGGAAAAAATACTGGTAGAATAAGAGTAAGAGTACTCTTTTAAATCAAATATCATGCAGCCAACCACGTATTTTGACACCATGCTTATAATCATACTACCGGACTGAAAAGGGCATAATAAATTAATCATATCTGTGCAAAACATGATTTTTGCCCTTGAAAAGCATTTGGTGGAGATATGGTGATTATGCACAGAAATATATGGTCATTATAACTAGCAACATGAAGCTAGTTATGAATGGATTTACAAAATCTACTTAATAAAACTAATCACTGGAGTCAAATCTGGCATGACTACAAACGGACTACAATAACAGAAGAAAAGCCTTCATGAACATAGAACCAAAGTTCTACTAATCCACACTACATACTGCACAATTCAAGTCACACTCACCAGATTCCAAGAAAGAACATTCCCGCTAACAGCTAATAATCATTTCAAATCTTTTACAAGGTCTTGATCATAACCAAAGGTTTTCCAACTAGCAAAAACAAGAAACCTTTCTAAAACTGAAAATTTTTTGGCAAAAAGAAAAAGAAAGAAAAATGCACATGTATCAAGTTTGTGTAAGTACATTCAAGACTAACCAAAGTATAGCTTCATGATGGTAGCAAATCATGAAATATAACTGCATGGTTTACGTTACAAGACCATGGACACTTAAGGATGTGGAAATTACTCTAAATCTAAAAGTTATAAACAAACAACATCTACCAATTAGATTTCTTCCTTGCAATGTATATAGATATATCATTAAATTCAGAAAAAATACTGAAACAAGGAATTGTAAGGAAGAAAAAGAAACAGCAAAATGTTATCCCCCTAGAAAAATTAAAACAAAATACAGGCAGCCCCTGGGGTTACATCAGGTTCGGGTCAAGTCATTCTGGACTTAAGGCGATTGCATCATGGCTCTATCAACCTGCTTACAGAAATGCTGTAACCCGTTGGTATTTATTCCCATTATAATTACAATGATTTGGGTTGCCGGGAACGGAACCCCTATCGTAACCCGAGGACTGACTGTACAATACTGTAAAAACAGGTCTTATCATTTGCTTTAAATACACAAATGCTGTTTCATTTAATTTACATTTCACTGCAGGCTTAGCCAATAAAAACATCATCCAATCACAACTCTAAGTACTTTGGCATAATATACAACAGCAGCAGTAGCAGCAGCATTTGAGCGGTGAACAGCCAGCACTGGACAGGTCTGAATGGGACTGGTGAAGCAGGCATCAACTCATCAGCACAGTTACAGGACAGCAGCATTATTAATAGTAAAATATGTACTGCATCATTACTGTACACTACAATATTTGAACTTGCACAACAAATAATTGCACAATCTACTGTACAAGTTTTATAACAGAAAACAAATAATTTGTGACATTACATATTTACAATTAGGTGGACATATCCCACTAGGTATTTATTTTCAATGCTCTTGAAAACCTTGTTTGCACAACAGATTCATACGCATTTAATTTGTTTTCATGCATTCACCAACCAACCATCACTACCAACCCACAAATTCCTGCCAATTTCAGTTATAGTATTTTACTTTCTGCACATCTTTCTAATTCACAGTTACCATGAGACAGCAAACATGTCAGTTATACAGTCAATGGTGAGTAAAACCTGGTAATATAATTATATTACCCAACTATACATTTTAGGTTCTTTTTATTAATTGTTAAAAACATAAAAAGTTGAATATCTGTTGAGAGTACCAGACTTTCCTTAGTGCTGACAGCACTAGTATTCAACCAGTACTGAGATCATTAATACTGTTTTTACAGCTGAGGGAGGAAAATTATGAAAAAATTTCACACTAACACCTTCCAAAAGAGAGATATTCAAAGAAGGAAAAATTTTAATTATCACTAAATGAAATGTAGACATGACACCTCAGGATATGCTTAGGCAACAGCTTATTACAAAAGCAAATAATTTCTCAAAAAACTGCTTGTATAGCATTGTAAATCACACGTTAAGTACTGCACCCAGTGAAATAATGTAACTCCTAAAACAAATCTTGAGCTTCTTCCGGTCAAAAATAAATGCATCAATGGTTTCAAATGCAAAGCAGAAGTGGGAATGACATACTATTAACATAAAGACCAAAGCCACCATCCAAATAGGTAGGCCAAGTCTATACATTGTGTGGCAATAAAGCGATAATTGGTAATGAATCAGTGACCTTAATTCAGATATATTAATATAGTAGCATTACTAAGTCTCCCTAAAATGCTCACTGAATATCATTGTATTCTGCTGCCTCTTCTGCCCATTATATGTGAACCTGTCAAAAATAATGTAAAGTACCTCAAAAAAAAAATACATTATGTACACAAACTGTATTATATCCAAGTTAATGACAGTAGCCGAAACATTTCCATTAAACAAAGATATTGATTATTGAATACTCAGGTAAATTTCCATGTACAAGTACTACAAGTTTTGAAAGAGTGACTATTTATAATTTATATGGAATGACTATTCAGGAATACATATTTTATGCTTTTGTATCATGGCAAGTGCACTTGAATACATCACTCCAATGACATTCAGCACCTAATGAGAAACTATTGAATAAATCTTTCCAAACTGACCTTCATACTGAACCAAGTTTCAACTATTATTCTCCATTATGAATAAATACACTAATTATACCTCTGAAAATGAGAAGTTGTTTTCAGGGTTAGTTAAATTTAAAATCAACCTGAATAAAGTTCTATAATTGCTCACACATCAGAATCTCAAAAATGCAGCTTAAAGATATAAAACTCTACCATCAAGCATTTCAAGCTTGGCTGAGCTGTACAGTTGCAAATCCCCTCCCTCCCCCCATTCACAAAAGATAGAAATTCACCATGAATATCCATCTCCTATACAGTTCAGTGTGTGAGTGAAAAAATATCTTGATTTAGATAGTAGCTATGTTATATATAGGGTATTATAATTACAGAATTTCTAAATTTGTTGGTACTGAGGACACGGTTGCTTGTGAGTCTCCACACACACATAATCTATGCTCTATGAAGTCATACTTAACAATATACAATAAATTTTAACATAGAATAATCTGATCTTGTAAAATAACAACCAACAAACAGTTAAAAGACAACTATACACAGGAACTACAGAAAGTATATTACATTACTCAAAAACTCCTTACTATGTTATTCCTGTTATCCCCCCTCAAAACTAGCTATCGCCTGTGCTTTGATGCACAAACAATACAGCATTCTGTTTTCCCAATCTCTTCCTACAAGAACTAGAATAGTATAGGAACTTGCAATCATGGATAAATAGGATAACTGAGCACACTTGAAGGCAGATGTGTGTTTTCACAGGCTCAAGTTACCAGATACCTAATGAGCTTACAACATCAATTCCTCCTCTTGAAGAGAGTCCAAAAGGCATTTCAGGCCCTGCCATAGATTTGCTTCTACTGTACTACATGGTATTCTCAGTCAAATACACAAAACGTAACTATGCTATGCCAAACTTGAGTGAATGCATGGTCACTACATGAAGTAGGAAAATATCATACATTTCGTGTCATCGAAAAATATTTTGATATTACAGGAGTAGTGGGATTTCACATAAATTTACTGGCTGGGGGTTAGAATTGCCAGAAAATTTCCTTAGCCAAAATTTCACAATTTCCCACTAATTTAGTAGAAAATATGTTGAATAACCTGGAAATATCCAATTTCAAGTAGACAATACAGATTAGTACAACTGGAATGAAGTTTGGCATTTCAATTTTATGAGTGAAATTTACTTCCTTGAGAGTGAATTTTTGATATGTTCAGAATATTACACATACTGACTCAAAATTCAGTAAGCACTCACCATCATATAAGACATCATAGTAAAATATAAAGCTCTGTAAATACCTGTTGAAAAGATAAAACCCCTTAATGCATAATTCAAGCTACTACACTGCATCACCAAATAACTGCATCATTTCAAAAGCATTAGAACACCATGAAATAGAGTGTACTTTGTTTTGAACTCAACTTTGCAGAAATCATGAAAGAAAAAATAAAAAACAATATTTTTGAAGCCTACCTTAAACAGTTTTACAGTTATTTCCTTAAAGATAGGCTAAATTGTTCCTACATTTTAATAAAGAATTTTCTACAATGTTATGATGTTCCAAATGCAATTCCTAAGAACTTTAATAATAGACAAGGCAAATCATTAATTAATATTCCTTGACACTTAAGTCTGATAAAGTTGGCCAATTGACACAATACTCATATTGTACAGAACTAAAAAAATTACAGTATATACTATACACAAAACCAAACTTAATCCCAGTTTCACTTTATACTAGTTTTTGCAAACTTAAAAACCATTATTAAATCAACTAGAAATGAGACCAAAACTAAACAGAGAATATTACAAATTTAGAAGGGTTTAGTAACTTCACAAAACCACACAATGCAAATATTCTAAACTAAATCTTAGTTATGGAAAACTTTTTTTTATGAATGTAGTCACATGATAAATACCACTGAGAGAGAGAGAGAGAGAGAGAGAAAGAGAAATTGTTGCCAAATGAGAAAAACATCCAAATTCCACAATGTCAATTCCTAAAAATCTTGTAACTCACAATAAAAGTACTTCTCAAGATTTCCCATTTCAATGAACCAAAACTGTATTTTCACATTCTGACATCCACATACCATACAATATGAATATAGTTTCTCTAGTGTGTTTGTAAAACAGAAGTAAATCAGAAAACTTTACTAAAATGGATTTAAGTAAAAAATATGAACCCTATTTGTCTTACTGTTGCACAACTAACAGGAGTGACTAAAGTGTATGATGAAATATGCACAGAAGTGGTATGCAGGTCAATTGGGGGAAATCAATTCCTTATGACAGTTCATCCTAAAGGTATGCAACAATGCTTTTGACATGAAGGAAGATAGTATTTACCAATCCATAAATTCATTCCTTTCCCCTAAAAGAAATTCTGCAGACAGTACCCCGTTAAAAAAAAAATAAAGTTTTGCATCAAGTGATGTGTAGTTTTCACAGTTAACATAATTAAAACAAGTCAGTGAAAGCTATTGCAAGAACAGCTAATTATCTAAGAACAAAAACAATGAAGATCCACAAAGCTAAAGTACTGGTGAGCTACAGAAAACACTTCAAGAAAAGCCAGATACATGCGTCTCCATGATAAAATACGACTGTTTTATGACCTCCTATGAAGTTTCCTCGTTATATAAACTGGTAATAATGATCACCCAGACTGCCCTTTTCTTTTACAATTAATATTTATTACATCAACAGCAGACTATCTATTTCCAATTGATGCTCTATACAATTCACATTGTATTTTTTGACTGCAGAAAGGTCTTAAGAATTCAAGACCAATCTTCTTAGTAGTAATACCTGAATAATTGAAAGTATTTATCAATCATAAAAGAGGAGGTCAATAAAATGGACGTAAATAAATAACTAAGGCAAAAGAAACCATACTATGACCTAGGTCGGTTAACCTTTTCCAGCATTCTGGAAGAATCTATAAAAGCTTCAGCAAAGTAGAAAAACTTCAAAACTTTTATACATGACACAACTTTAAACCCTTCAACTATGCACCTGACAAACTGTATTGCTTTGTTCAAAAATCCCATTTATAACAGGCAAACCTTAGTACTCTGTCATGCACTTACATACTGATGAACATCTGACTCTTGATTACAGCCAGAAAAATTCTACCTGACATTGTTAGTAACAATTAGCTAGTGGTTGCTTAGATTTTTCTAGTTTTCAAATTCTCCTTGTAATTACATTAGCTATTAAAAACTAAAGATGACTTCACCGGCCTTTCCTGGGGCCAAATGAACAAAAGTGCCACAGAATGTCATTCGGGTTTCGTAAGTGTAACTATACTAATCTAATCTCCCAGAGAACAACTTCTCATTATTAACATTGCCAACCATTGAAGGATATTTCCAGAAATCACTCCAACATCCATTCACTGTTTTACAGGCAAACACAACTGTGCCATTAAAGCACTTATATAACTATGTCACACATACTTTACATGCAAACATACGTATACAACCAAAATTCTAAAACAAAATCTTTGTACCTTGATGTGTTAGTGGGGTCACTTAAGAGAATAAACACTAAGTGTTTGAGTTACAGGAAAATACTGTTTCTAGATTTCTGTTCTATTGGGGAGAGCTCAAGCATGGGTTGGGAGAGCTCAACAGACCCAGATATTTTCAGAGCTGGGATTAACACAAAATTTTCTATTCTCTGTTTATAAAAACAAACTCACACATCTTCTAGTCACATTGTTATCAAATCGTAGTCAATAGCTATTTACATAAAATTACGTTTTATCGTCTAAAAAGATTTAGCTTCAAAAACTGGCATTTTGCTCAGCAGCAAAAGCAATGAGTCATTGTAGAGATGCAAACCATTTGTCAGACCAAATAGTGTCATCATCACGCGCTCTTACCACTCACATCCAAGGGGGTAGGGGGTACACTGAGACTTCTCTTGAAAGCAACCGTCAAGTTGTAGCATCTACAAGAAGCACTTGGTGCAATGAGTCAATGCACAGCAAGCGGCTGAAACAAGCCTCATCATACCCCTGAGACCAATAACGGTGGCCAATACTAACTTGTTAAGCCACAGCCACACACACACACTACTCACTACAACCCTGTGGAAGAACAATGCAAGTCTGAGATACAAAATCCTAGCAATTTAATTATGCACTACATTTTCTTGTAAATAAAAATAGAGTACAAAACATAATAACAAAGTAATTTAATACACATTCTGAAATAAGTTGCCTTAAACTTTACAGGCTTTATCAGTGGCAGTGTAAGCTGAAAACTGTTTACACAATAGTACTAAATTGAAGAAAAAAAAACAATTGACATTTTATCAACAGTGTATGGCATAAATCTCTTTTCAATACTGAGAAGCTGAATGCTGCATGAATAAAATTAATATTTAAAAAATGTAATTGCAGTGTATAATCTCACAAACCTATTACTTATAGATAGCCCATTATTAAGAACTGAATGTCCACACCTTCCAACTTCCCATACAAAATTATTATTGCTATTCTCGGGCTTGTTTTGAGAGAGAGAGAGAGAGAGAGAGAGAGAGAGAGAGAGAGAGAGAGAGAGAGAGAGAGAGAGAGAGAGAGAGAGAGAGAGAGAGACTTTATTTAGGAAGCCAGGTTTACTTAGGAACATGATGATCCTATTAAGTACGAAATCTTTGCCTTCAGCAAGAATGCGTTTTATTGTTGAGTTTCGAAAATATAAGTTTCTTTGATGGTTCCAATATGGACAATCAACTAATAAGTGTTGGACAGTCATTGGTGTCTGGCATGTACTGCATTTCATAGTCTGGACGTGGATTTGACATCAAATGACCGTGTGAAAATCTAGTATGGCCTATACGTAGTCTTGTTAATAAAACTTCTTTAGCTCTTTCTTCTCCTCGAGATGATGACATCCATGAATTAACTTCACTTTTTACATTTCTCAGTTTGTTTGTAGTTGGCACTGATGTCCAATCTGTTTGCCAGTCTTGATATATTAGAGGCTTAATTGGGGCATGTGTCATTGTTGATTGAATAGTGCAAGCTAATTTGGCTAATTTGGCAGCTGTTCCCATACAAAAAATAAGTCACTGGATACCTGAGACAACTCCAACTCACAGCTTCATTCCTTCATGTCCTCTGAATAATGAATGAGCTGTGAAACAAGTGGGACTGGTAGAATGGAACCCCTAATGTAAGTAATGGGTCCACAAGTTAAAAGATTATTTTCTTAAACAAATTATGCATGTTTCATAACTAATTCACTATGAATGGCCTGCATAGCAGTTTGGGAGGGAAAGACTTAGTTGCTCAAGACCCTAGACTGGTTGCTCAGGCCCCAGGCTGGCTATGAAGAGTATGTATTTGAATAAGAGCTTCCACACACAAAAACAAAAAAACAAAATTGAAAAACTGGAATCATGATGTTAATAAAATGACTAAACAAAGCATTCTGAACTCAAAGGACATGAGGACCATCATCTACTACATATATCAGAAAATGAAGTAGATGGAAGAACTAATTCAGCGATGAACATTATAAATCGCAAGAAAGATGTAATACTAAACATCTTTGGAAAATTGTCTTCACACAAAAGAGTAAGTTGAGAGCTTCCTCTACAGAATGTGCCATCGGTCATTCTGTCCTTATCAAATTCCAACTAAAAACGTGCTATCGGTCATTCTGTCCTTATCAGATTCCAACTGAAAAAGTCCAATACTATAGCCACATCTCTTAGACAGAAAAGCGAATAATGCTCGGCACCTTCCTGTGGATGGTATAAAGGTATAGACATCATCAAGAAAGGTCAGGTCTATAAGTGAATCACTGTATGAGTGGTACAAGTTGAGTAGTACAACTGCCAAAAATGGCAAGTTCAAGAAGGCCTTCACGGTGGTGATACATGCCAGTCTTGATATATTAGAGGCTTAATTGGGGCATGTGTCATTGTTGATTGAATAGTGCAAGCTAATTTGGCTAATTTGGCAGCTGTTCCCATACAAAAAATAAGTCACTGGATACCTGAGACAACTCCAACTCACAGCTTCATTCCTTCATGTCCTCTGAATAATGAATGAGCTGTGAAACAAGTGGGACTGGTAGAATGGAACCCCTAATGTAAGTAATGGGTCCACAAGTTAAAAGATTATTTTCTTAAACAAATTATGCATGTTTCATAACTAATTCACTATGAATGGCCTGCATAGCAGTTTGGGAGGGAAAGACTTAGTTGCTCAAGACCCTAGACTGGTTGCTCAGGCCCCAGGCTGGCTATGAAAAGAGTATGTATTTGAATAAGAGCTTCCACACACAAAAACAAAAAAACAAAATTGAAAAACTGGAATCATGATGTTAATAAAATGACTAAACAAAGCATTCTGAACTCAAAGGACATGAGGACCATCATCTACTACATATATCAGAAAATGAAGTAGATGGAAGAACTAATTCAGCGATGAACATTATAAATCGCAAGAAAGATGTAATACTAAACATCTTTGGAAAATTGTCTTCACACAAAAGAGTAAGTTGAGAGCTTCCTCTACAGAATGTGCCATCGGTCATTCTGTCCTTATCAAATTCCAACTAAAAACGTGCTATCGGTCATTCTGTCCTTATCAGATTCCAACTGAAAAAGTCCAATACTATAGCCACATCTCTTAGACAGAAAAGCGAATAATGCTCGGCACCTTCCTGTGGATGGTATAAAGGTATAGACATCATCAAGAAAGGTCAGGTCTATAAGTGAATCACTGTATGAGTGGTACAAGTTGAGTAGTACAACTGCCAAAAATGGCAAGTTCAAGAAGGCCTTCACGGTGGTGATACATTAATCAATCCCACATATGGAGAGTGCTTCCCTTAAAGTATTCGTTTATCTAATTTCTTCTTGTTGTCCCAACAGGGAATCTCTTGTAGCAGTGTGCCCGACGCAACTCCACAATTATTACATCTGGCTTGAATTCAATGGTTAACCTCTTTATTCACCACTTACTGCATCTAATATTGAGCCCAAATACTTAACACTCAGTTGCAAAAACTCCCCAGGACTTGAGAATAAAAGGAAAACGGAAATCCCGCAAACCATAAGTAACCAGCAAACCATAAGTAACTCTAGAGGAGGGATCCATAATGGATTTTTGAGGAAACTTACAAAAACAAGATTACTACATATGGGAAACATTCTTACGGCAAAACAGAAGAGAATGAGCAATTGCCTCTCCACAAAGTAAGCTGGTGACTCCATGATTAATTGACCAAAGATCAAGAAACCACACATGAATTTAGGTTCAAATACAGGTTAATGGTCCTTTGGAATATGAATGATGCGTCCATTACCACTGCCAAGAAAGTGGGATAGAACAGCAAGTCCCTGAACTTTCAAATGCCAGTCAGCAACAGAGCATGCATCCCATGTCAAGGGAACTAAGCAGCAAGTGAAAGGTTAATAAGGTACCCTTGTACTCTATTCTAGTCCCTGTGGATTCTACAGTTATTGACTTTTGTGCCTGCACAGAGTTGGCTAAGAAAATTGCAAGGTTAAACTAAGATTTTGGGTAGACTAGCATTTTGCTTAAATATGGGATGCAAGGTTAAACTGAGATTTTGGGTAGACTAGCATTTTGCTTAAATTAAATATGGGATGTCACCCTTCTCTGCATTTTCTCCCTTACCACCATCCCTGAAGATGTACTACTCTAGTATGGATAACTGAGAGTTTACTTAAGAAAAAATTACACATTTTTTAATAAATAAGCATCTGCAAAAATAGAAAATAAAAACCTTACTAAAATTCACCCTTGAAATCAACAAAATAAAATGACAATTTGTCGAAAATTGCATTTTTCCTAACTATACAAACCTGAGGTCCTTTAACAATAGGAAGGTAACTAGCGGCAGCTGGGACGGTCGTAAGCTGCGAACAAGGGGAGAACGGTAGTTAACTGCTTGCTCCGATCGTGCGCGCGCCCGCGCGCCCGAGAGGTGAACGAAAATCAACTTTTGCGTTAGGCCTATGCAAAAAGTTGCAGGAGTGAGGGGTGGCATGAGGTGGGACTATATGTAAAGGACCTCAGGTTTGTATAGTTAGGAAAAATGCAATTTTCGACAAATTGTCATTTGTTCCGATACGTAATACAAACCCTCGGTCCTTTAACAATAGGAAGACTCACTTCTTGGTGGGAGGAATCTGAGTCTTTTTGGTGAACAGACTGGTGTTCGTCCAACCCTGGAGTGCCTCCCTGGTCGTAAGAGCAAGGGAGGGATCCAAACCTCTGTCCGATTGATCGGGGTGTGCACCGCAGGATCAATGGTCAGACCTCTGGGCCAAGTACTAAGAGAGAGGCAAGCGTATCTCTTCGTACCAGCAAGCAAGAACTTGTTCCTGTTTGCAAGAGACAATCATAAAATGATGGGTTTGTCTCAATTTGGCATCCACTTCCTCCCCCTTGTTGGAGGAAGTGGTGGATATTTACTCCTATCCCTACTGAAAGGGATAGGATGGTGCTCTATTGAGTAGCTCACCTGCATCTCGTCCTTACCCAGCAGGGTGACGACCGTGTCCCTCTACCCAAAGGTAGAGGGAAGAAAAAGATGGGAAGAGGAGCCAGTCACACTCTCATTCCTCATCCATTCTTACGGTCACACATAGACTCGATGCTGTTCAGCCTGCGAGGGTCTGGGTTAACTACACAACGTGTTTGAGCAACCACCACGGTTCCCAAGGAAAAGATCCAAGGAACTGTGGGCAATATCCTGAAGGTAGAAGGAGGTGCATGCGGTCCGGTTGGACCAGGCGCCTGCCTTCCATTACCTGCGCCACGGAGAAGTTCTTGCGGAACGCGAGAGAATGATGAAGAGGCGTCCACACTCATCCTGGGTGTCGAGTTTCTTCAGACAGCTCCGTCGCACCTTCACAGGACAAAGCAGCATAGCCTTCGTATCAGAGGCGGTGACGTCCATTAGGGAGGGTATTGTGAAGGACTCGAACCAATCGTCAGTTACCGAAGGGTTCTGAGTCTTCGCTACGAAGATCGGTACGAAATCGAGCGTCACAAATCCCCATCCCTTTGTGCTTGACTTCTCAAGAGAAGTCATGCAGTTACCTAAGACGAAAAGAAGGGAATAGTCGTATGACCTATCCCTCTTCTCGACTTTGGTTATGTACAGTACTCATACTGACAAGCTATTAAGACGAAGTAATGATTGCTCTGGAACAACCGAACTAAGTCCACAGCATAGTTCGTAACTGACTCGGGCGCTCTGGACAGCTGCCGGGACTGACTGGTTCGGAATCAGTAGAGGCAAGTTGTTCCAAGCATCCGGGTAAGTCACGTGACCTTCGCCCTTTAAAGAGTTATGCTGAGAGACCAAACAAATAAAATATTTGTTAGTCACCGATGCCGGACGGCGCGGCGATGATTCTCTTAATGCATAAGCTCAAAAGGCGAAAGTCAATTGCCTTCAAAAGACCGAGGTCCTGATGGCAAGAAAATCTCATAGACGTTGAATCTCAGCTTAAGGAGAAACAACACTATGTGACGTTGAAGACGAAGGTAGGCAATGAATGCAACCTACGTCTTCCAGCTGAATCGAGAGAAGGAATCTCAAGATTCTAAACCTGTGCTTACAAATGACTGAAAACGCTAACCGCCATTTCATTGCTGTCCGTTGTGCAATGGAAAGCGGGGCGTTCTTCAGTAATGAAACACAGGGGAGAGCCGCTTGAAGAACTGCTTCTCATGGGCTGAACGTTGGAAGTAGAGCTGGCAGGTGTGGGAGTAGGCGATGTCTTTCAATACATCTGCTAATCCGGGGTGAACAATGAACAATTGTACACCTCCGAATACAAGATATTTTGAGGACAAACTCAGATTCCGCAAAAATCATTCGCATTATCGGGGATACGATGCAGCAAGAGACTATTACAGAATTCTGTTACCGTGCGGTAAACAGAGAAAGATGAGAGTCGAATAGATATCTCTGTTTAAAATTCTCGCAATACCGAAGACGATGAATACTAGCGTTTTCTCAGCAGTAGATGGTCATTCATGTATGCGAGAATCCCCGTTAATCAGAGACTTAAGTCCGTGATTGTTGGGCAGAGATACGGTTGTTATTCAATCAAAGCAGGTGAGAAAGACATAAACAACCGTCTATCTCAAAGCGGCAGCTGATACTGAAATGCCTCGGGCAATTCAATACGCAGTAGCTGTCGCTGACTCGTCATCCTGAGTTGCCAAGTAATCCTTTCCAGAAGGAATGCGTTCGGCTAGAACCACCGAGCATAAAAAGATATGCTCGAGCAATTATATATAAAAGCTTAAATGGTGTTGTTGTGACAACACCATAAGTATATAAAATTGAAACTGGAAACTCCTGGGAGGTTGCAGGGCAACCCGGGTTGCAGTTTCAATTAGAATACTTTTCGTCTAAGTCGCAATCCGTAGAATAACCAGGATATGCGCCTACCCCTCGGACCATTCAACTGCTTAGCAGAATCATGTCGCGAGGTTAATATACGTAGTATATTTGTAGGATTCTGAACAACGATCTCCATCCTAAATTCTTTCCTTCAAGAAAACAAATAAGGATTGGAGATCGACCACCTTCGTTCTCTATTAAAGCCAGAGTGAAGGAGAAGTCTTCCTCGAAGGAAAGCTTCAATGGTGAACAGAATACTAAGACGATAGTTCCAGCCAAACTGGATATTCCCGTCCGTTCTTCTCTATTCCAGGTTGGTCGCCTACTGTGAGATAGTCTTCTTTCAGCAGCAGTCTTCTTCCCTAATGCTAGAAATTCCAGGAATTCGAGCATAGGCGAGGTTCCCGATTATCGTGTAACATATCGGGCGGGGATTCTCGTCTCGCTCACTTTGGACCGTGGTCTCGCCTAAGTGTTTGGAGATCGTAAGAAACTCTAACACTCTGAATGCGCTAGAAATTCCGTAGAATTCTAAGCAGTCTGCGAAACCCCCACCACCGAATTCGTCAAACGATATCGGCTGGTGGTCCTCTCGATTCCCGTAGAAATCGAGAATGGGGCAGGATCCCTCCTCAACGACCTGGGCTTACGTCAGGTAGGACCCGAAGGTCCCCCCTGGTAGCGCAGTCCCCAACGTGGGATCCTACAGAGAAATCTCTGTAGGCATCATTCCCCTTTCCCTCGTAGCCGTAAGGAGAGAGGGAATGGGGGAGGAATTGGATACTCGCTCGCCTTCCCAGTGGAACTAGCAGTTGGAGAAGAGTAGGAGCAGCCATCGCCTTGCGGCGATGGCCTCTCAGAGTCTGGGAAAACGTATCGTCAGGAGAAAACGTTTTCCCCGAGGAGGGTTACGAACTCTCACTGTAGGTAAGGGTCTGCCGCCACTGTGAACGTCGTCTGGGTGGGCTGATCGACACCTGACAGGAGAGAGCCGATACCGTCCTCCGACTCATTCCAGTCCTCGTCGAGGTCGAAACCTCTCAGGAGGACGAAGGAGTATTTAAATACGGTGTCCGAAGACACATAGAAACGCCGCTGTCGCAGTAGAGGAGGTGGAAGTAGCTTGATCGACCGGCCAGAACTGAGAGAGCCTTCTTGTCCGGAGACGAGAGACTCTGGTTCAAGACAGAATCGGCAAGCTCCGATCGCGGCATACCCACCGTCGGTTTGGGTTCCCTCTCGGGCCCCAAAACGACTCGAGTAGAGACATGGGCTCTGCTGGTGGGAGCGGCGATCCTTCCCCCCGGTCGTTGTGCTGACGAATCAGTGCAATAACCTGGGTAAAGTTACTCTGAATCTCGGAAGTTACAGCGTCTTGAGGAGTAGGACCGTCCCAGTCCCTCCAACAAGAGCAGCTCCCAGGACCCTCCTCCTTCAGAAGAAGGACCAGCAACAGATCCCTGACGGTTGCCTCCAATCACTTGCGCGTACGTCCTGGTTGGTCCTAAGACCAACCTGGCACGTGCGGCGTCGTGACGGGATCGTGAGCGGCGCATCTCTCACGATCACTATCCTATATACCTCGCTCTTCCTGGCGTATGCCGAGGAAGTTGAAGGTATCGGAGAGACAGAACTGACGCTATCCCCTCTACCCCCTGACGGTCGCCTCCAATCACTTGCGCGTACCTCCTGGTTGGTCCTAAGACCATACGTGGCACGTGCGGCGTCGTGACGGGATCGTGGAGCGGCGCACCTCTCACGATCACTCCTAGCTACCTCGCTCTCACCCGGTGTAGCCCGAGGAAGTTGAAGGTAGTGGAGAGACAGACCTGACGCTCCCCCCCCGCTCGCTGGCAGGACCAGCGTACTGGGGGGCTGCAGCCGATCACCAACCCGCGGTGGGGATCGATCTGCAGGCCTGGCCGTGCCGCTCACCTGTGGCGAGCGGCTCGACTGAGCACGTCGACCCGGTCCCGTGCGTCAGACGAGCTGCTGCTGGTCACCATATCCGCCCGGTCCCTGTGGGAGCGGCGGTCAGGTGACCTGCAGAGCTCGCTTTCGCCGTGAGACGTGAGCGTCCTCGCGGCACGGTCAAAACCTGGTACCAGCGAGGCTGGTTACCGTCGCGGTCGAGGGGACCTGGGGGACCTCTTCCCAGCCTCAACCCGTGGCCGGTCAGAGACCGTCACGTCCACCCGAGTACCGGCTGGTCGCTGCGAGAGCGGCCGCTGGCCTGGCGAGAGTCCCACCTGAGCGGCTCTCGACAGTCTTCTGCTCCGTGCCTCGGTCATGACGCTGAGCGAACTCAGGCGTCTTAACTTTGGCTGCACGGTCACCCGAAGGAGATCGTACACTCGGAACTTCTCGCGGACGAGGAAACCGAGCCGGTACCTGGCTTAGCAGCAGAGCTGCCAAGACCAGGCGAGGGTTTACCAGCGGTAGCCAGCACACCCTTGGTCCCCGTCTTCTTCTTCTTCTCAGAAGGGGAGACGGGCCCCGTTCCCGAAGGAACAGGAGGACCAGCAGAAGAACCCCCCCCGTCACACCGGAATGTGACGAGCCCTTCGAAGTTCCCGAAGGAGTCTTCTTAGGGGGAATAACAAAACCCGGTTACCAGCTGGTCGCTGCGAGAGCGGCCGCTGGCCTGGCGAGAGTCACCTGAGCGGTTCTCGCCAGCCTTCTGCTCCGTGCCGTGTCTTGGCGCCGAGCGAACTCTGGCGCCGAAACTTTGGCTGCACGGTCTCCCGAGGGAGAGCGTACACTCGGGATCTCCCGCGAACCGGAGAGACCGAGCCGGAACCTGGCGTAGCGGCATCGCCGCTAGCACCAGGCGAGGAAGTACCAGAGCTAACCGATACTCCCTCTGGTCCCCCGTCTTATCCTCTTCCTTACGGGAAGGGGAGACGGGCCCCCACGCTCCCGAAGGAGCGAGGTAGGACCAGCTAAGGAAGGCCCCCCGTCCCACCGAGGTGGGACGGGCCCTTAGAAGTTCCCGAAGGAGACTTCTTAGGGGGGGGGTGGGGGGGGAGGCCAGCCTTCTTCTTCTTCGGCTTATGGGCCTTAGAAGTCGAAGGGGAAGAGGCAGCAACAGACGAAGAAAGATGACACCTTCCTCTTCTTCGTCAGCTCACGCAGGACAGTCGTCAGGTCCTCCATCCAGGCCGGAGTCGGGCCTATTGCCGAAGCAACACGGCCCGACTGCACCTGTCCGGAAGGACCTGGGACTGGGGAAGACACACCATGGGCAGGACCAGCATGGACAGGCGCAGGAACCAGGAGCGACAGGAACAGCAACCAGCTCAGGAGCGGCAGGAACAGCGGCAGCGGTAAACACAGAAGGGACAGCCAAGCCAGTAGCGGGAACCACATCAGCGACAGGTACGGCAGGCCCAGCCATCGCCTCGTAGATCATCGGCAGCCAGCGTGGTACTGGCGGCCGGTCCAGGGGCGAGCTGCTGGAACAGCGGAAGTCTGGGGCAGGCAACACGAAGAAAACACAGGCGCGGCGGCATACCCCTCCTCGGTACGGCGGCGACCGGCCCTAGAAGCGGCAGACGGCGTCACCGACACAGCATGGGGAGTGTAGACCAGCGGGGGGAAGCAGCATAAGCGGCCGTGAAGGTTGTAGTGGAGACCACTCCAAGGTCACCGCCCCCCCCAGACCTCGCTAGACTCTGCAGCAGATCGTGGATGCTAGGCACGCCCTGCAGCCGCAGCCGCGGGTGGTCGCATACCTGTCCAAGGTCGTCTCCCACGGCTGTAGCATGCGGTAGCACAGACAGATTAGTAAGAGGGGTTCCCTCACGCACGGGGGGGGAGACATGCCCCACCCCGAACGGAAGGAAGACCCCAAAAACAAAATAAAACGAGGAAGCTGAGGCGGGGGGGCAGGAAAGAAGACGAAGAATCGGATACCAAGGGAGTCGCGGGGAGAGAGCTTTCCGACGACTTCCTGGCAGACCTTCGCTTCCCCCCTACCCCCGCACAGCAGTGAAAAGTAATATGAAAATGAAACAGAATACTGCACTTGCGATTCACTCATAGAACTTAAAGAGGGAAAAATCAATTCCCGGTAAGAGCGGAAACTTGATCCATAATAATATGATGCTATCATAAATATAGTATATGAAAATGAACAATACTGCACTTGCTATTTTCACTTTCACAGCAATAAATCGTAAGGATTAATTCCCGGGTAAGAGCGGAAATTGACCAAATTACAAAATTAAATTTGATGCAATTAATAAATGAAAATGAAAAGAAAACTGCATTGCGAATCCACTTTCATTGCATTCTATTCATACAAAATAAGAGGCTCTTGCCGAGCGCAATCAAGCTCTCGGCAACAAACGCACAGGGCAAAATATAATGAAAAAGAGTACTTACATCTTTCAATTACACACTTTCGCCCAAAATACATGACTCGGCGCGAGTGCGCCCGCCCTCGGCACCGAGACATAATTCAAGGGTTCAATTCATGAAAAGAGCGGAAATCGCCGTCTCTACGGCGATAGCTCCATGTTGATTCATAATTAAGTAATGAAAATGAAAACAGTGTACTTACAGTTTCATTTTCAAGTCAAACCAAACCATTAGTAGAAAAACACAATATAAACAAAGCATACGACGATGGAGCGGGCAGAGAGCGATGACGAACACGTCCTTCACACCGCGGCCGAAAGCAAAAGTGATTCTTCACCTCTCGGGCGCGCGGGCGCGCGCGCGCGCGCACGATCGGACAAGCAGTTAACTACCGTTCTCCCCTTGTTCGAAGCTTACGACCGTCCCAGCTGCCGCTAGTTACCTTCCTATTGTTAAAGGACCGAGGGTTTGTATTACGTATCGGAACAAATTAAAATTAAAGGTACTAATCTACTGCCATAACAAAATAAACCTCAGTGGCTACCAAAAATTGAATAAACAGCACTTAAATATACCTGAGTGCTACCATAAACGATGAAGGTGTAGATTTCGGGATAGAACTGAACGCACATCTGCTGTGAAACGCAGTGCATCCAGAACAGGCAGTAGGTTGAGCAAAGACGTGTCCAGGGGATCACTGAACCACGACTTGATCGGTACTGCATTATCTGAAAAAGAAAAACATCCCTAATATTTTAAAAAACTGAATTTCAAATTTCACTTCCAATTCTGTCCCCTAAATTTACATACTATCCTTCAGAATAGCAAAAATTCTAATAGAAAGAATCACATATAATTATATGTCAACATTGCAGTACATTACTAACTCCACTTTTATTGTTCTCTTCTCATTTACTCTGAATCTACAATGACTAAACATGGTAAATACTGAAAAGTGGAGGACCATGTGTTCAATTAAAGCCTAACACACTACCTCATGCATAGTCCAAGGTGGCATCATTTGTGACTTTCTGTTGCTTGCGGGTAGGGGTTAATGTAGTGTTTTTATTATATGTAATTATAATTTTCTTACTTCTTTCTCACCCCATCAAATTCTAAGTTCTTTTGCCTATTTTCTTTATAATTAAATACACCACACAACATACAGTAACCTCCCGTTAACACGAGGGTTACGTTCCTGGAGATGTCGTGTTAGCCGAATTCGTGTTAACAGGGAAGTATTTTCTCCATAAGAAATAATGGAAATAAGGGGGTTAACGTTCCAGGGCAATGGGAAACTTAATCTATTTTGGGATTTTGCCAGAAAAAAAAAAAACACTTTATTTATATATTTTTATATACAGGTAGTCGTTCTACTTACGAACTATGCAACTTATGACAGACCGACTTTATGACAGCTACAATATAATAATATACAATAATATTTAATTTTATATTTGGCTAAAATACGTCGAGCGCGCGTACGATAGTTTTTCCCGCTACCGTCAGCGCGCTCATCTCCGAGAAATTTATGAAGAGAAGAAAAAACGGACCATTCAAACAAAACTAAGCATGTTTATGTTTAAACCAACATCTCAGTCTACCCGTCCCCACCTACCAGTTATTACTAAACCACGGCATCAGGACTTGACCCGGACCGATCCCCAGCCATCCCCCACAGCAGACAAACTAATTTTCTTTTTTTTTTTTTGTTTTTTTTCAAATTCAAATGTTTCTTTTTTTTTTTTTTGTAATTTTTATTTTTTCTGTATGTTCATGTTTTTTCTGTACTGTAAATCATTCTATCTATGCATTACTGTAGTTTGCCTTTAAATTTATAAAGAAAAAATAATTTACATACTGTTAAATAAAACTTTGTGTATTACTACGTACGTACATAGACGTGTTGGCAACAGTACAAACGGTCGCTAGAGAAAACAGCAGACGATGTTTTGTTTTATATTTTCAGAAGTAAAATTTTGTTCGAAAATGGTAAGATTCGTATTTTAGTAATTCATTTTGTATTTCTGTTTTGCAAATAAATCAAATATAATAACAAATTATGCATTTAATTCAAACCTATAAATAAATAAAGTATGTATATAATACGTGTAGCCGATTGTCAATGCAAATGGCGGATAAGAAAATGTAAACAGACCAGACAGATGGTCTGAATGCCTGCAATAAAAATGTTAAATACAGTAATAAAAGTAAGTATTAATCAAGGAGTTCGAGCATGATAAGATTTCATATGCTAATCGTAATAATAGGTACTATACATGCACATTTTTGGGATGATATAAAATGTATATGTAGGCTAGTAAGTTGTCAATGAAAATGCAAATGAACAAATACGTACACGTACACGCATGTGTTTGAATATGGTAAAAAGGATAAAAAGACAGCACAAACATGATTCAATTTACTCAATATACTGAAAGATAATTTACGACAGCTCTGCCAGAACCTAATGCCGTCGTAAGTAGACGCCTACCTGTAGTAAAAGTACGCTCTATTCTGTTAACCAATGCTAGAATGTATTGGCTCTTCTCACTGCGAGGGCTGGCTTCACACTGAGCCAGCAGGCAAGAGAGAGAGAGCGCGGGAAAGGTGGGGTGAGTCAGACTCTCGCCCCACCTCCCGCGCTCTTGCTCTCAGCGGAAAATTAAAATCGTGTAACATCGAATATTACGTGTTAGCAGAATTTTTCTGTATGATTTTGAACTCGTGTAAGATCGAAATCGTGTTAACAGAACTCGTGTTAACGGGGAGGTTACTGTACTATGACACTTCCATACTACCCCTTTGTCTCATTTGTTCCCTAACTATACAAACCTGAGGTCCTTTAACAATAGGAATGTACTTATGGCATAGCTGGAATTATGGCCGTTGAATCTTGAACAAGGTGGTTAGGCAGTAACTACCATGGGGCAGGCCTGCCTGCCCGGATGTAAACCTTCCACTTTGCCTTTCGGCCCAGGTTCAGATTGAGGGGTGGCATGAGGTGGGCATATTTGTTAAAGGACCTCAGGTTTGTATATAGTTAGGAAAAATACAATTTTCGACAAATTGTGATTTGTTCCAATACGTAATACAAACCTTTTGGTCCTTTAACAATAGGAAGACCACTGATGGCTACTTCTGGTCGTAAGAGCGAGGAGGAATGCCCTGCTGCCTCTGACAACTTGATTGGAGTATAGGAGCTGCGTGATCAAGAGTCAGACTTCTGGGCCTTTTTCGAAATGAGTGAGGGATCATGACTCATTCGAAAAAAGGCTGTGAAGAATATGGGCGTCGGAGACATTAATGCAAAGTTCCGGGAAGGGTTTGCATTATTGTCAGTCTCCTTCCTCCCCTTGCTAGAGGAAGGAGCGGGATTGCTTCTATGATTCTGATAAGAAACATACAAAGGATGCTTATGTATAGGCTTACCACATCAATCGTCCGACCAGCCAGTGTGAGTTCGAGTCCTATCCTCAACCCGAAGGACGAGGAATGGAGAGACGAGGCGTGGAAGGGGGAGAGCCAGTCACTCTCACATCCTTCTTACCTCTACAACTGCACACCATGGACGAGATGCAACTTGTCCTCTCAAGGAGCTGGGTAAGCAAACACATCTTGCAAGCGTCCACCACTGGTCCAGGGAAATGAAGTTCCAAGGACCTCTGGGCAGTTCCGAAGGGAAAGAAAGATATGGTCGCAATGATCTATCCATCTTCCTGTCAGACATATTCTTTGGAGTGATGTCCAGTACCCATACTGGTCTATCCGTCTGCAGCAAAGTGTCACGCGGTCTCGTATCCCAATGCAGTGAAGTGTCTCGCGGTCTCGTATCCCACTGCAGCGAAGTCTCTTCCATCTCCGCAGTGGATAAAGACACCGACACTCCATGGTGGGTGTCGATAGTTAAGGGTACCGGAACACGCCAGTAGGACAAAGTAATAACTGATCTGGAACAACCGATACAAAGTCCACAGCGTAGCTCGTGACGATCTTGGACTCTTTGACAGCTGCCAACTGACTGCGTTCGGTTGTGTGAGGCGAGCTGTCCCTGCATCCGAGGCGTAGTCATAACCCTAGCCTTTTGAAGGGTTATGCCAAGAGACCATACAAATCGTCTATCTGTTGCCACCGATGCCGGAAGGCAAGATGATGATTCTCTCAAGGCATGTGCCCAAAAGATGAAAGTCAATTGCCTTCTAGAGACCGAGGTCCCTGATGGCAAGACAGAAGTTCTCATACTAGTTGAATCTCAACTAAGGAGAAACAATACTATGTGCCGTTGAAGACGAAGGTGATAGGTGAATGCAGACCTACGTCTTCACAGCCGAATCGAGAGAAGTTAACTCTCAAGATTCTGAACGTAGAAAAGTCCCGCCAATGACACAAACCCGCGAATACGGCTTAATCCCTGTTATTTACAGAGGACTGAAAACGCTACACCGCTACTTCATTGCTGTTCGGTGAGAAGTTGGAGTTGCAATGAAAGCGGAGCGCTTTTCAGTAATGAAAACACAGGGACTGTACTGCCTGAAGAACCGCTTCTCATGGGCTGAATCAAAATCTTCTTCTTCCCAGCTTTATCTAGGGAGGACATCTATATACTTGGAAGTAGAGCTGGCAGGGCAGGGAACAGGCGATGTCTTCCGTTATACATCTACAATTTGGGGTGAACAATGAACAATTGCACACCTACGAATACGAGATATATTTAAAAGACAAACTCGGGTGTCTGAAGAAATCATTCCGCGTTATCGCAGCGGCAGGTGCGATGTGGGAGACTAAGCTACAGACTTCTGTTACCGTGCGGTAAACAGAAAGATGATAGCAAGTCTATTCAGATATCTGTCTGAAAATTCTCGCAATGTCCAAGGCGATGCAGTAGAGATGGTCATTCACGTATGCGAGAATTCCAGCCAACCAGAGACCTAAGTCTGTGATTGCCGGGCAGAGATTCGGTTCGGTAGTCAATCATCGCAGAGGACAGAGACATAATCCGACCGTGTTATCTCGGAGAGCCAGCTGGTACTGGGCTGCAGCAGGCAGCCCATACACAGCTAGCTCTCGCTCACTCATCATCCTAAGTTACCAGGTAATCCATTCCAAGAAGGAATGCGTTCAGCTGGAACAATCGAGCGCAAAAAAATACGCTCGAGCAGTTGCATTTAAACAAAACGGATTTTGATGAATGCAAATGCCGAGGTGTTGTTGTCGTAACAATACCATAAGTATCTCAAAATCAAAACTGGTAACTCCTGGGAGGTTTGCAGGGCAGTCCCGAGTTGCAGTTCAATTAAGAAGATACTATTCGTCTCGGTCACAACCCGTAGAGTTAACTACGGTATGTGCCTACACCTCGGACAATTTAACTGATAACAGAAGTATGTTGCGAGGGCAATATACGTAGTATATTTGTAGGTTCCTGTACATAAGTCCTCCATCCTAAATTCTCTTCCTTTCGAGGAAAAACAATAAGGACTGGAAGCCAACACCCTTCATTCTCTAATGAAGAGAGCTAAGAAGTTTTCCCGAAGGAAGACTTCTATGGTGATAACAGGATACCGAAGACGATAGTTCAAGCCGAACTAGATGTTCACACCCGTTCTTCTCTATCCTGGGGTTGGCCGCCTACTGTGGCAAGATTCCCGATTATCATAATGACAATTATCTGGGATTCTCGTCTCGCCCACTCTGGACCGTGGTTTCGCCCAGTGTTTGCAGATTGTAGACCAGAACACTCAGTGTGTGCTAGAAACTCCGAAGAATTCTAAGCACTCGGCGAAACCCCCACCGAATTCGTCAGACGATCATCGGGTGGTGGTCCTCCCGATTCCTGTAGAAATCGAGGATAGGGCAAGATCCTTCCTCAACGACGGGGACTTATGTCCGGTAGGACCTGAAGGTCCCCAGGGAACGCAGTCCCTGACGTGAAATCCTACGGAGACCGCTCTGCAGGATCCCTCCCCTTCCCGTTGCACCCATAGGGAGAGAGGGAATGGGGGAGGAAGATTGGATACTCGCTCGCCTTCCCAGCGGAACTAGCAGTCAGAAAAGCAAGTATGGGCGGCCGGCCGCTCAGTCTAGGAAAACTTTACCGTCTGGAGAAAACGTTTTCCCGAGGAGGGTTACGAACTCATACTGTAGGCTAAACGTCTGCCGCCACCGTGACCATCGTCTGGGTGGGGCTGCTGAACGCGCACCTAACAGGAGAGAGCCGATACCGTCCTCCGACGTGTCCCAGTCCTCGTCGAGGTCAAAACCTCTCAAGAGGACCGAAGGGGGAGCCCACCCCGGTCTCTGAGTGCGTGGTCCAGCCGGACCGTCACATGAACGGCAGTGATGGCCACTCCGAGAGTCTGGAAAGCGTCATTCGCCCTCGCCAGCCCCCCACGATCTCCGCCAACCACTTGAGCAAGGATCTGTTGGTCCCAAGACCATACCAGGCTCGTGGCTGGACTGTAAGAAGTGCATTCATCACGGTCACTCCTGTTCGCCTCGTTCCTCCGGGTGTAGCCTTAGGAGGGACAGGTGAGGGAGACCTGACACTCCTACCCTGCCTACTAGCAGAACCAGTAGGTTGGGAGGACTGCAGGTGATCACCAACCCACGGTGGCGATCAAGCTGCAGGTCTGGACCAGTGGTCTTCTTGCAGAGAAACGCTGGACCAAGAAACGGCGTCGGTCTCTTGTGTCAGGGGAGCTGTTACGAGAGCTCCTCCCCTGCCAACCAGCAGAACCGGTAGGCTGGGAGGACTGTAGGCAATCATCAATCCACGGTGCCAATCGAGCTGCCGGTCTGGACCAGCGTCTTCTTGTGGAGAAACACTGAACCAAGAACGGAGCGTCAGTCTCTTCAGGAGAGCTGCTGGTGATCGGGCTGCACTGGTCGAGCGGCTAGACCGAGAGCAGCAGCGACGGTCCCGAGCATCAGAAGAGCTGCTACTGGTTCCCCTATCCGCCCGGTCCCGGTGGGAGCAGCTGCGGTCAGGGGACCGGCAGAGTCTGCTGTCGCGGTGGGAGCGCGCCCCTCGCGATCACTCCTGATCGCCTCGCTCTGCCCGGTATAGCCCGAGGAAGTTGAAGGGATAGGAGAAGTAGACCTGACGCTCCCCCCTTGCCCACCGGCAGAACCGGCGTGCTGGGGGGGCTGCAGACGCTCGCCAATCCGCGGTGGCAATCGAGCTGCAGGCCTGGTCGAGCGGCTCTCCCTGGGGAGAGCAGTTGGACCGAGAACAGCAGCGACGGTCCCGAGCGTAAGAAGAGCTGTTGCTGGTCCCCCTCTCCGCCCGGTCCCGGCGGGAGTGGCGGTCAGGGGACCGGCAGAGTCCGCTATCACGGTGGGAGCAAGGCCTGTCCTCACAGCACATCACGCTGCTTGGACCAGCTGAGGCTGGTCATGGCGACCGCGGGGACCGCTTCTTCGCCTCAGCCCGCGGCCGGTCTGGGACCGTCACGTCAACCCTGGGTACCGGCGGCTTGCCACGAGAGCGATCGCTGGCCTGGTGGAAGTCACCTGGGCAACTCCCACCAGTCTTCCGCTCCGTGCCTGGATCCTGGCGCCGAGCGAACTCGGTTGCCTGGGTCTTGACTGCATGGTCACCTGCACAGGAGACCGAACACTCGGTGCCTCTCGCGAACGAGAGGCCGAGATGGTACCTGGCGTTGAGGCAGAACCTCTGGCGCCAGAAGAGGAGGTACCGGTGTTAGCCGGTACCCCTCCGGTCCCTGTCATCTTCTTCCTTGCGGAACGAGAGAAGGGCCCCGTTCAGGAGGACCAGCGAAAGCCCCAACTGTCCCACCCCTTAGAGGTCTCTGAGCGAGACTTCTTGGGGGGGGAGGCTACCTTCTTCTTCTTCGGCTGGGGGGCCTTGGAAGTCGAAGGGGAAGAGGCAGCACAAGACGAAAGCGACACCTTCCTCTTCTTCCTGGACTTCCTCTTCGCCGCCACCCCCGAGAATGGTCAGTCGCGCGAACGCGACCGTCGTCTGGGTGGGGCTGATCGTGCACCTGACAGGCGACAGCCGATACCATCCTCCGACTCTCCCAAGTCCTCGTTGAGGCCGAAACCTCTCTGAAAGAAAAGGATGGCCCGTCTCCACCAGTCATTGCGTGCATGGACCCGCGGGAACGTCACGTCAACCCTGGGCACCGGACGATCGCTGCGAGAGCGATCGCCGGTCTGGCGAGAGTCACCCGAGCGACTCTTACCATCTTCCGCTCCGTGCCTGGGTCCTGACACGGTGAGCGAACTCAGCAGTTTGGACCCTGGCTGCACGGTCACCCGTAGGTGACCATACACTCGATAACGCTCGCAAGCGAGCGGCCGAGACGGTTCCCGGTCCGGAGGTGGAACCTTCGGAACCAGGAGAGGAGATACCAGCGGTGGCCGGTACCTCCATGGTCCCTGTCTGTTTCACCCCCGAGGAAGGAGAGACGGGCCCCGTTCCCAAAGGAACGGGAGGGCCAGCGGAAGACCCACCTGTCTCACCGGAGCGAGACAGACCCTTAGAAGTCCCGTGACGAGACTTCTTAGGGGGGGAGACCACCTTCTCTTTTACGGCAAAGCCTTAAAAGTTGAAGGGGAGGAGGCATGAAGATATGATGATCTCGAAGAGGAGGATGACGACACTTGACGAGCTCTCTTCCTCTTCGGTTTCTCCTTCTGCCAGACTTCTACCATCAGGAGTAGATAAACCTCACAGGGGAGCACGACAGCTTCGTCTTGTGACATAACTCCCGGGTAGTAGTGGTAATGAAAATTATTATCAGCAGGGGATCAGTACACACACTCGAGGATCGGTACGCAACATGCTATGAGCCATAGGCTAGGTACAGTTCCAAGGTTAGGATAACCAATACGAAGAGCATCCAACCAATACTGATGAAAACACAAATCACCACTAGTCTGTAAAGTAAGGAAAAAAATATTAAAGTAATGAGGATACTCCTCACACATCCAAGGGCGCCGCCCTCCGAAGTGAGAGGAGATCCTCCAACATCAACACCACACGCCCATCCTTCTACCTTCTTCCGATAGTAAGTGAAAGGAAGAAGGAGAAGAGAAATTACCATAACAACAAAACATGGACAAACCATTGATGTTCCCTTGGTAATTCCCAAGCGTATGTGTAATTTCCGGATGAATACATGTCCCGTTACAGGATCAATATCTCATCCTCACGATAAATACATATCTCGTCCTCATGCATGTCTGAGCCAGTGTTAAAGGGCGAAAGAATGTAAATAATATGTTGGCATACCTTAGCCACTGACTCTTAACACAAGTAGAGGGGTGGTTACAAAGGCTATCCACAAAAAGTGGGTTTGTATATTACAGGTAATGACCGACTTACGACCTATGCAACTTACGTCTGATCGACTTTACGACTATTATTTTCACCCTTTTTGGCAGAACGTGCATACGAATGTACGATACTTTTTCCTGCGGCATCCGTGCATCTCTCGGGTCCCGCGCTCACTCAGTGTTGCCTGTAGCTCCGTGCTGAACGCATCTCTCGCTCTGCTGTGTCATTTTTTCAATACTTTGTGTTAATTTTGATCATTTTTGAAATGTCTGCCAAGAGGAAACTGTGTTTATCTACTCCTCAACATGCCAAGAAGGAAAGGAAGGCCATTGACTTGGACACAAAAATGACAGTGATTAAGCAGTTCGAAGAAGGGAAGAAAGTGAATGTGATCGCACGTGATATGAAGTTATCTCATTCTACTGTGTCCACGATTCTTAAGGATAAGGAAAGGATTCGTGATGCTGTGAAAGGTTCTGCACCCATGCGATCGACAGTGATTACGAAACAACGCACTGGCCCCATCCATGAAATGGAAAAATTATTGCATGTTTGGATGGAAGATCAAATCCAAAAAAGGACACCGTTAAGCCTTTTTACTGTGCAGATGAAGGCTAGAAGTCTGTTTCAGACTTTGAAGGAACGTGCTGGAGTAGAGTATAAGCAAGAATTTTTGGCAAAAGCGTTGGCTGGTTCAAGAGGTTCAAAAAAGATTCCAGCTGCAGTGTTCGAGTGACTGGAGAAGCAGCGAGTGCGGATGAAGGAAGGAGCTAGCAAGTTTGTCGACAGTCTCGATGAAATGATTACGGATGAGGAATATCTTCCAGAACAAATATTTAATGTTGATGAAACAGGTTTGTTCTGGAAACGAATGCCAGAACGCACTTACATCCATAAGGAAGCCAGTTAGCATGCCAGGATTTAAAGCTTTTAAGGATAGGGCTGACTCTACTGCTTGGTGGGAATGTTGCGGGGTTGAAGCTGAAACCCTTTTTAATTTATCATTCAGAAAACCCCACGAGCATTCAAGAATGTAAGCAAGTACACTTTGCCTGTCTACTTTCGCTCTAACCGTAAGGCATGGATGACGCAGACACTTTTTGAAGACTGGTTTGTCAACTGTTTCATTCCTCAAGTGCGTGAATACTGCCTAGAGAAAGGAATTCCTTTCAATATTTTACTGCTGCTCGATAATGCGCCTGGATATCATCCACCTCACTTAGCTGATCTGAATCCTGATGTGAAAGTGGTTTTTTTTGCCACCAAACACCACTCCAATCTTAATCTTCAACCTATGGACCAAGGTTCGATTGCAACATTTAAGGCAAACTATTTAAGAATCACCTTTGCGCAAGCCATAGCTGCTCTAGATGCCGACCCAGAACTATCCCTACGAGAATTTTGGAAACGCTACAATATTCTGCATGCTATCAAGAATGTGTCTTCTGCCTGGGAGACTGTGACGGAGAAGTGTATGAATGGCATATGGAAGAAGTGCGTTAAACGTTATGTGAATGATTTTGATGGATTTGACAGTGAACAAGAACTTGATGTGATACGGGGAAAAATAGTGAAACTGTCAAAAGAGCTTTCCTTGGATTGTGAAATAGAAGATATTGAGGATTTGCTAGACCACGCTTCCGAAGAACTTACAAATGAAGAGCTGATTGATTGAACTGGAAGAAGAACGAGTGGCGGAGGAAGAAAGAAGAGAAGCGGAGGATGAAGAGTTGCCAGAATGGAAATTTACCGCCAAGGGATTATCAGAAGGATTAGCTCAACTAAATAAACTCCTTGCACATTTCGAAGAAATGGACCCAAATTATGAAAGATTTGCAAAGATTGAACGGATGGCACACGATTTGTTTCGTCCGTATT
Organism: Macrobrachium nipponense; assembly: GCF_015104395.2. Classification (NCBI taxonomy): domain Eukaryota; kingdom Metazoa; phylum Arthropoda; class Malacostraca; order Decapoda; family Palaemonidae; genus Macrobrachium; species Macrobrachium nipponense. The sequence continues at coordinate 28,726,485 of NC_061096.1, forward strand.
GTGAAATTTACAAGGAGAAAAAGAAACAAACAATCCAGACGAAACTAACCATGTTTGTGAAACGAACAACTCCTCCGTGACCCCGACCGTCGCTTCAGCTGATGAAGTCAACGACCTCCAGTCAAGCACCAGCGATGCCAGAAGTCTTTAATTTTATTATATTTTCCTGTACTACATACTAGTTTTCAATTGTATTTTTGAATGTTTTCTATTTTTTACACCTGTATTTTGTATTTTTCAACATTAAACAAATTGTACTGTAGCATCCAGTGTTTAAATTAAACCTGACAAAAGTAACAACAGGAAACAGTATGATGCGTAGAGAAACGGGTTTGCTATGAACTTAACAAACGTAACAATACATAAGACGCAATTTCGTGTACGTAGAGAGACGTTACAGACGTTACAAATGGTATAAAAATTCCAAGAAATCATAACTAAAAAAAGGATGAATTTTTTATATGAGCATGACAAACGAAGTTTATCCTCTCTCTCTCTCTCTCTCGTCTCCTCTCTCTCTCTCTCTCTCTCTCCTCCACTCATTTCTCGCTCTCTCTCTCTCTCTCTCTTCAGTGAAAGCCTCGATTCGATAGAATTTTTTCCACGTAATCATAGGCGTACGAGGTGAAGTTCATTTGGGAAGGCAACACCTAATTTGCCCGAATTTTCATTATGAAACAGTTATGATGCGTGGAGAAACAGTTTGGACAAAAAACGTTTGGCGAATGTAACAGTACGTAGAGAGAACGTTACAATGGTATAAAAAATTCCAAGAAATCATAACTAGGAAATACAATTCTAACGTAAATTAACTAAAAAAAAAAAAAAAAGGATGAATTTTATATAAACGTGACAAACCGAAGCATTATGAAACAGTTATGATGCGAGGAGAACAGTTTGGACAAACGTTTGCCGAATGTAACAGTACGTAGAGAGACGTTACAAATGGTATAAAAAAATTCCAAGAAATCATAACTAGGAAATACAATAACGTAAATTAACTAAAAAAAAAAAAAAAGGATGAATTTTTTATATGAACGTACAACCGAAGCATTATGAAACAGTATGATGCGAGAGAAACAGTTTGGACAAACGTTTGCCGAATGTAACAGTACGTAGAGAGACGTTACAAATGGTATAAAAAAATTCCAAGAAAAATCATAACTAGGAAATACAATAAGTAAATTAACTTAAAAAAAAAAAAAAAGGAAGAATTTTTATATGAACGTGACAAACCGAAGCATTATGAAACAGTATGATGCGAGGAGAAACAGTTTGGACAAACGTTGGCGAATGTAACAGCAAGAGTAGTAATGTCGTGTAGAGAGACGATATAAATGGTATAAAAATAATCATAACTAGGAAAATACGTACAATGAAACTAAAGAAAAGGTGAAACCCTACAAAAGTAGCAATATGAAACAGTGTGATGTGTGGAGAATGGGTTCGTCTGACGACTTTGACAAACGTTAACAGTAAGGCGTAGTAATGTACACGTCATTACTACGCCTTACTGTTAACGTTTGTCAAAGTCGTCAGACGAACCCATTCTCCACACATCACACTGTTTCATATTGCTACGTTTGTAGGTTCAACCTTTTCTTTAGTTAATTTATTTTGCTATCTTTGTTTTCTTTAGACTTCTTTGTATTTCCTAGTTATGATTATTTTTATATTTTTTATACATATGTGAGATGTTACACATGCTACAAAAATGTAAAGAAATCATAACTAGGAAATATAATACACATTCTAAAGAAAAAGACAGCAAAATAAACTAGCTAAAGAAGGGGTAAAATTTTTACATACGTATATGAACTTGTGAAAGGGTATCGTAAAGTACTATCGTAATACATATATGACAGTAAGAATATGCACTAAGAATGGTAATACAATGGTTTTAATGATAATGAATGTTAAATGATAATGAATTATGACTTAAATATGATAATATAAGTAATAATCTAAGAAAATGTTGATAAAATATGACTTTCAGATGATGTCAATATCATTACACAATATGTATATGTACGATAAACTCTACGGTAATTTAGCAGACTCGACATGCGTCCAAATCGAGTTACGACTTGTTTTGCAGAACCAATTGCGGTCGTAAGTCGGTCACTACCTGTAATTGAAAAACCAGGGACAAACCTTTGTTTAGTATTAATATCAAACACCGTATATTTATAACTATTAAAAAAAAATAAAAACCAAAAGGATCCCACCGGGAAAAAAGATCAACGACCAGTCAGCCGGAGCTCACAAACACACGTCTTCATCGGAAGACGGCCAAAAGCAAAGTGGAGTGTTTACATCCGGGCAGGCTAGCTAACCACCTTGTTCAAGATTCAACGGCCGTAATTCCTGCTACGCCGTAAGTACATTCCTATTGTCAAAGGACCGAAAGGTTTGTATAACGTATCGGAACAACTCTCTTTCATAAAGAAAAAAAGCTTCCTTGAACTTGCTTTTTTGAGTTCTGCACTTATTGTTAGACAATATTTCATAAAATCCAGCTACATCCCAAAGAAATCGGTATTCCGATTAAATTTAATAATCATGTTCTGTACAGTGTCTCCTGGAATTTTTGTTTGCTTGACATCTTTATTTATATCATCTCCAGGATTTTCTTGGCCTTCCTATTGATCTTCATTTTACTACTGTCATTCCTACTACTTTTCATACTACCTTCTCTACGCCTCATCACACCACCTTAATCATTTTGATATCAAGTATTTCTCCACCTTTGGACACCATAAAATGACAATTTGTCCAAAATTGCATTTTTCCTAACTATACAAACCTGAGGTCCTTTTACAATAGGAAGGTACTAGCGGCAGCTGGATAGGTCGTAAGCTTTCGAACAAGGGGTTCGGTAGTTAACTGCTTGTCCGACAGGCGCGCGCGCTCGCGACTGGGAGGTAAACAAATCACTTTTGCTTTTGGCCCAAGCAAAAACTGCAGAGTGTTGGTGGCATGAGGTGGGGCTATGTGTAAAAGGACCTCAGGTTGTATAGTTAGGAAAAATGCAATTTTGGACAAATTGTCATTTGTTCCGACACGGCATACAAACCTTTCGGTCCTTTTACAATAGGAAGGGACTCCACTTCTTGGTGGGGGAATGGAATCTGAGTCTTTTGTGAACAGACTGGTGTTCGCCCAACCTTGGAAGCCTCCCTGGTCGTAAGAGCGAGGGAGGGATCCAAGCCTCTGTCCGATTGATCGGGTGTGCACCGCAGGATCAATGGTCATACCTCTGGACCGAGTTACTTAAGAGAGAGGCAAAGCGTATTCTCTTCGTACCAGCAATGTAAGAACTTGTTCCTGTACAGGAGCAAATATAAAGTCATGGATTTGACTCCTGTAGGCATCCACTTCCCCCCCCTTGTAGGAGGAAGTGGTGGATATTCTGCTCCTCTCCCTAGTGAAAGGGATAGGTATGGGGCTCTGTCATATAGCACCGGCATCTCGTCCTTATCCAGCAGGTGATGACCATATCCCTCTACCACAGGTAGAGGGGTAGAAAAGATAAAAAGAGAAGCCAGTCACTTTCTCATTTACTATCTATTCATACAGTCACACCAGGACTCGATGCTGTTCAGCCTGCTAGGGTCTGGGTTAGCTAGACGACGTGTTGAGCAGCCACCACGGGTCCTAAGGAAACCGATCCAAGGACCTGTGGGCATATCCAAAAGGTATAAGGAAGGTGCCGGTGGTCTGGTTGTACCAGACCCCTGCCTTCCACACCTGCGCCACGGAGAAGTTCTTACGAAACGCCAACGAGGGCCAATACTTCTGACTTCGTGAGCTCTCGGACGGGACGTACGGATGTCGTCATTACCATCAGCCTCATACGCCCTCCTGATGACCTCACGCAGCCAGGACGAAAGAGTGTTCTTTGATACTTCTTTCTTGATGACCCCGGTGCTAACGAAGAGGCGTCGACACTCAGGCCCGAGGTGTCGAGTTCTCTTCAGATAGCGCCGTAGCGTCCTCCCAGGACAAAGCAGCATCTCATCCGTATCATTATCGGCATGAAGTTCCCGTACTCTCTTCGCCGATGCCAGGTCCAGCAAGAAGAGGGGCTTGTGAGTTCCCTGGGTGGGCAAGACCCTTTCGAAGCTCCTCCTAAGTAAGGAGATCTCGAACGAGTTCGAGATGTCCAATCCCGTCAGTTTCAGGACGAGCGTCAAGGCGGCTCTGTATCCTTTGACTGTGGAACTGAGAGGAGCTTCTCTCGGCGAAGAAAAACGAGGAAATCCGCTACCTGCTGAAGAGTGGCTCTGAGAGGAGGATAGGCCCCGTCTACGACACCAACCACAGAAGACGGCCCACTTCCCCTGGTACACAGCTGCAGAGGACTGACGGACGTTTCCAGCCATCTCTGTTGCTGCGCTACGAAAAAAGCCTCTCGTTCGCAAGAGATGTTGGATAATACCAGAGCCGTGAAGACGTAGGGACTGGACTGCTCGGTGGTACCGCTCGACGTGTGGCTGGGCGAGAAGGTTGTGCCAAGGGGAATCTCTCTCGGTTCTCTTGCGAGAAGAGCCAGCAGGTCCGGATACCAAATGGCCTGTGGCCATTTGGGAGCCATCAGGATCATCCTGAGGAATTCGGGGTGACCAGTGCTCGACTGATCACCTTGCGAATCAGGGTGAACGGGGGAAAGGCATAGGCGAAAAGGTTGTCCCACGGGTGTTGAAGAGCCTCCTCTGCAGCTGCCCATGGGTCCGGCACGGCCGAGAAGAACACCTGGAGCTTCCTGTTGTGCCGGGTGGCGAACAGATCCTCGACTGGTCGCCCCCACAGGTCAAAGAGCCTTTCCGCCACGTCCTGGTGTAGAGACCATTCGGTCCCTATCCCTTGATCCGACGGCTGAGCGTGTCTGCTACTACATTCCTTCCCTGGAATGTAGCGTGCCGACAGCTCTATTGAGTGTGCCTCGGCCCACTCGTGCACCTGCCGAGTCAACTGGTACAACGGGAGGGACACTAGGCCCCCCCTGTTTGTTGACGTAAGCCACCACCGTGGTGTTGTCGCACATCAACCCACTGAGTGTCCCATCAAGCGGTCCTGGAACTCTTGGAGAGCGAGGAACGCTGCCTTGAGTTTCAGTACATTGATGTGAAGGTGCTTGTCGTTCTCGTACCACACTCCTGAAGTCAGCAACTCCTCCAGGTGTGCGCCCCATCCCTCGGTTCGATGCGTCTGAGAGTCAGCTGCATGTCCGGGGGGAGAGTGCGCAGAGGCACTCCTCTTAAGAGGTTCCTGTCGTCCAGCCACCAGGCTAGGTCCTGCCTCACCTCCTGTGTCAGTGACAATGGAAAGCTTGGGGGATCCGTCGCCTGACGAGACCGCAGGTGAAGACGCCCGTTAGGGACTGTCTTCCCGAGTGACGACAGGTGTCCGATCACGACTTGCCATCGCTGAGCTACCCGTTCCTGCCGAGACAGGAACTGGTTGGCTGCCTCCCTGAATTTGCTAATCCGCGAGTCTGCGGGGAAGACTCGCCCTGCTACCGTGTCGATCATCATACCCAGGTACTTTCATCCTCTGCTTGGGCTCGAGATCGGACTTTTCGAAGTTCACAACGATCCCAGATCGCGACAGAACTCGAGCAGTCGATCCCTGTCCTGTAGCAACTGCGAGCGGGAGCTCGCCAGGACTAACCAATCGTCGAGATACCCCATCAGACGTATCCCGTGCGAATGGGCCCAAGCAGACACCAGAGTGAACACTCGCGTGAACACCTGTGGGGCGGTTGAGAGACCGAAGCAAAGTGGCCTGAACTGGTACACCGTCCCGTCGAGGATGAAGCGGAGGTACTTTCTGGAGGACTGATGAATGGGTATTTGGAAATACGCATCCTTCAAGTCCACTGAAAGCATGAAATCGTTCTCCCTGATAGAGTCGAGCACTGAGCGTGCCGTCTCCATCGTGAACCGGGTCTGGCGAACAAACCGGTTCAGGGGAGAGAGATCTATCACCGGGCGGGGGCCCAGCCTCCGTAGACTTTTTTTCCACCAGGAAGAGTCGACTGTAAAGGCCCGGTGATTGATCCGTGACGATTTCTACAGCTCTCTTGGGCTCAGCATGGTCTTGATCCTCCTGTCTCAATGCTACGTCCTTCTATGCCCCTGGAACGTACGCCTGCTGTTTGGACCGTGTTGGAGGTGAGGGGTGACCGAGATTCGAAGTGTAATAGATCTCCCTCCCGAAGGACATCTACAATCCAGGTCTCGGCGCCGTAGCGCTGCCAAGTTGCCCAATGGCTGGCCAGGCACCCCCCCACTTCCGGCAGCAGGTGAGGGGGAACGCCGTCCCTAGCGTTTCCCCCTTTCTTCGACTTCCTCCCAGAGCCTCCACGGGAGAGGAGGGCTGGGAGGAGGGCTTGTTACGGCTCCCCTTACTAGAAGTCGAAGAAGACAGAGTCATTCCACGGGGCTTCGACGCAGCTAACCGTCTTAGCCACCGAGGAAGCGCTAGCCGAGCCGTTAGACTTGGCCGCAGTCCAAGGCTGCCCAGAGGCCTTCGAGACTGCCTGGTGAACCAGACGGTCACTGTCGTCAGTGCGCCGTCTGTCCACCGCAGCGTCCACCATCTCTCCTGGGAAGAGAGACTACTCCGTAAAGGTCCGTTGCGAAGTCCCAACGCCGCTTCACTGCCCGGTCCGTCCTGGAAACCCGAGTAAGGACAGCGTCCCTTCGTCGGAGAACCATGGTTGGCCCACAGGTTCACCGTCTGGTGGGCAAGGAAGGAGATGGCTCCTCCCCCAGACTGGCCAAAAGTCTCCTGAAGGCCGAGTCATCTTCGGGAGAAAATTCCCCCGGAGTTGGCTGCGACCATAGATACTGTGAGGGACCACAGATCTAGCCAGGAAACGGCCTGGAAAGCTGCCATGGCGGTAGATTCCAGGCCGATGTCTCTTGCTGCGAGAACCACAGGTTCTCGAACAGGAGCTGCTGCAGAGACACACCCGAAGTCAGCCTGGCTAACTCCGGGTTCACATGTTTGGGCGGCATCGGGTCTTCAGATGGCACGTAAAAAAAAAACGCCGCTGTCGCAGCAGAGGTAGGTGGAAGCAGCTTGCTCGACCTGCCCAGACTTGAGCGAGCCGTCTTGTCCGGAGACAAGCGATTCAACCTGGTCCAGCACTGAGTCCGGCAGCTCAGAACGCGGCAAAACCCACCCACCCGTCGGTCTGGGTTCCCTCTTCGGGCCCCAGAACGACTCGAGCCAGGACGTGGGCTCGGATGGTGGGAGCAGCGATCCTTCCGTGTGGTCGTTGTGCTGACGAATCAGCGCAATAACCTCGCAAAGTTCCTCTGGATCTCAGGAGTGACTGCTTCCTGCGGAGTTGGACCGTCCAGTCCCTCAACAGGGGCAACTCCCGAGACCCTCCTCCCTCAAGGAGAGGAACAGCGACAGACCCCTCTCGGTCTGCTCCAACCACCTGTGCGTACGACCTGGCTGTCCGAGAACCGTGCCTGGTAACGTACGACGCCGTGGTGGGATCCTGAGGGGCGCACCCCTCACGATCACTCCTCAATACCTCGACCCTCCCGGTGTAATCCGAGGAGGTTGAAGGTATGGAAGAGGCAGACCTGACGCTCTCTCCTCGCTCGCTGGCAGAACCAGCGGGCTTGGAGGACTGCAGGCGATCGCCAACCCGCGGTGGCGATCGAGCTGCAGACCTAGTCGAGCCGTCTCGCTGTGGAGAACAAGGCTGGACCGAGAACAGCGGCTCCGGTCTCGTGTGTCAGAGGAGCTGGTGCTGGTCTCCGTACCCGATCGCTCTCTGTGAGTGACGGTCAGGCGACCCGGCGAGCTCCACTGTCACGGTGAGATCGGTGCGTATCCTCACGGTGCGTCAGTTTCGCTGGTACCAGCCGTGGCTGGTGCCGGCGAACGGGGGGACCTCTTCCTCAGCCTCACCCGTGGCCGGTCATGGACCGTCACGTCCGCCCGGGTAGCCAGCTGCTCGCCGCGAGAGCGAGAGCTGGTCTGGTGAGAGTCCGCGTGAGCGGCTGTCACCAGTCTTCCGCTCCGTGCCGTGAACCTGACGCTGAGCGAACTCAGAGGTCCTGGTTCCTGGCTGCACGGTCGCTGGTAAGCGACCGTACACTCGGTACCTCTCGCGAACGAGAGGCCGAGACGGACCCTGATGCTGTGGCCGAACCACTGACAGCAGGTGAGGAGAGTGCCTTGGGTTAGCCGGCACTCCTCTGGTCCCCGTAGTCTTCTTCCTTGCGGAAGAAGAGACGGGTCCTGCCCCCGAAGGAGCTGGGTGACCAGCGGAGAACCCCCCGTCTCACCAGAGCGAGACGGGCCCTTAGAAGTTCCCAAAGGAGACTTCTTAGGGGGGGGGAGGCGACCTTCTTCTTCTTCGGCAGGGGAGCCTTAGAAGACGAAGGGGAAGAGGCGGCAGACGACGACGAAGACGAAGAAGACGATGAAGACGACGACGCCACCTTCCTCCTCCTCCTCTTCTTCTTCTTCGTCAACCTTCTCAGGACCGACGTCAGATCTGTCCATCCAGAGCGGAGCCGGGGCTGCTGTTGCCGAAGCAACAGGGCCCGGTACGCACCTGTCCACGAACAGATCAGCATCGGGAGCAGCGGCGCCAGGAACAGGAACAACCTCAGCAGGTGCAGGCATCACAGGAAAAAACGGCAGAAAACCGCAGGAAGCAGGTACAGGAACGGCAGCAGTGGTCCCACGTCACGTCCGTGGACAGCAGCTGGGCAGGTACGGCAGGTATGGCAGACTGTGTAGGCGGTCTAGATGGGCGGTGGACCAGCGGCACAGACATCCTAGGTACCGGTGGGAGGATCCAGGGGCGAGCTCTTCGGTCACACGAAGTCCGGTCCGCGGCAGCACGGCAAACCCAGGCGCGGCATCACACTCCCCCGAGTTATTACGGCGACTGGCCCCTGCACCGATGTAGTGGGTTGTCACAGAGACCGCGTGCTGGGTGTACACCAGGTGAGAGTGAGCGTAGCCTGGTGTTGTAATGGTCGTTGGTGGTGGTCGTGACCGTTGCATGGGTGAACCGCCACGGAGCCAGCGAGATGTAGAGCAGCCCCTGGACACTCGGCACGCCCTTGCAGCCCCCAACGATGCCCACACCTGTCCGAGGTCATCCTTCGCGGCAACCGCACCTGAGGAGGCAAAAGTCGGGTGATTAGAGGGATCCTCTACCCGTTCGCGCGAAGACGAACGGATAGAGGACCCAGAGTGTACAACTCGACGTCAGGGTATCCAGCGCCCTCCTCCACACTCGACAAGTCAGGGAGAGGAGAAGGACCTAGAAAACCCCCCCGAAGGGGAAGGCGCGAGACGTGGAAGTTGAGCTGGCGGCAGGAAAGAAGACGAAGTGTCCGTCACCAAAGGAGTCGCGGGAGAGCTTTCCGACGACTCCTTTGCAGGCCTCGCTTCCTCCTGCCCTCATACAAAATCCACTGCGCCTCCGACCAATTAATAAACACATTACAAGGCTCGGCTCGGGAGCATTCGCGCCCCCGACACCGAGCACACAATATGAGGTTCTATCTCCGGGAAAGAGCGGAACTTCCCGCATTTACGCCCTTCGGTACCCGGGCATAGTCTCCGTGGGGTAGCGAGGCGAGGAGATTCCATCATTAATTAATTGCAGTTCAATTAATATGAAAAGAGAAAAAATGAGTTGTACTTACAATGAATTCTTTCATACACAAACACAACCATATACTCAAGAAAGCAAAACGACGAGAAGCGGCAGAGAGCGTCGAACACCACACGTCCACTCGCTGTGAGGCCGAAAGCAAAAGTGATTTGTTTACCTCCCAGTCTTTTGCGCGCGTGCGCCTGTCGGACAAGCAGTTAACTACCGAACCCCTTGTTCGAAAGCTTACGACCTATCCAGCTGCCGCTAGTACCTTCCTATTGTAAAAGGACCGAAGGTTTTGTATGCCGTGTCGGAACAAAGTACAATTTGCAAACATTATCCCATGACAAAACATATCATAGTACGTACTATATAACAGCCTGAACAGGTAATGAACTGTGTACAAGGAAATTTGATCAAATAAAATACGAGCACACAATACAAGACTCTTACCAGGATATTGTCTATAAGCACCAGGTGAATTATCTAATATAAATATAGAGGCCAAGTCTGGACAGATAGCAGCCAGATCCTTTGTGTAGCTGCCATAGTCTAGAGTACAGTGCTGACGGTAATAGCGCCTCCGAAGTATACCCCGGCCCCCATCCAGCTTATCTGCTACTGCAGCCCCATATATTTCCATACTGGCTGTAAACACCACCAAGTCGTACCACTGGGAAACCTGAAAAAATAAAGCTTCATATTACTCTGATCTTATGTTCTAAACCAACCTCATACACTTTCACAATGCCAAAGCTACTTTTCTAAATTGTAACTCAACTTGTACTACAGATATTTTTTAAGCCTTTGAGCTATCTTTTAAACTTAATTTCATCATGCCCAACCTTACAAGGAAATGTTACAATAAATATAAAGTTTTTAACAGTGCTAATACTGCACAGACCCAGTATCTCATATCACTTCTATGTTAATCTTCTAAAAAAAACTAAGTGAGACTGGAAAATATAAATTTTCATGATAAAATTTATTATTTGGATACTTACCTACTGTTAAAGTTAGCTCATATCTCCACGCCGATAGGCGAGTCGGCACTCAAAACAAAAGAAAAAACAATCGCTTGGCTGACCCGAAAGACTGTCTAGTTTCACCTGTTCTCCACCAGGTGTGTTCGAATGTTTTAGCTCTAGTCAGAATTCTCCTTGACGGCCCACTAAATGTGGGGAGGCTGGGTGGGGTACTATAACAGTAGGTAAGTATCCAAATAATAAATTTTATCATGAAAATTTATATTATTTGAGATGAATCTTACCTACTGTTAAAGTTAGCTGATTCCCACATTGAGATAAAGAATGGTGGGTAGTGCAGCTAGACAAATTCCGCTCAGCCAAGCAAGCTAAGAATTTCTTGTATGAAACTCAAAACATTCTTACCTGATCAGGAATCCTTCCTGGATAATACTGCCGCCAGGAGGTGGATTCCCTTCAGGATGCAAGGCTCTCATGTGTGTGCAGTCAAGAGCAGCCTTGCAGAGAAAACCACTTCATTTTCAGTCAGAATGAATAGAAGTGGCGTGATGGGACCCCTGTGCCTAGGTCCGAAAGCCCCCAAATTGACAATCAAATACAAAGTACAGTGGGGCCTCGCTTAGTCGCGGCTCAGCAATCACGGTATCAGTTAATCACGGGTTTTTCCTTGGACCACTTCTCAAGTCTATATCGCTGGTATGAATCGCAGCATCGTGCGCTTGTCCGTGGTAGGCTAAGCCTCGTCCGAGTCCGATAACCAGCAAATGCATGAACGGATTCACATTTTGATATTAAGTGACAATAAAGGTGATACAACCATTCTCACCTTACATATTATTGGCATATCTTCATAATATATAGCCTATTCATGGAATAATTACACATCACTGACATCAACTTGTAGTTGAGTGGCCAGCAGAAATGTAAACACTGAGAGTTACATTGCCTCATCAGTGCAAGGTCTCCAACGACTCATCGACACCTGCCGCCAATATGCAGAGGAATTTGATATAATCTACAACGAAACCAAGACCCAGTGCATGTCGCTGCTCCCGAGATCGCTTAAGCATATTGCAGAACCTCAAATTTTCCTCGGAAACCATCGGCTGGAATTTGTGCACGAATTTCCGTATTTGGGTCAAATTATCACCGACGACCTAAAAGATACGGCAGACATTGAACAGAGGCGTCGTAAACTATGTGCAGCTGGCAACATGATTGCAAGGAGGTTTGCCTTCTGTCACCGAGACGTGAAACTGCTGCTATTCCGCTCGTACTGCTACAGTATCTATGGGTGTTCCCTCTAGACGAACTATACCCGAGAGACCATGAGACGCATCACTGTTGTGCACAATGACATTCTGAGACGCCTCACAAACACTCCCCGCTACCACTCCGCCACACAGATGTTCATTGAAAACCACCTGGACAATTTAAAAATCATTGTTAGGCGAACAATGTCCAGTCTGGTAACCCGAGTGGAAAGAGAAACAGCAGCAACTCGCTCATACAAAGCATCCTAAGGAGTGAAGCAAGATCTAAATTGTGGAAAGATGGGAAAATGAGGCCTTTGTCCCCTAAACCTAAAGGACTTATTCTCTGTATTGGCAAGATGTCATCTGCAGTTTTTGTCATTATTACATTTATTGCTAGATATTTTAATTTTTATTATTTACTGTGATTCCTATCAAGTTAAAGTTTTATTTACATTTAATTTATGTATTAAGCCCTCTGGACCTGACTACTGTAACCACCTAAGGTCTCTAGTTGAAATTTGAGTTATATAATATGTGCACCAACTGTTATTACTCGCAATGCATATTTTTTTTTCTCACCAATATTATTACTGTTATTACCAGTATGATGATTACTAGCTTTTATGCTACCTCAGCTATATTATGGATAAGTGCCGATTATTCATTTTCTTTTTCTATTTTATCATATCTCATGTATCTAGATTGTGTATGTTACTGTCTGTATCTTGTATACTCAATGTATATGGCCCCGAGCTGAAATAAAACATTATTATTATTATATTATTATTTACCATTCATTAACCTTTTAGAAATGTTAATAGTAGTAGTGTAATTACAGTAGTAATAACATTTAGTAAAACATTAATTTTCAATTCGAACTTCATTATTGTTTTGGTAGAACGTAACCAACTTCTCTGAACACTGCAGTCATACAAACGATAATATCATAGATTATCGTATAGTTGTTTGCAATCGGCGACGAAGCGTAAATGTAAAACCATTTTTACCTTATATATTATTGTCATATATTCATAATAAAACACATATCTTATGTATTATTGGCATATCTTCATAATAAGCCTCTTCAAGTTTACATTACGCATTAATTACTTTATTTTGATGTGATTACATTAATTTTAGTATGGTACTGTAATAGTACATTAACTATTTTCTATCATAAATGTACAGAAAAAATACGTATGATCACTGTGACGTCACCAGACCTACAGTCTTGGTTCGTAAACATTAACTATTTTTTACACAATTGTGATAGGGTTGGTTAGACCGGGTTTGCAGTTCTACAAAACTACAGTGTATTTTACATAAGTATCCTCTAAACTCTATCATGAATCACTTTACTTACTTTTTTTGTGGAGCCCAAATACTATATCCCGGAAAATTAACGAAATTGCAAATTTTATCATAGAAGAAAGATCAACTAATTACTGTGTTTTCTTCTTCTTTTCATGACTAAATGCATTTTTATGATAAAACTCCATTTAGCAAAATTTTCAAATACTATGTATGTAAATAGGCAAAAAATTCCTCTCTCTCTCTCTCTCTTCTTCTCTCTCTCTCTCACCATCCTTCCATCCTCTCTCGCTTTCGTCTCTTCTCTCTCTTCTCTCACAGAAAAAACTATAATACTGATCTATTATTATCGTAATAAAAGAACAAGATGGTCCCCGACATTTATATGTACATGTGTTGCCATGTTTTTATTCTTTCTGTGATTTACGAAACTGCTTCAATAGAACTTTTATAGTTGACTCAATGATTATCACATATTATAACAGTATACAAGAGAATATCTTATCACTATCGATGTTTCATTTATCACCATAAAAATATTTAAAATACAAATTTCATTATGTTATTCTCGAGCTAAGCTAGTCAACAGTTACTCTCGTCCTAAGCTGCTCTCTCAAGCTAGTCAACAGTTACTCTCGTCCTAAGCTGCTCTCTCAAGCTATTCAACAGTTACTTTCGTCCTAAGCTGCTCTCTCTCTCTCTCTCTCTCTCTCTCTCTCTCTCTCTCTCTCTCTCTCGATCTCTCTCTCTCTCCTCTTCCTCCCTCTCTCTCTCAATCGCTCAAATCTCTCAATGAAATATGAATTACTGTATCATAATATCATTAAACACATATTATGTACAAAGTTAAAAGTAATAATAATTCCATTAACATTTATGTACAAAGGTTTTAAAAGTAATAATAATTCCATTAATAAATTTGTTTCTTTTAGCAACTAGATTGTTTTCCAAAATAATTCTTTCAGTAATAAATGTCCATCAGCTGATTCTAAACATAAACAAAAGACAAAAATAGATTTTTATTGCTGTATTTTGCTGTTTATAGATTAATATTATAGTTGGGTGCTGTAATCATTACAGTAAATCATGTTCTTTTATCATAAATATGTTCATTCACGAAATAGATATACATACCATGTACTTATAGTTTGGTGCAGCAGCCAAATCATGAAAATAGAAAGGAATTGTTAGGTAATAGTATACTGTTTTTGGCTGGTCTGATGAAGGGGACATTGAAGATAGGAAAGAATAACTTTGAAACTGTCTTGAATTTAGTTTAAGGTGATAGTTGAAGACATATTTGGTGCTTGAACTAAAGTAGGCAGTTATAAACATTGAAATAGTGGTCTTGGGTGGGTTAATTATTAAAGTAGGCAGTTTAAAGCAATTTTTAAGGGGGGTTGGTACCAGGATAACACGGGTATTTACTTATCACAGGGGTTCTGGGCCCTATCCCCAGTGATTATCGAGGCCCTACTGTAAATACCTATGATACAAAGGTACGCTCCTGTACAACAAATGTACCTTCATGCTCCCCAAAAAACCAACACCCAGGATTAAAATAAAGAGCCTAAACGATTGCTCTTTCTTTTGGTTCAGGAAACGACTTTACCCGCTATTACTACAGGGTTAAGGGCTTTATAGTTTTCAAATGCAATTTCTACATCTTTTAAGATAATGAGCAGCAAAACCGAAATACAATTCCACTGAGCTGCATTAATTACACCCTCAAGAGACAAATTCTTTAAAAAACTAAAAGAAGTAGCAACTGCTCTTTCACTGTATATTTACCTTCAATAAAGGTAAGATATCTGGGTTTAGTTTCTCATGTGCTAGTCTTATTAAATGCTTAACAAAAAAAGACATTGCATTCTTAGTTAAAGGAGTGTTAGGTTTTCTAACACTACAAAATAAATATTAACTCTGCCCCTCCCAGGTTTTAATCTATCTAAATAAATTTTAATAGCTCTAACTGGACAGAGGAGGGCTTCTTCATTCCCAACCAATGAGGTCAAATTTGGAATTCTTACCGTTCTAGGTAGAAGTTTAGCCTTGACATCATTCTTAGCCCTGAACAAGGGCATAAATGATAAAATAGCATCTCCTCTACAAAAGCCTACCTTATTGGAGAATGTTTGTAACTCACTTACTCTTTTGGCTGTCGCTAGCGGTACCAAAAAGAGCGTCTTCATGGTTAGAAACTTTAAAGAAGCAGATTCCAAAGGTTCGAACGGATCTGCAGATAAGAATTTTAGCACTACATCCAAGTTCCATGAAAGAGATTGATACTGAACTTTAGGGGCTTCAATTTCAAACGATCTCAACGCCTCCTTAAGATCTGGATCGTTAGAAATATCTAATTGTACATGCTGTAGCACTGATGACAGCATGGATCTATATCCTCGAATAGCAGCTACAGAAAGCTTCTTACTATATCTAAGATATTGAAAGAACTTTATGATGTTGTTTACAGAGGTACGGGTGCTGGAAATCCCTCTAGAACGACACCAGGAGCAGTACACAACCCATTGTCTCTGATACAAGGCCAAGGTTGTTGTTTGTCTTGATTAAAGGATAGACTTCCGAGATACTTTCGAAAACCCTCTCGCTCGAAGGAGACGGTCGAGAGTCTCCAAGCAGTTAAGTGTAGCATGCGGAGGCTTTGGTGGAACCGCTTGAACTTTGGTTATCTGAGTAGATCCTTCCTTAAAGGAAGGACACAAGGGAGATCCACTGAAAGAGCTAGAAGGTCCGGAAACCATTCTCTCTGAGGCCACCACGGAGCTACTAGTGTCATTCTGCAGTGATTCGATTCTTGAAACTTGTTCAGTACTTTTCTTATTATTGCAAATGGAGGAAAAGCACATGCATCTAGGTTGGACCAATCTTGAAGAAATGCGTCTACTGCCCAAGCCTGAGGGTCCTGGCATGGAGAGCAAAACACTGGGAGTTTCTTGTTCATTGCTGTTCCAAATACGTAAGTCCACATTTGGAGCTCCCCATAGACTCCACAGCGACTGGCAGACTTGCGGATGTAAAGACCATTCCGTGGGTAGGACTTGTCCCTTCCTGCTCAATTGATCTGCCAAGACATTGTTCTTCCCTGGTATGAACTGTGGAACCAATACTATGTTCCTGGCTTCCGCCCAAAGAAACAACTTCTCCACTATCAGAAACATTGACTTTGATCTTGTTACGCCCTGGTTTCTGATGTACGCCAAACAGGTAGTATTGTCTGAAAATACTGCTATTACCTTTCCTCTGACTATCTGTTTGCACTGAAGGAGCGACTTCCATACTGCCAACAGTTCTAGATTGTTTATGTGCAACTCCCTCTCTTGCAGTGACCATACCCCCGACATCTGATGGCCTCCCAGGCAAGCTCCCCAGCCTGTTATTGAGGCGTCTGAAAACAAGGTTAGATCTGGGCTCACTTCTCTTAGGAATGTCCCTATTCCCAGTCTTTGACGATCCTTCCACCATGCTAACGTCTCCTAAAGACTTACTGGGACTGAAATTAAATGGGAGTCTGGCAGGGACTTCCTATCCCAAGATTCTCTCAAGTAGAGTTGAATTGGTCGCATCCTGAGCCTTGCTAGACTGACAAATCTTTCCAGAGATGCCATGTGTCCCAAAAGAGACAGCCATTGCCTTGCTGGAAGCTTCCTTAAGGGCTGAAATTTTCCTAGAAGCAATAAAAAATTGTCTATGCGTTTCTCCGACGGAAAAACCTGAAAACTGTGAGTGTCTATCCTCATCCCTAGATAGAGAATTGTCAGAGTTGGAATCAGAGCAGACTTCTGAAAATTTATCAATATGCCTAGTGATTGCGCCAGGCAAAGTAACAGATCCTTGGCCCTCAGAATTCCCTTGAAAGAGTTGGCCAACATTAGCCAGTCGTCTAAATACAGCAGAATTCTCACTCCCAACAAATGACACCATCCCCCTACTAGTGCATAAATCCTCGTGAATACCAGCGGTACTGTGCACAGGCCGAAGCAAAGAGTTCTGAATTGAAATGTCTTCCCTGCGAAGACAAACCGCAGGAACTCGCGAGACTGAGGATTTATTGGAATGTGGAAATAAGCATCTTGCTTGTCCACCGACATCATCCAGTTGTTCTTCTGTACTGCCTCTAGTACTGCGCTGGGTGATTCCATAGAGAATGGGGTTAGACGAATGAATGTGTTGAGTCTCAACACATCCAGTACTGGACGCCACCCTCCAGACGCTTTGGGCACCAGAAAAAGACGGTTGTAAAACCCAGGCGAGTTTCCTGACACCTGCTCTATCGCTTCCTTCTCTAGTAATGATACCACCTCTTTCTGAAGTACAAGAAATTTTCTCTGCTGATGACGATAAGCTGGAAGAGCAATTGGAAACGACGACAGAGGAGGGGAGACAGAAAAGGAATTTTGTAGCCTTCCTTCAGTACCTCTAACACCCAAGGTTCTCCTAAGTCTCTTCAAACATGCCAGACGATCTGCAGTCGACCTCCTACTGGAACCTGAGGGCATAAAGATTCATTTCTTTCTGAAAAACTTAGCAGTTTTGTTTTTATTGGAGCCTGGTAAGGACCTACGAAAGGGCTTAGTAGCTGAAGACTGTTCATGAGATGAGGAAGGACGAATTTTCGCTGGAGGGCCAGACGGCAAAGAAGGAGCAGGTCTTTTGCTCCCCACTTTAAAAGATTGTCTGATAAATTCCCTATTTTCCTGTATGGAAATATCCTCCCTTATTGCCTTAAAATAGAGATGGATTCAGAAGGCGGTCCACATGGGAACCCAAAACTGCAGACATCTTCTGAGAAGGAGAGACCTTGCTCGAAAGATAAGAGCACAATTATTCTCTTTTCTTCAAGATCAAATTAGTGAAAGCATAAGAACATTCGCCTGCCGTGTCTGAAATAGCCTTATCCAAGCAAGACAAAAAATCTAAAGACTCTTCCTAAGATTTGATACCGGCTGGCGTCAGAAAGTCTTTAAGCTGACGCACAGAAACAGCAATAGTACTTAGCGAAAGTTCCACAAAAGACAAAACCTCAATATTTCTAAACAAAGACTTGGATAAAGCCTCTGCATCTGTATTAGACCAAAGCACCTTGCCCGTCTCAAGAGCGCGTCTTTTCATAGGATTGAGACACGCAAGGAATTCAGCATCGTCGACCGAGGACAGTTTCAGCGCCAGCAACGAGCCTGTGTCGTAACAACCGATCCTACGCGATTTCAAAAATCCCAGGATATTAGAGCTGGCAGACTTACCAGAAGCTCTGTGCACCAGCAGATGAGATATTTCGTCAAAACGTCCTCTAATTGAAGGTGAAAGCTTAGGTTTCTTCAAAGACTTAATGGGAGTTGAAATAACGACCTAGTCTCTACAGAATCTCTTTCCTCTACCAAATGAGGATAAAGAGAAGCGCAACGCTCCAATAAGCGAAAACAGACCAAAGGAGACTCTTCTGACTCGAGATCTTCTTCCACCAGTTGTGGATTCGAGACGACAGCAGCCAACTCCTCGCGACAAAAATTTGGTTTGATAGGCGAAGAGCCTCCAGGAGAAGTAGTCTGCAGTTGTCTACTAGCATCGACACCAGTCGGCCAAGTCGAAGAAGAGGGGATACCCGTCGGGAAAGAAAATGGAACTTGTAAGAGAGTCGGAGAAGATTCGTTGACACTGAACTGTACCTTTTCGTCCGAATGCGTCTCAAGCGGCTTGGGAATGATCCCAGACGACACATCTTTAGAGAGTAAAGCAGTTAGAATAGCATCTAGTTTGGAAACAACAGCAGAATCTGTAACCATAGAAGGAAGAGAAAGAGAGACAGCAGAGTCCACCTGAGACTCTCCAACAGTAAAAGACCTAGGAATAGCAGAGAAAGATTTAGAATGAGATGTAGAAGCCAACGAAATAGGTTCAACAATTGATTGAGTCAATGTAAAAGAATTAGAACAACCCACTACGGGGATATCATTATTAATAAACTCTATATCTAAATTCTTACTCTTGTAGGTTCTAGAAACCTCCTTGCTAGCTCTAGATGAAGGCGATGTCGAAATACGGTGCGAAGACTTACGCCTACCGAAACGATCTTAAAGCGAATGCATTAAGCGTGACTGCGCGTGAGAGCGTGAAAAGGGAGAGGTAGGAGTCGGGAGGGCACAGAACCCCATCGCCCCAAGAACCGACCCATTTCCCTGGCAGTGGACTTTTCCAACTGTCGCAGGGCAGTCCTAGGCTCGGGCTACATACGGGCGAGGGCACCAACACCTTACCCATACAAGGGGAACGCAAAAAAGAATGTTCACTATGGAGGGACTCGGAACGATTTGTTATCATAAATTCAGTTAAACTTTAACGGAATCTAAAATAACACTTACATCCTGTTCAAGTTTCTCGGTACGCTTTTCCTGAACCAAAAGGGGAGCGGAAGTCGGAGCTTCAGAGGAAACGCTAGAACTATCATTATCAGAATTAGGCCTAGTATAGGAAAAAAACCGTAGTTTGAGTAGGGGTAACAGCAGACGAGGCTCAACAGGAATGGGAGAAAAGGTAGTTTTATGCCCTGACCTAATTAACTGCTTCCGCAGTCTATCTGCTTCCCTTCTTTTCCTATTTCTAATACTTTTGAGCATAATATCCATAGGCCAATCCTTGCATTCCTCACACCTAATCTCTAGATCACACTCTGTACCCATGCAGCTGGTACAAACTTTATGTTGATCTATCTCAAATTCAGGCATTCTCGTTACGCAATAATCATTCCTACATAACATAATATTGGTTGACTTGCTTCCGGAGGAAGACATCCTAGGATGATTAAATTTACAGTACCGTGATTGAAGAAAAACTGCCAAGATTCACCAAATACCAATATACGCCTATAACTAATGGCAGCAAGGAGAATTCTGATTAGAGCTAAAACATTCGAACACACCTGGTGGAGAACAGGTGAAACTAGACAGTCTTCCGGGTCAGCCAAGCAATCGTTTTTTCTTTTGTTTTGAATACCGACTCGCCTATCGGCGTGGAGATATGAGCTAACTTTAACAGTAGGTAAGATTCATCTCAAATAATATTAACTACTGAATAGGTATATATGAAAGAAAGCAGGAGTGAGGTGCTGCAATTACACAAAGGATGGGGGGAACGGAGGACACCAATCTTTTATTAGCAGTTACTTTTCTAAAGAAATCAACTCAGGCCAAGAAGCAGGGTCCAAATATATGTCACTATTTCACTGAATATTAAATTTTTTTAAGTCCAAGAATCTTTCTGCTAAGTAAAATAACAATTTGTCAAAAATTGTATTTTTCCTCCTAATTATACAAACCTGAGGTCCTTTAACAATAGGAAGGTACTTAGCGGCAGCTGAACCAGTCGTAAGTTTCAAACAAGGGGGTTCGGTAGTTAACTACTGGTCCGGCAGTTGGCGGTCAGCTCGACTGCGAGGAGAGGAGTCACTTTGCTTTAGGCCAAGGAAATGCAGAGTGAGGCGTGGCATGAGGTGGGACTATATGTAAAGGACCTCAGGTTTGTATAGTTAGGAAAAATACAATTTTCGACAAATTATTTGTTCTGATACATATACAAACCCTCGGTCCTTTAACAATAGGAAGATTCACTTATTGATGGGTGGAATCTGAGTCTCATGAACAGACTTTGGTTCCCTCCCTGGTCGTAAGAGCAAAGGGGGGTATCCTAGCCACTGCCCAACTGATTGGGGTGTGCACCGCAGGATCAGTGGTCAGACTTCTGGACCAAATTTATAAGAGGGAGGCAAGCGTACCTCTTATAAATAGCAAATAGTACACAAGAACTAGTTCCTACTTCAAGAGCCAAACTGAAGTCATGGGTTTGTCTCTTGTTGGCTTCCACTCCCCCCCTTGCTGGGGAGTGGTGGATAAACACTTCTATCACTACTGAAAGGGATAGGATGGAGCTCAGTTGTGTAGCTTACCTGCATCTGCTTCCCGTTCAGCGTAGTGACGACCACAGCCCTCTGCCCACAGGTAGAGGAGGAAGAACAAAGGAGGAAGAGAAGCCAGTCACACACACTTTCACTCATCAATTCATGCAGTCACACAAGGATGCGATGCTGTTCTGTCCGCTCGGGTGCTGGGTAGGCTACACAACTTGTTGAGCAGCCACCACGAGTCCCAAGGAAAAGGTGTCCAAGGACCTGTGGGTAATATCCCGAAGGTAGAAGTAAGTAAAGGTGGTCTGGTTAGCCCAAACCCCTGCCTTCAGAACTTGCGCCAGGGAGAAGTTCTTGCGGAACACAAGGGTTGGACCAATACCTCTCACTTCGTGAGCTCTCAGACGAAGGGTACAGGTGTCATCACTACCATCCGTGTCGTATGCCCTCCTGATCACCTCACGCAGCCAGAAAGAGAGAGTGTTCTTGGAAACCTCTTTCATGGTAACCCCGGTGCTAATGAAGAGGCATCGGCACTCAGGCCTGAGGTGTCGAGTTCTCTTCAGATAGCACTGTCGCGCCCTCACAGGACAAAGCAGCATCTCATCCGCACCGTTATCTGGGAAGTCGTGAAAGACTCGGACCGGTCATCAGGGACCGAAGGATTCTGAGTCTTCGCTACGAAGTTCGGGACGAAATAGAGCGTCACGGATCCCCATCCCCTGGAATGCTTCACATCAAAGGAAAGACCATGAAGTTCCCCTACTCTCTTCGCCGATGCCAGGGCCAGCAGAAAGACAGTCTTGAGGGTCAGATCCCTGTCTGACGACTCTTCGAGTGGCTCGAAGGGTCTTCGAGTCAAACTCGTAAGGACGAGAGTCACGTCCCGCCCCGGGGGCCTGAGTTCCCTGGGTGGGCAAGACCTCTCGAAGCTCTTCATAAGGAGGGAAATCTCGAAGGAGGAGGAGATATCCTCTCCTCGCAGTTTAAGGACTAGGGCCAGGGCGGCTCTATATCCCTTAATTGTGGAGACGGAGAGGAGCTTCTCTCGGCGAAGGAAAATGACAATTTGTCCAAAATTGCATTTTTCCTAACTATACAAACCTGAGGTCCTTTTACAATAGGAAGGTACTAGCGGCAGCTGGATAGGTCGTAAGCTTTCGAACAAGGGGTTCGGTAGTTAACTGCTTGTCCGACAGGCGCGCGCGCGCGACTGGGAGGTAAACAAATCACTTTTGCTTTTGGCCCAAGCAAAAACTGCAGAGTGAGGGGTGGCATGAGGTGGGACTATGTGTAAAAGGACCTCAGGTTTGTATAGTTAGGAAAAATGCAATTTTCGACAAATTGTCATTTGTTCCGACACGGCATACAAACCTTCGGTCCTTTTACAATAGGAAGACTCACTTCTTGGTGGGTGGAATCTGAGTCTTTTGTGAACAGACTGGTGTTCGCCCAACCATTGGAAGCCTCCCTGGTCGTAAGAGCGAGGGAGGGATCCAAGCCTCTGTCCGATTGATCGGGGTGCACCGCAGGATCAATGGTCAGACCTCTGGACCGAGTACTAAGAGAGAGGCAAGCTATCTCTTGGCGTACCAGCAATGTAAGAACTTGTTCTGTACAGGAGCAAATATAAATCATGGGTTTGTCTCTTGTAGGCATCCACTTCCCCCCCCCTTGTAGGAGGAAGTGGTGGATTCCTCTGCTCCTATCCCTAGTGAAGGGATAGGATGGGGCTCTGTCATATAGCTCACCTGCATCTCGTCCTCATCCAGCGTAGTGACGACCGTGGCCCTCTGCCCACAGGTAGAGAGGAGGAGGAAAAGATGGGAAGAGGGCGCCAGTCACTCACTCACTCACACTATCCATCCACGCAGTCACACCAGGACTCGATGCTGTTTTCAGCCTGCGAGGGTCTTGGGTTAGCTACACAACTTGTTGAGCAGCCACCACAGGTCCCAAGGAAAAAGTATCCAAGGACCTGTGGGCAATATCCCGAAGGTAGAAGGACGTAAAGGTAGTCTGGTTAGACCAGACCCCTGCCTTCAGGACCTGCGCCACGGAGAAGTTCTTACGAAACGCCAACGAGGGGCCAATACTTTCTGACTTCGTGAGCTCTCGGACGGGACGTACGGATGTCGTCACTACCATCAGCCTCATACGCCCTCCTGATGACCTCACGTAGCCAGAATGAAAGAGTGTTTTCTTGGATACTTCTTTTTTGGTTTACCCCGGTGCTAACGAAGAGGCGTCGACACTCAGGCCTGAGGTGTCGAGTTTTTCTTCATAGCGCCGTAGCGCCCTCACAGGACAAAGCAGCATCTCATCCGCATCATATCGGTGAAGTCCATTAGGGAGGGAATCGTGAAGGACTCGAACCTGTCGTCAGGGACCGACGGTTTCTGAGTCTTCGCAACGAAGTTCGGGACGAAATCGAGCGTCATAGATCCCCATCCCCTGGAGTGTCGTACATCATAGGAAAGACCATGAAGTTCCCTACTCTCTTCGCGATGCCAGGGCCAGCAAGAAGAGGGTCTTGAGGGTCAGATCCCTGTCTGACGACTCTCGGAGTGGCTCGAACGGTGTAGAGTCAAACTCCTAAGGACGAGAGTCACATCCCACGCAGGGGGGGCCTGAGTTCCCTGGGTGGGCAAGACCTTTCGAAGCTCCTCATAAGCAAGGAGATCTGAACGAGTTAGAGATGTCCAATCCCCTCAGTTTCAGGACGAGAGCCAGGGCGGCTCTGTATCCTTAGACTGTGGAGACTGAGAGGAGCTTCTCTCGGCGAAGAAACACGAGGAAATCCGCTACCTGCTGAAGAGTGGCTCTGAGAGGAGATAGACCCCGTCTACGACACCAACCACAGAAGACGGCCCACTTTCCCCTGGTACACAGCTGCAGAGGACTGACGGACGTTTCCAGCCATCTCTGTTGCTGCGCTACGAGAAAAAGCCTCTCGTTCGCAAGAGATGGTGATAACAGCCAGCCGTGAAGTCGTAGAGACTGGACTGCTCGGTGGTACCGCTCGACGTGTGGCTGGGCGGAGAAGGTTGTGCCAAGGGGGAATCTCTCTCAGTTCTCCTGCGAGAGAGCCAGCAGGTCCGGATACCAAATGGCCTGTGGCCATTTGGGAGCCACCAGGATCATCCTGAGATTCGGGGTGACCAGTGCTCGACTGATCACCTTGCGAATTCAGGCCTGAACGGGGGAAAAGGGGAAAGGCATAGACGAAGAGGTTGTCCCACGGGCTGTTGAAGAGCGTCCCCTCTGTGCAGCTTGCCCATGGGAGGTCCGGTCACGGCTGAGCAATGAAAACCTGAAGCTTTCTGTTTGTGACCGGGTGGCGAACAGATCCATCCCGACTTGGCGTCCCCCGCCCCCACAGGTCGAAAGAGCCTTTTCCGCCACGTCCTGGTGTAAGGTAAGACCACTCCGGTCCCCTATCACCTGATCCCGACGGCTGAGCGCTCTCTGCCTTACTCGAACTTCCTCTTCCCTTGGCCAATGTAGCGTGCCGACCCAGCTCTATTGAGTGTGCCTCGGTCCCCACTCGTGCAACTCTGCCGAGTTTCAACTGGTACAACGGGGGAGTGAGACACTAGGCCCCCACTTTTGGTTGTTGACGTAGGCCCACTACCGTGGTGGTTGTCGCACATTCAACACCACTGAGTGTCCCATCAAGCGGTCCTTGGAACTCTTGGAGAGCGGAGGAAACGCTGCCTTGCGTTCCAGTACAGTTGATGTGCAAGGTGCCTTGTCACGTTCTCGTACCCACACTCCTGAAGTCAGCAACTCCTCCAGGTGTGTAGTGCGCCCCCATCCCTCGTGTCGAATGCGTCTGAGAACAGCTGCATGTCCCGGGGGGGGGACGTGCGCAGAGGTAACTACCTCTTAAAGAGGTTCCTGTCGTCCAGTCCACCAGGCTAGGTCCTGCCTCACCTCCGGTGTCAGTGACACTGGAAAGTTTGGGGGATTCCGTCGCCTTTGTGACCAACTTCTCATTTTAGTCTCCCCACTTGAAGAGACCGCAGGTTGAAGCGCCCCGTGGGGAGGGGACTAACTTCTCGAGTGACGACAGGTGGTCCGATCACGACTTGCCATTCAGCTGAGCTACCTGGTTTTCCTGACCGAGACAGGAAGAACTGGTTTGGGCTGCCTCCCTGAATCTGCTGATCCCGCGAGTCTGAGGGGAAGACTCCCCCGGCCCTGCTACCCGTGTCCGATTCAGCATACCCAGGTACTTCATCCTCTGCTTGGGCTCGAGGATTCGGACCTTCTCGAAGTTTTTCACAACGATCCCCCAGATCGCGACAGAACTCGGAGTAGTCGATCCACTGGTCCTGTAGCAACTTACTGCGAGCGGGAGCTCAGCCAGGACTAACCAATCGTCGAGGATACCTCATCAGACGTAATTCCCGTGCGAATGGAGCCCAAGCAGACAAACCAGACGTGAACACTCGCGTGAACACCATTGTGGGGGGCGGTTGGAGAGACCGAAAGAACAAAGTGCCCCTGCAACTGGTACAGCCCGTCCCTCAGAGGATTGAAGCGGATAGGGTACTTTCTGGAGGACCTGATTAATGGTGGTGGGTGGGTAATTTGGAAATAACGCATCCTTCAAGAGTCCACTGAAAGAATGTGAAATCGTTCTCCCTGATGGAGTCGAGCACGGAACGTGCTTTGTCTCCATCGTGAACCGGGTCTGGCGCCAACGAAACCGGTTCAGGGGAGACGAGATCTATCACCGGGCAGGCCGCGCCACCTCCCGTAGACTTTTCCAACCAAGGAAAGAGTTCGGACTGTAAAAGAGCCCGGTGACTGATCCGTGACGATTTTTCTACAGCTCTCCTTGCCTCAGCATGGTCATTGATCTTCCTGTCTCAATGCTACGTCCTTCGATGACCCTGGAACGTACGACTGCTGTTGGACCGGGTTGGAGGTGAAGGGTGGCCGAGATTCGAAGGGTAATAGAATATCCCTCCCGAAGGACATCTACAATCCAGGTCTCGGCGCGTAGCGCTGCCAAGTTGCCCAATGGCTGGCCAGGCACCCCCCCACTTCCGGCAGCAGGTGAGGGGGAACGCCGTCCCTACGTTTCTTTCCCCCTTTCTTCGACTTCTTCCCAGAGCCTCCTCGGGAGAAGGAGGGCTGGGAGGAGGGCTGGTTACGGCTCCCCTTTGTAGAAGTCGAAGAAGACAGAGTCTTTCCCCGGGGCTTCGACGCGACTACCGTCTTAGCCACCGTGGAAGCGCTAGCCGAGCTCTTTGGCTTGGCCGCAGTCCGAGGCTGCCCAGAAGCCTTCGAGACTGCCTGGTGAACCAGACGGTCACTGTCGTCAGTGCGCCGTCTGTCCACCGCAGCGTCCACCATCTCTCCTGGGAAGAGAGACGTGGAACTCCGTAAAGGTCCGTTGCGGAGTCCCAATGCCGCTTCACGCCCAGCCGCCCTGGAAACTCGAGTAAGGACAGCGTCCCTACGTCGGAGAACCAGGTTGGCCCACAGTTCACCGTACTGGTGGGCAAGGAAGGAGATGGCTCTTCCCCCAGACTGGCAAAGTCTCCTAAAGGCCGAGTCATCTTCGGGAGAAATTCCCCGGAGTTGGCTGCGACCTTAGATACTGTGAGGGACCACAGATCTATCCAGGAGACGGCCTGGAAAGCTGCCATGGCAGTGGATTCCAGGCCGAGTGCCTCTTGCTGCGAGAACCATAGGTTCTCGGACAGGAGCTGCTGCAGAGACACACCCGGAGTTAGCCTGGCTAACTCCGGGTTCACCTGTTTGGGCGGCATCGGGTCCTCAGATGGCACGTAAAAACGCCGCTGTCGCAGCAGAGGAGGTGGAAGCAGCTTGCTCGACCTGCCAGACTTGAGAGAACCGTCTTGCCCGGAGACAAGAGATTCTACCTGGTCCAGCACTGAGTCGGCAAGCTCAGAACGCGGCAAACCCACCGTCGGTCTGGGTTCCCTCTTCGGGGCCCCAGAAGACTCGAGCCGGGACGTGGGCTCGGATGGTGGGAGCGGCGATCCTTCCCCGAGGTCGTTGTGCTGACGAATCAGCGCAATTACCTCGGCAAAGTTCCTCTGAATCTCAGGAGTGACTGCATCCTGCGGAGTAGGACCGTCCAGTCCCTCGAACAGGAGCATCTCCCGAGATCCTCCCCCCTCGAGGGGGGGAACAGCGACAGACCCCTCTCGGTCTCCTCCAGCCACTTGTGCATACGACCTGGCCGGTCCGAGAACCGTGCCTGGTACGTAGGACGTCGTGGTGGGATCCTGAGGGGCGCACCCCTCACGATCACTCCTCAATACCTCGCCCCTCCCGGTGTAACCCGAGGAGGTTGAAGGTATGGGAGAGGCAGACCTAACGCTCCCTCCTCGCTCGCTGGCAGAACCAGTGGGCTTGGAAGACTGCAGGCGATCGTCAACCCGCGGTGGCGATCGAGCTGCAGGCCTGGTCGAGCCGTCTCGCTGTGGAGAACGGCTGGACTGAGAACAGCGGCCCCGGTCTCGTGTGTCAGAAGAGCTGGTGCTGGTCGCCGTACCCGATCGCTCTCTGTGAGAGTGACGGTCAGGCGACCGGCGAGCTCCACTGTCACGGTGAGACCGGTGCGTATCCTCACGGCGCGTCACGTCGCTGGTACCAGCCGTGGCTGGTGCCGGTGAACGGGGGGACCTCTTCCCAGCCTCAGCCCGTGGCCGGTCGTGGACCGTCACGTCCGCCCGGGTAGCCAGCTGCTCGCCGCGAGAGCGAGAGCTGGTCTGGTGAGAGTCGCGTGAGCAGCTGTCACCAGTCTTCCGCTCCGTGCCGTGAACCTGACGCTGAGCTGGCTCAGAGGTCTGGTTCCTAGCTGCACGGTCGCTGGGTCGGCGACCGTACACTCGGTACCTCTCGCGAACGAGAGGCCGAGACGGATCCTGCTGCCGTGGTCGAACCACTAACAGCAGGCGAGGAAGTGCCGGCTAACACCGGCACTCCTCTGGCCCCCGTAGTCTTCTTCCTTGCGGAAGAAGAGACGGGTCCTGCCCCCAAAGGAGCAGGGTGACCAGCGGAAGAACCCCCCGTCTCACCGGAGCGAGACGGGCCCTTAGAAGCTCCCGAAGGAGACTTCTTAGGGGGGGGGGAGGCGACCTTCTTCTTCTTAGGTGGGGGAGCCTTAGAAGAAGAAGGGGAAGAGGCGGCAGACGACGACGACGACGAGAAGACGATGAAGACGACGACGACACCTTCCTCCTCTTCTTCTTCTTCTTCGTCAGCCTCCTCAGGACCGATGTCAGATCTGTCATCCTAGGGCGGAGCCGGGGCTGCTGTTGCCGAAACAACAGGGCCCGGACGCACCTGTCCTGAACAGATCGGCATCGGGAGCAGCGGCGCCACGAACAGGAACAACGTCAGCAGGTGCAGGCATCACAGGAACAGCAGTGGAGACGGCAGGAACAGATACAGGAACGCAGCAGTGGTCCCGGCAAAATCACGTCCGTGAACAGCGGCTGGACAGGTACTGGCAGGTACGGCAGGCTGTACAGGCGGCCCAGGTGGACGGACCAGCGGCACAGACATCCTAGGTACTGGTGGGAGGTCCAGGGGCGAGCTCTTCGGGCACACGAAGTCCGGTCGAGGCAGCACGGCAAACCCAGGCGGCGGCATCACACTCCCCCGTGGTACGGCGACTGGCCCCTGCACCGATGTAGTTGGTGTAACAGAGACCGCGTGCGGGGTGTACACCAGGTGAGGAGGTGAAGCATAGCCAGGAGTTGAAAGGGTCGTGGTGGTGGTCGTCACCGTAGCATGCGTGACCGCCACAGAGCCAGCGAGATGGTAGAGCAGCCCTGGACACTCGGCACGCCCTGCAGAGCCCAACGATGCCCACACCTGTCCGAGGTCGTCCTTCGCGGCAACAGCACCTTGAGGAAGCAAAGGTTCGGGGGTGATTAGCAGGATCCTCTACCCGTCCGTGCGATGTAGACGAACGGATAGAGGACCCAGAATACAACTCAACATCGGGGTATCTCGCGCCCTCCTCCACACTCGACAGATCGGGTGAGGAGAAGGACCTAGAAACCCCCCCGAAGGGGAAGGCGCCAAACGTGGGAGCTTGAGCGGGCGGCCAGGAAAGAAGACGAATTGTCCGTAACCAAAGGAGTCGCGGGAGAGCTTTCCGACGACTCCTTTGCAGGCCTTCGCTTCTTCCTACCTTCGTACAAGCCCCACTGCGCCTCCGACCAAGACATACACACTTCACAGGGCTCGGCTCGGGTACATTCTCTGCCCCGACACCGAGCGCACAAAATATGTGGATCAATTTCAGGGAACGAGCGGAACTTACCGCATTTACGCCCTTCGGTACCCGGGCACAATCTCCGGAGGGTAGCGGGGCGTGGAGATTCCATGATTGATCAAGTAAATCACAATTGGATAATAAAGAGGAAATTATTGTACTTACAATGATGACTCATACACAAACACAACCATATACTCAAGGAAAGCAAACGACGAGAAGCGGGCAGAGAGCGTCGAACACACACGTCTACTCGCTGTGAGGCCGAAAGCAAAAGTGCTTTGTTTACCTCCCAGTCGCGCGCGCGCGCCTGTCGGACAAGCAGTTAACTACCGAACCCCTTGTTCGAAAGCTTACGACCTATCCAGCTGCCGCTAGTACCTTCCTATTGTAAAAGGACCGAAGGTTTGTATGCCGTGTCGGAACAAACTAGGAAATCGGCCTGCTGAACAGTGGCTCTGAGAGGAGAAAGACCCCGTCCACGACACCAACCACAGAAGACGGACCACTTTCCCTGGTATACAGCTGCAGAGGACTGTCTGAGGTACCCAGCTATCTCTGTTGCTGCGCTGGGAAAAAAGCCTCTCGCTCGCAAGAGATGGTGGATAACAGCCAGCCGTGAAGACACAGGGACCGAACCGACCGGTGGTACTGTTCTACATGTGGCTGGGACAGGAGGTTGTGCCAGAGGGGAATCTCTCTCGGTGCTTTGGCGAGCAGAGCCAGCAGGTCCGGGTACCAAACGGCCTGAGGCCATCTGGGTGCCACCAGGATCATCCGAAGATTCGGGGTGACCAGCACCCTGCTGATCACCTTGCGAATCAGACACAACGGGGGAATGGCGTACACGAAGAGGTTGTCCCACGGGTGTTGAAGAGCGTCCTCTGCAGCTGCCCATGGGTCCGGCACAACTGAGTAGACAACTTGAAGTTTTCTGTTGTGCCGGGTGGCGAACAGATCCACGACCGGACACCCCCACAGGTTGAAGAGCCTTTCCGCCAAGTCTGGGTGAAGGGACCACTCAGTTCCTATCACCTGATCCCGGCGGCTGAGCTTGTCTGCTACTACATTCCTCTTGCCTGGAAAGTAGCGGACTGACAACTCTACTGAGGGTGCCACAGCCCACTCGTGCACCTGCAACGTCAACTGGTGCAACAGGAGGGACACTAGGCCCCCGTTTGTTGACGTACGCCACTACCGTGGTGTTGTCGCTCATCAATACCACTGAGTGTCCCATCAAAAGGTCTTGGAACTCTTGGAGAGCGAGAAACACTGCCTTGAGCTCCAGGACATTGATGTGAAGGTGCCTGTCATGATGATCCCACACACCCGCAGCCAGCAACTCCTCCAGGTGTGCGCCCCATCCCTCGGTCGACGTGTCTCTGTGTGTGTGTGTGTGTGTGTGTGTGTGTGTGTGTGTGTGTGTGTGTGTGTGTGTGTGTGTGGCGGCGGCGGGCGCGCGCGCGAAGAGGCACTCCTCTTATGAGGTTCCCGTCGTCCAGCCACCAGGCTAGATCCTGTCTCACTTCCTCCGTGAGAGACACGGGGAAGACGACAGGTGACCGATCATGACTTGCCACTGCTGAGCTGGCTACTCCTGTAGGGACGGGAACTGTCTGGCTGCCTCTCTGAACCTGCTGTTCCGTGAGTCTGCGGGGAAGACTCGCCCTGCTACCGTATCGATCAGCATGGCCAGGTACTTCATCCTCTGCTTGGGCTTGAGATCTGACTTCTTGTAATTCACTACGAACCCCAGATCGTGGCAGAGTTTGAAGAGTCGATCTCCGTCCTTTAGCAACTGCGAGCGGGAGCTCGCCAGGACCAACCAATCGTCGAGATACCTCAGAAGACGTATCCCAACCAAATGGGCCCAAGCCGACACCAAAGCGAACACTCGTGTGAACACCTGTGGGGCGTTTGAGAGACCGAAACAAAGTGCCCTGAACTGGTACACCGTCCCGTCGAGGCTGAAGCAGAGGTACTTCCTGGAGGACTGATGGATGGGTATCTGGATATACGCATCCTTCAGGTACACAGAAAGCATGAAGTCGTTCTCCCTGATGGAATCGAGCACTGAGCGTGTCGTTTCCATCATGAACCGAGTCTGGCGAACAAATCGGTTCAAGGGAGAGAGATCTATCACCAGGCGCCAGCTCCCTGAGGACTTCACCAGGAAAAGTCGACTGTCGAAGCCCGGTGACTGATCCCATACGATCTCCACAGCTCGTTTGCTCAGCATGGTTTCTACTTCCTGCCGAAGCGCCATGTCCTTGGCCGAACCAGGAACGTAAGTTTGTAGATGGAATGGATTGGAGGTGAGGGGTGGCCGAGACTCAAAGGGTAGTAGATATCCCTCCCGGACATTTACTATCCAGGTCTCCGCTCCATAGCGCTGCCAAGTTGCCCAATGGCTCGCCAGGCAACCCCCCACTACCGGCAGCAGGTGAGGGAGAATGCCGTCCCTAGCGTTTCCCTCCTCTCTTCAATTTCTTCTTCCCGGCTCCTCCTCAAGAGAAGGAGGGCTGGTTACGGTCACTCCTTGCAGATGAAGTCGAAGGCAGTCTTTCCTCTCGGCTTCGACGAAGCAATTGTCTTAGCCGCCAACTCTTTGGCTTAGCCACAGTTGCTCGAGGCTGCCCAGCCGCCTTCGAGACTGCCTGGTGGACTAGACGGTCACTGTCGTCAGTGCGCCGTTGTTCCACCTCAGCATCCACCATCTCTCTGGGGAAGAGAGGATGAACACCGCACTGGTCCGTTGCGAAGACCCAAAGCCCCCTCGCGCCCTGCCAACCTGGTTACTCGAGTGAAGACAGCGTCCCTACACCTCAGAACCAGGTTGGCCCACAGGTTGGCCGTCTGGTGGGCTAGGTAGGAGATGGCCCTACCTCCAGACTGGCACAGTCTCACGAAAGCCGGGTCCCCTTCAGGAGTCATACCTCCCGAGGAAGCCACGACCTTAGACACTGTGAGGGACCACAGGTCTATCCAAGAGACTGCTTGGAACGCTGCCATGGCAGTCGTCTCCAACGCCAGTGCCTCTTGCTGCAAGAACCAGAGGTTCTCTGACAGCAGGTGCTGAAGAGACACCCCCGGAGTTAGCCTAGCTAGCTACGGGTTAACCTGTTTGGGCGGCAGAGGGTCCTCTGTTGGCACATACAAACGCCTCTGTTGTAGTAGAGGCGGGGGAAGGAGCTTGGACGACCTGCCGGACTGTAGCAAACCCTCCTGTCCGGAGACAAGAGCGTCCACCTGGTTCAGCACACTGTCAGCCAAGACTGATCGTGGCAGACCCACCATCGTCCTCGGTTACTTTTTGGGTCCCAACCTAGATGTAGGCTTGGCAGGTGGGAGCGGCAATCCTTCCCCGAGGTCGTTGTGCTGACGAATCAGCGCAATAACCTCCGCAAACGACCTCTGGATCTCAGGAGTGACTGAGTCTTGCGTACACGGACCGTCCAGCAAGAACGCCTCCCGAGACTCTCCTCCTTCCACAGGAGGAACCACAACAGAACCCTCACGGTCTCCTCCTGCCGCTTGCGCGTACGATCTGGTCGGTCCTAGGACCGTGCCAGGTTCGTAGGATGTAGCGGCGAGATCGTGAGGAGCGCGCCCCTCGCGATCACTCCTGGTCGTCTCGCTCTTCCCGGTGTAGCCCGAGGAAGTTGCAGGGACCGGAGAGGTTGACCTGACGCTCCCCCCTTGCCCACTGGCAAAACCAGTGTGCAGGGGGGGGGGGCTGCAGGCCTGGTCGAGCGGCTCACCGGAGAGCGGCTGGACCAAGAACAGCGGCAACAGTCCCGAGCGTCAGAAGAGCTGCTGCTGGTCTCCCTCTCCCCCCGGTCCTGGTAGGAGCAGCGGTCAGGGGACCGGCAGAGTCCACTGTTGCGGTGGGAGCAAGACCTGTCCTCACAATGTGTCACGCCACTTCCATGGCTGGTCCAGGCGACCAAGGAGACCGCTTTCTCGCCTCAGCCCGCGGCCGGTCTGGGACTGTCGCATCAACTCTGGGTACCGGCGGCTCGCCACAAGAGCGATCACTGGTCTGGTGAGTCACCTGGGTGACTCCCGCCAGTCTTCCGCTCCGTGCCTGGATCCTGGCATTGAGCGAACTCGGTTGCCTGGTTCTTGGCTGCACGGTCACCCACGGGTGACCGTACACTCGGTACCTCTCGCGAACGAGAGGCCGAGACAGTACCTGGCGCCAAGGCAGAACCTCTGGCGCCAGGCGAGGAGGTACCAGTGCTAGCCGGCACTCCTCCGGTCCCCGTCTTCTTCTTTGCAGAAGGAGACGGGCCCCATTCCTGAAGGAACAGGAGGACCAGTGGAAGTCCCAACTGTCCCACCGGGGTGGGACGGACCCTTAGAGGTCTCAGAGCGAGATTTCTTAGGGGGGGAGTAGGCTAACTTCTTCTTCTTTGGCTGTGGGACCTTAGAAGTTGAAGGGGAAGCGGCAGCAGCAGACAACAACGAAGAAGACGATGAAGACGACGACAACACCTATCTCTTCTTCTTCTTCCTCAGGACCACCGTCAGGTCTTCCATCCAGGACAGAGTCGGGGCAGTTGCCGAAGCAACATTGCCCGGCTGCACCTATCTGGAAAGACCTGGGGTGGGGGCAGCAACACCACGCGCAGGAATGACGGCGGCAGGAACTGGTACTGGAGCGGTGAACACAGGTACAGGAGGGGGGGGCAGGAACCAGCGTCATCCTCTGGACCAGTGGCAGATCTAAGGGAGAGCCCTTGGGACACCAGAAGTCAGGGGCTGGAGCAAGAGCGGCAAAACCACGCGGCGGCGTTACGATCATCTTCTTAACCTCCGGCAGCGGCGCCTGCACTGCAACTGTCGGGGTAACCATTGCCACGTGTTGGGTATAGGCCAAGTGCGGGGGAGCCGAGTAGCCTGGCGTGGATACTGTCAGGGTTATCGTCATGATCGGGCCATGAGTTACCGGCCTGGTCCCTCTCGACAGGAAACTGAGCAGCCCCAGAACACTCAGCGTCCCCTGAAGCCCCATTGAGTACCAGACCCGGCCGAGATCGTCCCCCGTGGCAGGCAAATCTGAGGAAGGAAAGGGAGTCGGGTCAATAAGAGGGGTTTCCCTCGGGCTGGGGGAGGGGGGAGGGGGGGGGAGGGAGGGGGGGGGGGCGGGAACGGGGGGAGGGGGGGGTAGGGGAGGGGGGGGGGGGGTTTGGGGGGGGGAGGGGGGGCGGGGGACAGGGGAGGGGAGTAGGGACCGGGGGTGTGGTGGGGGTTGGGGGGGGAGGGGCGGAGGGGACGTGGGGGGGGGACTGGGGTAGGGGGGGGGGGGGGGGGACAGTTCCCACCCCGAGCGAACGGACAACCCTGAATACAACTGCACGTCGGGGTACCTCGCCCCCTCCTCCACACTTGACTGATCGAGGGAAGAGAAGGAGTGAGATAACCCCCCCAAAGGGAAAGGAGCCATACGCGGGAGCCGAGATGGAAGGAGAAAGGAAGAAGACGTGTCCGTAACCAAGGGAGTAACAGGCGAACCTTCCGATGAGTCCCTGGCTGGTTTATGCGGTTTCTTCCTCCTCTCATATCACTCCCACTGCTCCTCCAACCAAACAATACACAGATCACAGGGCTCGGCGCGAGAGCATTTGCTCCCTCAGCAACGAGCGCACTATTTATGAGGGTCTACCTCGATAATGGACCGAAAGGCCCCACACTTGCGGCCCTCCACACCAGGGTACAATCTGCAATTGATGGGGGGGCGAGGTGGTCTCTCCGGTTCTCAGGAATCCATAATTCCAAATAACACAGTATGAAAATACAAAACACAACCAAGTACTCACGTTTGTTTTGCACAAGCACACTAGACAAAGAAAAAGGCAAAATATCTTCACGAAGTGAAGAAAACTAAGCACACGACAAAACAGCGGGCAGAGAGGCGAAACAGTACGTCCATCCACCAACGTGGCCGAAAGCAAAGTGACTCCTCTCCTCGCAGTTGAGCTGACCGCCAACTGCCGGACAAGTAGTTGACTACCGAACCCCCTTGTTCGAAGCTTACGACCTATTGTTAAAGGACCGAGGGTTTGTATATGTATCGGAACAAATCTATTCTGACTGTCAAGATGAGAAAAATGCATTCTTCATCTACT
Organism: Macrobrachium nipponense; assembly: GCF_015104395.2. Lineage (NCBI taxonomy): Eukaryota > Metazoa > Arthropoda > Malacostraca > Decapoda > Palaemonidae > Macrobrachium > Macrobrachium nipponense. The sequence continues at coordinate 28,762,005 of NC_061096.1, forward strand.
GTGTTGCAAACAATGGCAATAACAGAAGTCCAGCTATGTTCAAGTGTTGTAACAATCACATAAATGAAGCAATAAGACAGCAGCTTGTGTAAAAATGCGTGCTGACATTCTTTGAACTTAAAATTTATGCTTAGCCTAAATTACTAGTGGTCCCCCTGTATTTGTGCTCTCGGCATTTGTGGATTTCTCTATAGACCACACCTACCCATTATTCACATATTTGCAGTATTTGAGAATAATCCACAAATTCCTCTTTTTTACAATCATTTCCATCATAAAATGCACTTTTTGTGATAAAACTATTAAAAAAATCAGGTATAACCATTTTTAGTGGATTTTTCCGAGTTTTAACTAACAAAATAGGCAGTTTTAAGCATTCTTATAGAGGCTTCCATTATTTCTGGATTCTAGCTATTCTGGGGGTGGGGTGTCTGGTATGTATTCCCCTGCAAATACAGGTTAACACTGTATATACTATAACAAAAATGTCACCATGAAAAAATATTCTAACCATGGCCTTTTTGACATAGAAGTTTACCAATGATTAAGTCACATTTGTCATTTATAGCATTTACAATACAAACATCCTATCTTCCACTACAGTTGCTTAGTTTCCCTTAACCAGGCTGTAATATCATATAAAACTTCTATACAACACAAGTGAGTTACTGAATGGATAAAAATAATATTCCTTTCTTCCAGTTAATACAAATTTTGGTGTTTTCAACACGACACAATCTAGGCTTTTAAAATTGACAAGATTCTATGTAAAAAATATAGACTTTCATTCATGACTCCTATTTCAACACAAGGAAAATCAACGATACACTGACAGATTGGATGAAAAGTTTAAACACTACCTTGATTATCTCACAAGCAATCAGTATCTAAAAACATGATCTAACTGCTTTCCATTTATAAGTGCACAAATTACCAAAACATGGCTTTTGCACAAATGTACAAGAATTTAAAACTCCAGGTAAATACTTACAATGTCTAAGAAAAAGTCAACATGAGGCCTTTTGTGCACGAAGAAGCGTACTGGATGTCGGTCTATGGTTACTTTCAGCACAAAATCTGGAGGTGTGCCTGGCTTCACCATCTGACGTATAACACCATCATGATGGGAATGAATTAGCGTCTCATCTAAATCTAACACCAGTACTTTCCTTTTCACTAAACCTGTTGGAAGTAAACATTTTGGAAATAAATACTGTGCTGTTATTTATTACTAAATAAATAAGCTTAACTTCAAAAATTTATTGAAAAATACAAACTACAGCAAGTGCATAGGCACAAAGGGGCAAAGCACAATATAAGGTATACTTTATGAGTTTGACTGATTTTTTTCTTATTACAGTAGAACATAAAAACACTCCTAGTTTATGAGAAACAGATATCCAAGTATTTCACCTTCAAACATAGAAATAATGAGAAATACGTACATTATCTACCCTTTTACCACCACCCTGGCCATAAGATACATTTTTTATCACGTCTCAAAGTGAAAACAGAACCTAATGCTTTGACTGGTTGCTGTTTTGTAAGGTGAAATCAGTAAGCTAATAATCAGGTGGTATACTAGTGCCATAGCCAGGATACCAAGAAACCTCAAATACACGGCAGGGTGCCAATTTTGAAGAAGGCCAAGATCATGAGTTTTTGCATGCTTCTGGCAAAGCTTTGTTCATAGAATAACTTGAAAATTTTGCGAGCCCTCACTCAAGGACTTGATATCAACCTATCATAAGTTGCACTTGTAAACCAGTCTTATAGACTGTCTACAATAAAGCAATGAACCACATGGTGACATCACTTACATTGTAAGGGGCAAGGGGAATCATATTAACAAACTAACAAGTTTTGATGAATATAATGAGTTCAAAAGCATACCTCTTTATACCATAAACACTGTAGTTTAATAATCTTTCACGAAATGTTTTAATTACCTCAAGTTTTTTGATGCATCAAACTTTCTTTAGTCAATTTTAACAATATATAGACCTCAATTTATCTAATATCTGAAAATTCATGGTTGTATTGGCAAAAGATATGTTTCATGACTGGACATGAGTCAACAAGGAAGTCAATAACATTACAATACTGTAAGCTATTTGTACTTCCCTTTAAAGCCAAGTTTTGTCACTTAAACACTGACCTAGTTTGGTGTTCAAGTAGAAATGATGCAACATGTTTGGTGCTGAGATTATAGATGTATCACCTTTGGAATAAGTCAAAATGAGCAGCACAAAATGAAGATAATTTCCAATATTCCCAGATATAAAAACCTGAAGACTTTTACATGGATATACCTTTGCTAAAAGTTGATTGATTGTTGAAGGTTAGTAATAAATCACTTGACTAATGCCAGTTTTGGGATGGTTTAAGATGGGTGACAGATTTTAGGTTTGTAGGCCTAGGAAAAAGGCAAATCATCAATTTGCACCTTTGTCTTTTATATAGAAATTTAGCCTTTAGGTGGAAGGTTTATCCTAAAAACAAATACGTACTGTTCTTTTCACCTGGAAATGGCAGCTTATCAGTCACATACATCACTGGGCTCTTACCAGTTACACTTTCCTCTAGCTTTGCTCTATGAAATGAAGAGGATCCTTGTTCTTACATTTGGGGTGAGAATGTGAGGTCAGAAGGGAACAACATTATCAAAGTTAAACTAAAAAATTACATTGCTTCAGAGAGAGAGAGAGAGAGAGAGAGAAGAGAGAGAGAGAGAGAGAGAGAGAGAGAGAGAGAGAGAGAGAGAGAGAGAGAGATATGCATATCTAAATAAAAGACAAAGGTTTGTTTTCTTGTAGGTACAAATTCATTTTAAACTTATGAATGACAAAAATAAGATGGTCCTTTGGAGTGAACTTACTAAATATAAGGAAATTCCTATAAGATAAACCCAAGACTTGACCAATGCCATTCTACTCAAAGATGGCAGTTACTAAAATAATAAAAGAACTGCAAATGACAAAATTCCCAGATGACATAAACAGTACAAAAAATCAATTTGATCATTACTAAAAAGAGGGCAGACTTACTAAGCCGATGCTTTGACAGTGGCGACAATGGAAGGACCTCATACTTGACCGGTTGGTACTGCAAAACCTGAAAATTTACAATATTAATTATATCACTCATGATCAAAACAAAACATTCTGGAACACACAAACAACTGAAAAAATTATTGCATAAGCATTTCTATTCAATATACAAACTACCTTACCAAAAAATTCCAACTTCTCCTTGTCATCAGGAGTCTGTACAACTGAAAAAATTATTAAATAAGTATTTCTAGTCCACAAAGTTCCAGCTTCTCCTTTGTCATCAGAAGTCTGTATAAAACAGCAATATAATAATGAATTATATTACTGAAAAATATGACAATTTGTCTAAAATTGAATTTTTCCTAACTATACAAACCTGAGGTCCTTTTTACAATAGGAAGGTACTAGCGGCAGCTGGATAGGTCGTAAGCTTTCGAACAAGGGGTGTTTCGGTAGTTTAACTGCTTTGTCCGACAGGCGCGCGCGCGCTCGCCTGGGAGGTAAAACAAATCACTTTTGCTTTTGGCCCAAGCAAAACTGCAGAGTGAGGGGTGGCATGAGGTGGGGCTATGTGTAAAAGGACCTCAGGTTTGTATAGTTAGGAAAAATGCAATTTTAGACAAATTGTCATTTGTTCCGACACGGCATACAAACCTTCGGTCCTTTTACAATAGGAAGACTCACTTCTTGGTGGTGGAATCTGAGTCTTTTGTGAACAGACTGGTGTTCGCCCAACCTTGGAAGCCTCCCTGTCGTAAGAGCGCAGGGAGGGATCCAAGCCTCTGTCCGATTGATCGGGGGTGTGCACCGCAGGATCAATGGTCAGACCTCGGTGGACCGAGTACTAAGAGAGAGGCAAGCGTATCTCTTCGTACCAGCAATGTAAGAACTTGTTCCTGTACAGGAGCAAAGTTAAAGTCATGGTTTTGACTCTTGTAGGCATCCACTTCCCCCCCTTGTAGAAGGAAGTGGTGGATATTCTGCTCCCATCCCTCGTGAAAGGGATAGGATGGGGCTCTGTCATATAGCTCACCGGCATCTCGTCCTTATCCAGCAGGGTGATGACCGTATCCCTCTACCGACAGGTAGAGGGAGAGAAAAAGATAGAAAGAGAAGCCAGTCACTTTCTCATCACTATCTATTCATACAGTCACACCAGGACTCGATGCTGGTTCAGCCTGCTAGGGTCTGGGTTAGCTAGAGCGTGTTTGAGCAGCCACCACGGGTCCTAAGGAAACCGATCCAAGGACCTATGGGCAATATCCAAGAGGTATAAGGAAGTTGCCGGTGGTCTGGTTGTACCAGACCCCTGCCTTCCCATACCTGCGCCACGGAGAAGTTCTTACGAAACGCCAACGAGGGGCCAATACTTCTAACTTCGTGAGTTCTCGGACGGGACGTACGGATGTCGTCACTACCATCAGCCTCATACGCCCTCCTGAAGACCTCACGCAGCCAGGACGAAAGAGTGTTCTTGATACTTCTTTCTTATTGACCCCGTTGCTAACGAAGAGGCGTCGACACTCAGGCCCGAGGTGTCGAGTTCTCTTCAGATAGCGCCGTAGCGTCCTCCCAGGACAAAGCAGCATCTCATCCACATCCTTTATCTGCATGAACGCTCCCGTACTCTCTTCGCCGATGCCAGGTCCAGCAAGACGAGGGTCCATTCGAGTTCCCTGGGTTGGCAAGACCTTTGGAAGCTGCTACTAAGCAAGGAGATCTCGAACGAGTTCGATATGTCCAATCCCGTCAGTTTCAGGAGGAGCGACAAGGCGGCTCTGTATCCTTTGACTGTGGGAACTTAGAGGAGCTTCCTCGGCGAAGAAAAAACGAGGAAATCCGCTACCTGCTGAAGAGTGGCTCTGAGAAGAGATAGGCCCCGTCTACGACACCAACCACCGAAGACGGCCGACTTCCCTGGTACACAGCTGCAGAGGACTGACGGACGTTTCCAGCCATCTCTGTTGCTGCGCTACGAAAAAAAGCTTCTCGTTCGCAAGAGAAGGTGGATAACAGCCAGCCGTGAAAGCGTAGGGACTGGACTGCTCGGTGGTACCGCTCGACGTGTGGCTGGCCGAGAAGGTTGTGCCAATGGGGAATCTCTCTCGGTTCTCTTGCGAGAAGAGCCAGCAGGTCCGGATACCAAATGGCCTGTGGCCATTTGGAAGCCATCAGGATCATCCTGAGATTCGGGATGACCAGTGCTCGACTGATCACCTTGCGAATCAGGCTGAACGGGGGAAAGGCATAGGCGAAGAGGTTGTCCCACGGGTGTTGAAGAGCGTCCTCTGCAGCTGCCCATGGATCCGGCACGGCCGAGAAGAACACCTGGAGCTTCCTGATGTTGCCGGATGGCGAACAGATCCTCGAACTGGTCGCCCCACAGGTCGAAGAGCCTTTCCGCCACGTCCTGGTGTAGAGACCATTCGTCCCTATCACCTGATCCCGACGGCTGAGCGTGTCTGCTACTACATTCCTTCCCCTGGAAATGTAGCGTGCCGACAGCTCTATTAAGTGTGCCTCGGCCCACTCGTGCACCTGCCGAATCAACTGATACAACGGGAGAGACACTAGGCCCCCCCTGTTTGTTGACGTAAGCCACCACGTGGTGTTTGTCGTACATCAACACCACTGACGTGTCCCATCAAGCGGTCCTGGAACTCTTGGAGAGCAAGGAACGCTGCCTTTAGTTCCAGTACATTGATGTGAAGGTGCTTGTCGTTCTCGTACCACACTCCTGAAGTCCGCAACTCTTCCAGGTGTGCGCCCCATCCTCGGTCGATGCGTCTGAGAGCAGCTGCATGTCGGGGGGAGAGTGCGCGGAGGCACTCCTCTTAAGGGGTTCCTGTCGTCCAGTCACCTGGCTAGGTCCTGCCTCACCTCCTGTGTCAGTGACCATGGAAGGCTTGGGGGATCCGTCGCCTGTGACCAACTCTCCTTTGGTCTCCCTGAAGAGACCGCAGGTGAAGACGGCCCGTTAGGGTCTGGCTTCCCGGTGACGACAGGTTGTCCGATCACGACTTGCCATTGCTGAGCTACCTGTTCCTGCCGAGACAGGAACTGGTTGGCTGCCTCCCTGAATCTGCTACCGTGTCGATCAGCATACCCAGGTACTTCATCCTCTGCTTGTGCTCGAGATCGGACTTTTCGAAGTTCAGAACGATCCCAGATCGCGACAGAACTCGAGCAGTCGATCCCTGTCCTGTAGCAACTGCGAGCGTTAGCTCGCCAGGACTAACCAATCGTCGAGATACCCCATCAGACATATCCCGTGCGAATGGCCCCAAGCAGACACCAGAGTGAACACTTGCGTGAACACCTGTGGGGCGGTTGAGAGACCGAAGCAACGTGGCCTGAGCTGGTACACCGTCCCGTCGAGGATGAAGCGGAGGTACTTTCCGAAGGACTGATGAATGGGTATTTGTAGATTACGCATCCTTCAAGTCCACTGAAAGCATGAAATCGTTCTCCCTGATAGAGTCGAGCACTGAGCGTGCCGTCTCCATCGTGAACCGGGTCTGGCGAACCAACCGGTTCGGGGGAGAGAGATCTATCACTGGGCGCCAGCCTGTCCGTAGACTTTTCCACCAGGAAGAGTCGGCTGTAAAGCCCGGTGACTGATCTGTACCGATTTCTACAGTTCTCTTTCTCATCATGGTCTTGATCTCCTGTCTCAATGCTACGTCCTTCGATGCCCCTGGAACGTACGCCTGCTGTTGGACCGGGTCCCAATGGCTGGCCAGGCACCCCCCCACTTCCGGCAGCAGGTGAGGGGAACGCCGTCCTTCACCTGTGAACGTCGGTCGGTTGGTTGGGGCTGATCGAGACCTGACAGGAGAGAGCCGATACCGCTCCGACTCATTCCAGTCCTCGTCGAGGTCGAAACCTCAGGAGGACCGAAGGGATATATAAATACGATGTCCGAAGACACGTAGAAACGCCTCTGTCGCAGTAGAGGAGGTGAAGGAGCTTGTTCGACCGTCCAGAACCGAGAGAGCCTTCTTGTCCGGAGACGAGAGACTACCTGGCTCAACCCAGTCGGCAAGCTCCGATCGCGGCATACCACCACGTCGATTTGGATTCCCTCGTCGGGCCCCAAAACGACTCGAGCCGAGACGTGGCTCTGCTGGTGGGAGCGGCGATCCTTCCCCGAGGTCATTGAGCTGACGAATCAGCGCCGTAACCTCGGCAAAGTTCCTCTGGATCTCGGAAGTCACAGCATCTTGCAGAGTGGGACGTTAAGAAGCCCTTCGCACAAGAGCATATTCCGAGAACCTTCCTCCTAAGAAGGGGGACAGCGACAGCCCTCTCGGTCTTCCCCATCCACTTGCGCATACGTCCTGGCCGGTCCAAGAACCGTGCCTGGCACGTAGGGCGCTGTGGTGGGATCATGAGGGGCGCACCCCTCACGATCACTCCTCAATACCTCGCTCCTCCCGGTGTAACCCGAGGAGTTGAAGGTACGGGAGAGGCAGACCTGACGCTCCCTCTTTGCTCGCTGGCATAACCAGCAGCTTTGAGGGCTGCAGGCGATCGTCAACCCCGCGGTGGCGATCGAGCTGCAGGCCTGGTCGAACCGTCTCGCTGTGGAGAACGGCTGGACTGAGCACAGCGGCCCCGATCTCGAGTGTCAGAAGAGCTGGTGCTGGTTGCCGTACCCGGTCGCTTTCTTGTGAGAGCGACGGTCAGGCGACCTGCAGGCTCCACTGTCGCAGTGAGACCGTGCTTGTCCTCACGGCACGTCACGTCGCTGGTTCCAGCCGTGGCTGGCACCGGCGAACGGGAGGACCTCTTCCCAGCCTCAGCCCGTGGTCGGTCGTGGACCGTCACGTCCCCCGGGTAGCCAGCTGTTCACCGCGAGAGTGAGAGCTGGATCTGGTGAGAGTCGCATGAGCGGCTGTCACCAGTCTTCCGCCCCGTGCCGTGAACCTGACGCTGAGCGGACTCAGAGGTCTGGTTCCTGGCTGCACGGTCGCTGGTAGGCGACCGTACACTCGGTACCTCCCGCGAACGAGAGGCCGAGACGGACCCTGATGCAGTGGCAGAACCACTGACACCAGGCGAGGAAGTACCGGTGTTCGCCGGTACCCCTCTGGTCCCCGTAGTCTTCTTCCTTGCGGAAGAAGAGACGGGCCCCGCTCCCGAAGGAGCAGGAGGACCAGCGGAAGGAACCCTCCCGTCCCACCGAGGTGAGACGGGTCCCGAGAAGCTCCCGAGGAAGCTTCTTAGGAGGGAGGAGGCGACCTTCGTCTTCCTCGGCTGTAAAGCCTTAGAAGTCGAAGGGGAAGAGGCGGCGGCCGACGACGATGAAGAAGATGAAGACGACGACCACGACACCTTCCTCTTCTTCTTCGTCAGCTTCCTCAGGACAGACGTAAGATCTGCTATCCAGGGCGGAGCCGGGGCTGCTGTAGCCGAAGCCACAGGGCCCGGACGCACCTGTACAGACAGACCAAAGTCTGGGGTAGTACCACCACGAACAGGGACGACATCAGCAGGTATGGGCATCTCAGGAACCAGTAGGAGCAGCAAACGGCCGAGCACAGCATCGGTAAGGGTCAGCCAGCGCAGCAACGGCAGGAACAGCCCAGCGCAGGCAACGGCAGGGACAGCCAAGCGCAGCAAACTGCATGGACAGTCAGCCCAGAATCGGCAGGTACGGCAGGCAGCACCGAAAGCACAGGAAGTGGAGCAGCAGCCAGCAACATCCTGGTACCGGCGGCAGGTCCAGGGCGAGCTCTAGGGCAGCGGAAGTGTGGTCGCTGCAGCGCGGCAACCACGAGCGGCGGCGGCACGCCCCCCTCTCGGTACGGCGAACGGCACTTCACAGCGGCTGTAGGCAAGACTGTTACCACGTGAGGCGAGTACACCAGGTGAGGAGGGACGTCGTCACCTGGTGCGTGGTCACCACTCCATGGGTGACCGCAGTAGGCCCAGACATAGAACCGCAGCCCCTGGACACCAGCACGCCCTGCAATTGGAAGGACGCCCATACCTCACCAAGGTCCACGCTCGTGGCAGTAGCACCTGCGGTAAATAAAAGTAGTAGCGATTAATGGGGGGGAAATCCCCTCGTGCGGGGGTTTGATCCCTCCCGAACGAGTGGAAGACCCCTAATACAATTGTACATCGGGCACCGAGCGCCCTCCCCGCGCTCGACGGATCGGGCGAGGAGAAGAACACCGATAACCTCCTCCTCCCCCCCCCAAGGGGAAGAGCCATCTGTGGGAAACTGAGCGTGGGGGGTCTCGTTCCCACACCCCCGCACGAGTACCCATGTACCCAACAACAATATAAGAGCCCGAGAGCAATCGTGCCATCGGCACGAATACAAGCATAAGGATCAATTCCCTGACTGAGCGGAACTTGAACCAAATAATATTGATGCAATCAAAAATAAGGAACAAAATGAAAATGCATCTTGCAAAACGATTCACTTCACAATGAATAAGGGCTCGGATCGAGCGCATTTGCGCCCTCGGTACCGAGCGCAAGGGTGAAGGTTCATTCCTTACCTTTATGGATCAAGGTTTCTGGAAACCTTGATCCACAAAGAATTGATGCAATCAACAAATATATGAAAATGAAAAGACTACTGCGCTTGCGATTTCACTTCATACAAATAAAAAGGGGAAGGATCAATTCCCGTGAATAGCGGAACATTGATCCCAGTCAACAATGCAATCTCAATAAAAAAAATGAAAATGAAAAAGAACTGCACTTGCGATTTCACTTCATTCAAAATAAAAAGGGGGAAGGAATGATCAATCTCCGGGTAAGCTCGGAACCTGATCCAAAATGAGTATTGCTACAATAAAAATAATATATGAAAATGAAAAAGAATACTGTACTTGCGATTCCACTTTCATACTGAATAAGTTTCCGTGCCGAGCGCATTCGTTCGGCAACGGGCATACAGGTCAAAAAAATATAAATGAAAAGAGCACTTACTTACGATTTTCATCTACACATTTCCAACCCAATCTACGCTCGGAGCGAGCGCTCCCGCCCTCGGCACCGAGCATACACAATACGAGGATCATTCTGGGAAAATGAATTCCCACAATTACGCCCTTCAGTCCCGGCACTCGGGTAATCGGAGGGCGTTGTGAAACCAAGATCCTTTAATTCACAATTGAATTCAATGAAATGATTGTACTTACAATTTCAGGTTTCAACTAGATACATAGAAAAAGAAAAACACAATCATGCGAAAGCAAACGACGATTAAGCGGGGCCAGAGAGCGATGATACACGTCCACCCGCCAGCAGGCCGAAAGCAAAAGTGATTTGTTTACCTCCCAGTCGCGCGCGCGCGCGCGCCTGTCGGACAAGCAGTTAACTACCGAACCCCTTGTTCGAAAGCTTACGACCTATCCAGCTGCCGCTAGTACCTTCCTATTGTAAAAGGACCGAAGGTTTGTATGCCGTGTCGGAACAAATGAAAGCAGTACTTACAGTTTCACTTTCATACACAAACAAACCAGTAGTAAAATAAATCACAATAATCCAATAAAGCATACGACGATGAAGCGGGCAGAGAGCGATGGCGAGCACGCCTCACACCACAAGGCCGAAAGCAAAATTGGTTCTTCACCTCCCAGTCGCACGGTGCGCACACTGTCGGACAAGCAGTTAACTACCGAACTCCCTTGTTCGAAGCTTACGACCGTCCAGCTGCCGCTAGTTACCTTCCTATTGTAAAAGGACCAATGGTTTGTATATCGTGCCGGAACAAATTACAGATATTTTTAAAGTAGATACAATCCAATGTTTCTAACCTTGTCGTACATCTGACTGCTGAAAACCATCGCAGAGCAGACGACAGATTAATTTTTTTTTTTTGTAGCACTTTTCATTGATTTAAGTCTATATTAGTATTTTGATTTTTTTTAATAACTGTATGCCAGAAATAAATGTAACCTGTAATGTGCCACATTAGTGGAGCTTCACACATACGCCGATGCATTATTATAAACTGTTTCCATGAATTCTAGTTGTCTTAGTAATGCAACAATGATAAAATTGCTTTAATATTTATGTATATATACTTCCAATACATAAGCCAATTTCACTCATTTCCACATTTTGTGTAAGTCTTATACCCAGTTTGGAGGGTGAACACATACCAATTGGCAACAGAGTATAAATATATCAGTCAATAGGCAGGTAACAACCAAGTGAATCGCTAGATATATCCACCAACGTAAACTATTATTAGATAGATAGAATGAAAAATCATAGAGAATAAGTTTAAACTGAAGCAACTTTAAGAGAGAGAGAAGGGAAGGTGAAGGAAGGAAGAAGGACAGGGGTGGTGGTGGAGGTGGGGGGAGAGGGTAGGTGGAGCTTTTTACTCCTGTGTTCGTATCCATTTCTGGATAATGGAGTTTTTGTCTCTTGGTACAAGGACAAGTGTCGTTATTCTTTACGATTAGTGATTCACGATACCCTTATAAATTACGGCACTAGGTGTAATACACTATAGCAAAATCTTGTTCTCATACAAGTGTTCGTTACAGAAATATTGCCAAAAAACATGCTTGCACTGTCTCTGAAACCCATAGTAGGTATGCTGCTTAGTTGTCAATCAAGTTTTTTGTAATAAAGTATTTTTAACAAGCTAGCTATTGTATAATTTGTATTTTTCTCAATAAAACATAAGCTCCTCAATGCCAACTTTCCTATTTTAACTATTTTCTGGTCATTGCAAATTCGGCCCCATTAGGGTAAAAAACCGCATGGTACAGGGGTGGACCATGTACGATCAATGTGTACAACCCCAAGAAAAGTACATTATAACGCGTCCTGACACCGGAGTAGAGGTCTAGAGCTCCGTTTCTCACCAACAACAAGTCACATCTGATGCCCATCTCCGACGTCAGGAGGCGTTATAATGTACTTTTTTTGGGGTTGTACACATTGATCGTACATGGTCCACCCCTATACCATGCGGTTTTTTACCCTAATTTCTTATGATGCGAAAACAGACAAGAGGCCCAGGGACCAAAAGCGATTGCGTCACACCACGGCGGTAATCCGGCATTAAAACATCTTCATATATCCAAAAAGTAAATAATAAAAATATATATGTGCATTACAATTATAACAATTACATGAATAGCTGATAACAATCTGCTTGAATAACTGGTAAACTGTTCTGCAAGAAAGTCGAGTACTATAGCAATTCATTTACAATTGGTACTAAAGTCAAGATGTCGCGACGTCATAACACAGGGCTTAAAAAAACCTTCTAATTCCGAAAAATACTTTCTTAAATTTGAGTCAGGAATAGAGTTACTTTTTCAAAAACGAATATTTTCAAATTAGGTAATCATCATAAATATGTGAAATATTTTCGTCGTCTTCTACCAAAACCGTAGTTTCCTTAAAAACGTCGTGGCAAGGGACCATTTTACGATTGTTGTGATGAAAGTGCCCCAGCATCTATGGGTACTAGTGGTGTGCGGATTAAGCACAGGAAATGGTAAGTTTGTTGACACAAGCGACTGCAACATCAAGATGGCATCAATCTTCTAAAGTTTTTTAATTGTAAGTAAAAATTTTCGAAAGCATTTTGGTGTTGTGGCCCTGCGTTGGCCACCCTTTTCATTAAATCTTAAAATATGGCCTTAATTTCTAACTTTGGAGAAAATACTTACTCCAAAAGGAGGGTAGAGGTCTTTAGCTGCTCCTCTCACCAACAACAACTCGTGACTGATGACCATCACCAGGACATGTTAAAAGTACTTTTTCGGAGGGTGGCCAGCCGTGATAGTCGGTGAGTTGGCCAGTACACGCGGTGTTTTACCCTAGGTTTTGCCTCATAACCTAGAAAACTTAACCTAACATAGGTTTTGACTCACTGAGGCTAGTAAGCTTACCTAGTTTTTTACTCAAAGTCTGGAAAGATTTCATACTAGGTTTTCACTCATGCCTACAAAGCTTAACGTAGGTTTTGACTCAATACTTTTATGAAGACAGATGGGCAATACGAATACCTAGAAAGCTTACACAGATTTTGACTCAAAAGTCTGGAAAGCTTACATAGGTTTTGACTTAAAGTCTAGAAAGCTTAACGTGGGTTTTGACTCGAGCCTAGAAAGCTTAACGTGGGTTTTGACTCAAAGCTTCAACGAAACACGATAGATCCTCACCACCCTGGCCTGCTTGCGGAGGACATAGCATACGAAACTCCAAATCTTCTGAGCCAGGAGCAGGAAAGCGCGAAGGCCCATTTGGAGTTGTTTATACATTGGTGACGATTTTTTCCAGGGGAATCTCCACCAGCAGTAGTGTTGACTTCGCCTCCAAGGGCAAAACCTCCTCACGTCATTCTCGAATCAAAACCGGGCGACGCCACAAACAGCACACACACACATTTCACACATAACAGTCCAGATAGCTGCAAATAACTGATCTTTAAGAGCGCAACAATCTCCTGCGATAACTGGAAAACATCGACCCACTTCCTTCTACAGGACGATAATATTGGTGCCGCCAGACTCGCCAAAACACCCGACAGATGGCACCAACAATCAACAGAATTCTGCCACCGGAAGGGATTACACTCACTACAGTCCTTCCTTTTACGATAGCTTCTTTCTTTCTTGTACGGCTTCTCATCATCTCATCACGTCCTTTTTATAACTAAAATGTCTGTGAAAACTTATACACTAAATGTTTGTCTTGGGTCTACTTTTTCATAGGTTTTTACCGAAATTTTACAAGAGACTTCTTTGTAAGGCTTCTCATCATCTCGTTCTTTTCATGACTGAAATAGCTTTGAAACCTAATGTTTGCTTCTGTCTCCACTTTTTTCATGTCTTTATTGAAAAGAAAATCGTTGGGAAATGCTTTTAGTCTTTTTGAGAAATCACGTTCCTCTCTGAGTGTTGAACTGCTGACTGAATCTCGCAGACAAGTTTTACCGCAAACAAACACAATATACCTTTCCTTCTTAGCCAGTTTCTCTCTCTCTCTCTCTCTCTCTCTCTCTCTCTCTCTCTCTCTCTCTCTCTCTCTCTCTCTCTCTTTGAAGACAGATAGATTTGGGAAAATTGTATTCCTTTGGCTTTTATGGCTAAAAATCATACGGGAAATGTTACAGAAAAATTTATGGTTCGTGCTTAATCGTTTAATTATTTCTCTTGAAGAAACACGTGAAATGTGTCAGTGCTCCTTTTTATTAGTATGAATAATAATATTTATTTCTTTCCCTTATTTTTCTATTTTGTGACTGGAATCACAGTGAAACATTTAGTTTTTTGAAGTGTTTATTTCACTGCAGTATATTAAAAATGAAATTTTATCAATGACCTTGAGAAGAGTCCAATGATTTTATTTGAGTGACTGAGTTACACAAAAGTAACTTTAGATGTCTATCACCTTCAAATATTCACTAGTATAATACTGTGCTTTCACAAGCTATGTTAATAATTCCCAATAACGAGACAAAGACAGTGACTGAGTCCCTGTTATTGCGTCGAGCCAGCCTTTTCTAGACAAATGGTCCTCCAATAATATTTGTTTTACTTTATGTGTTCAGTACACTTACCTTGTGGCATATTTCGCGGCATTCCATTGGGTTCATAGGTACAGTATCACCTGAAGATTTATGTATATATATTGACTGATTTAACTACAGTTACGCATTAATGCCACAACACGCTCTAGTCGCTAGAGGGTGTTATAATTTTCTGTCACTGAAAACTTAAAAATTTAAATAATTTTTCCTTATGAAATTTTAAGATTCATGACACTTTCTTTTATTTATCCGTTTTTTTTTCTCTCTCTCAATAGACTAATATTCTGGCTTGTTTTTGTTGACACTTGGAAATGTATGATTTGCAAACATTGTTATTGAATTTTTAATTGTCATGTTGCTATGACTACAGGAATATAATATGTTTTTCCTCAGGGTAATGCATATGGTCCATAGCTATTTATATTATATAGGCATAATATGTTGTTTGGTATTGAAAACAAGCTTATTTGCACCGATCATCTCCAGAAAATAGGCCTTTGTTTCAGAGATTTGGCTCGAATCCGGGATGGAGTTAAAACAAAAAATACCGTACCATTGATATTAAATTTTTAGAAAAAAGTTTCCTAGGATAAAATATTGAAGAGAATCTGCCGATAGAGGGAAATTGTGATTTCTTTTATATTCATCAAGTCTAAAGTAATTGGAGACAGCGAACTACTGCAAGCTTTGAACGGCTCTAAATAAGTCATGATTAACATAAATTTTAGAAGTGCAACCTAATATTTATAGAAAACGTTAATGACATAATATCACCGTCGAAGGAGACGCCATAGCAGAATTAAAACTCTTGATCGATCATGAAATAATATAACCGCGCTAATGTTGACAACAGTCAGTCACAGCATTGACAGTTTTCCCATACACACTAATCCGAAGACCTTTACAAATTTACTCCTGCTAAATTCATGGCTCGTATCCTGCGTGTTCAGGAGTTTTCTCGATACCTGCAAAAACCGCTTCTTCTCGTAGCGCAATCAATGCACCGCCACACTTTTCCGGATCCTGTCAGCGCGTGCAATTCCCGACCTCTGTGTCGTGTGTGTTTGTTGTTCTGCTTATCGGTTCTGTATCTATTACGTTATTCTTATCTCTGTCTTCTTTCGACCATCGACATTACGCTGTAAATGCTTGGTAGCTTGTGTTAAGTGAAAAGTTGTTTTCAACGTTATCGATACATTAGTAATAATCCCAGTTACGCTGATAAAAACAATAATCGTCTGTGAATAATAATAATAATAATAATAATAATAATAATAATAATAATAATAATAATAATAATAATAATAATAATAATAATAATAATAATAATAATAATAATAATAATAATAATAATAATAATAATAATAACAATTATAATAATAATAATAATAATAATAATAATAATAATAATAATAATATAATAATAATAATAATAATAATAATAATAGGATGGAGTTTGGGAATAGAAAAATGCGCCTTAGTCAACATACAAAAAACAAAAAAAAGGCAAAGTAACGAGAACTGAAGGGATAAAGCTACCAGATGGGAGCAACATCAAACACATAGATGAGACAGGATACAAATACCTGGAATAATGGAAGGAGGAGATATAAAACACCAAGAGATGAAGGACATGATCAGGAAAGAATATATGCAGAGACTCAAGGCGATACTCAAGTCAAAACTCAACGCCGGAAATATGATAAAATAAAGCCATAAACACATGGGCAGTGCCAGTAATCAGATACAGCGCAGGAATAGTGGAATGGACGAAGGCAGAACTCCGCAGCATAGATCAGAAAACCAGGAAACAAATGACAATACACAAGCACTACACCCAAGAGCAAATACGGACAGACTATACATAACACGAAAGGAAGGAGGGAGAGGACTACTAAGTATAGAGGACTGCGTCAACATCGAAAACAGAGCACTGGGGGCAATATCTGAAAACCAGTGAAGACGAGTGCTAAAGAGTGCATGG
The DNA here is from genome assembly GCF_015104395.2 of Macrobrachium nipponense. Classification (NCBI taxonomy): domain Eukaryota; kingdom Metazoa; phylum Arthropoda; class Malacostraca; order Decapoda; family Palaemonidae; genus Macrobrachium; species Macrobrachium nipponense. The sequence goes on from NC_061096.1 coordinate 28,778,569, forward strand.
GAAGAAGGACTAATAAAAGTAGACGAAGACCCAGAAATATACAGAGACAGGAGAAGACAGAAAGAACAGAGGACTGGCACAACAAACCAATGCACGGACAATACATGAGACAGACTAAAGAACTAGCCAGCGATGACAATTGGCAATGGCTACAGAGGGGAGAGCTAAAGAAGGAAACTGAAGGAATGATAACAGCGGCACAAGATCAGGCCCTAAGAACCAGATATGTTCAAAGTATGATAGACGGAAATAACATCTCTCCCATATGTAGGAAGGGTGCAATACGAAAAATGAAACCATAAACCACATAGCAAGCGAATGTCTGGCACTTGCACAGAACCAGTACAAAAAGAGGCATGATTCAGTGGCAAAAGCCCTCCACTGGAGCCTGTGCAAGAAACATCAGCTACCATGCAGTAATAAGTGGTAGCGAGCACCAAACCTGAGGGAGTGATAGAAAACGATCAGGCAAAGATCCTCTGGGACTATGGTATCAGAACGGATAGGGTGATACGTGCAAATAGACCAGACGTGACGTTGATTGACAAAGTCAAGAAGAAAGTATCACTCATTGATGTCGCAATACCATGGGACACCAGAGTTGAAGAGAAAGAGGGAAAAATGGATAAGTATCAAGATCTGAAAATAGAAATAAGAAGGATATGGGATATGCCAGTGGAAATCGTACCCATAATCATAGGAGCACTAGGCACGATCCCAAGTATCCCTGAAAAGGAATCTGGAAAAAGGAAAAAACTAGAGGTGAAGTAGCTCCGGGCCTCATGCAGAAGGAGTGTGATCCTAGAAACGGACACATAGTAAAAAAGAAAAGTGATGGACTCCTAAGGAGGCAGGATGCAACCCGGAACCCCACACTATAAATACCACCCAGTCGAATTGGAGGACTGTGATAGAGCAAAAAAAAAAAAAAAAAAAAAAAAAAAATAATAATAATAATAATAATAGAGCAGCTTTATAAGATCCATATCTCTGCGTTGTCTCAAATATATATGGTGCTAAAATGACAGTTTATGATACTAAATAAATCATTATTTTGTAGATGTGAATTATCTTATGGCAACGTAACAATTTTATCATCATTAATCAGTATGCCTGCCTTTCTGTCTCTCGAGTCGTCATGCGTGTGGAACACTTTATGTGACCTGCTTGCAAATATGTAGTAACAAATGGAATCAATCGACTTGAGATTTAAGAGAAACTTTTTCAAACTATACAGTTATAAGATTCTGGAGATAAGAATCATTCGCCTTTGATCTCAACATAAAGCTTCTACGTAAAAGAAAACTAAACAGAAACACAAACGTGGTTTAAAAAGAAAAAAAGTACTCATACACTTGTGTATTCAAATGGCACCTTGCGCTGTTGGGTGGAAACTAGATTCCGGCCTCCCCCCCCTGGGGGAGACCAACACAAATTCTAGAGAGCCGGTTATTATATACCTTATAAATAATATATTGTACACATGATATGCTTAGGTTTTGTGTAAAAAAAGATCATATCGTTATATATACATAATATTTTAAACTGCGTCGTCTGCATGAACGACGAAAGTTTAACCTTGTAGATATACTTCAAATCTCATTAAACAAATATAGCAGAAAACTTGCGATGACGAAATCACCCGATAAAAAGAAAAAAAATCACTAACGTACTCGCTCGCCATGTCCATATGTGTCTTATTTGTAACTCATCACACTGTATTCCATTAGTGAAATCTGAATTGCTTCTTAACAAAGTAGTCATCCTTTGTATTATGACATGCTTTCACAAGGAATACCAGGAGTATGTGATAAGACTAGATTTCGCAACTTCTGCGGTGATGCCGTCAAGTGCGTTTCACTTTCTTCCTTGCTTATTTTCTATTCCCCCTGCCTCGCTGCCGGTTATGGAGGGAGAGAGAGAGAGAGAGAGAGATGGGGAGAGCTTTGCTTATGCTTTTATCTTCACAGTCATAGTAGAACCTGACGCCATACTCAAACGCATATAAACTGGCCAGGACATAGATTTGAAAGATATTGTTATTCAGGGATTCGTGTAAGTTTAAATGACCGTTATCAAACTCCGCATTAAGCATTCTGCCGTAAGTCTAGCGCATCAATCATAATAATGAGTTACATATGAAAGCAGGGTGAACGGTCTAGAGCCGTTAACCCCTTGAAGGGCATCGTGCTGGCCTTTGCCAAAATATTGTCGTCTCCTCCTCGGCAGAGCGACTGACTCAGTGACTAGACCTTGGACAAAACGTCGTCGTACTTTCAAACAGTTGTGATACGACAGTTTCACCACCTGTAAAAGAAAAAATAGCTACGTTTCAGAAGGAATTAAGGGGTGAATGTATAACTATCTTCCTTATATTGATTTATTGGATAAGAAAGTGAAGAAAAAAGATCGACTGGCACTTTCTACGAATAAAGGTAATCTTTGTTTACAAGGCTGAGTTGCTTGGTAACGACATTGCCAGACGACTAAGAAAGCTTTCTGAACGCAATTGCAATGGTTCTTTACCCTGCCTTCAGTTTTTGCCCTCATCACCTTACTTTCCGTTAATGGTACTTTGTAATTTAGCTAAGGGGTAATGATGATTGTAAGTCTGGATTAAATATCATTTGGTCTCTTGCGTCTTTTATGAAAAACTATTTTGTCTCAACGGGCCTTAAAAGGTTGGCCGCTGTTCAGGTTCGTATTGTGAGATGAATCATACTCATAACTAAATTTATTCCCGTGTGAGTTTTATAATGTGTACATATTAGAGAATTTACAGGTATAAACACACGCATATATGTGTGTTTCTACCTGTAAATGCTATGTACACTCACACACACACACACACACACACACCACACACATATATATAATAATATATATATATATATATATATATATAATCTATATATATATATATATCTATATATATATATATAATATATATATATATATATATATATATATATATATATATAAAGATATATGCCACGAAGGAAAAATAAACGAATGAGGATCTGCAAGATCTTTCGACGTTAAACGTCCTTTACTGAGCAGAGACTGACATAGATATGGGAAAAGACAATACAAGAAGATTCGTATAACTGACAGATAGGGATTATAAAGAGATTAGTACCTAGAATCCGACACACCTGGAAAATGAAAATCCTTCCCAAACAAGCATAAACAATGGGTGCAATTAAAGGTTTAAGGCAATCATCTCAGATACAAGGTCCAGACAATTAAAGGATTATAGGTGACAGCTATTCAGAACTTGGTAAAACAAAACCATATTATCACATACTGACAGACATACATTACAACAAAAATAATAACTCTAAGGCAACTGATTTTTATTTAAGTCAGTAATTATATCTTTGAGGTCATTCTTAAACATGTTACAGATACAAGGGTCTAAATGAAAATGGCCACGACTAACATTGAAATTACAATGAAAAGTAAGTTGTATTAAAGCAGATTCTAAAAGATTTCGTGATAAGACATCTCTTGACCTAGCAATTACTGAACTACCATCCCACTTTATTCGGTGGTTGTTTTCACTTAAATGAATGAATATTGCATTGGATTTTTGCCCAGTTTTTACAGAATATTTATGCTGGCTTAGCCTTACTTCTAGGCCTTTGCTAGACTGTCCGAGATAAAATGAGGGACAATCCATACATGGAATTTTATTTATTATGTTGTTGCTTTCTTTGGGGCCATTTTTTATTAACACTCCTTTTAGTGTGTTATTATAGGAAAAAACAAGGTTGACATTAAAAGCTTTTAACAATGATTTAATAGTTTTAAATCCGTTAAAATAAGGCAAACTAAGAATGTTCTTAGAATTTTCTTTAAAAACTGGGCAAAAATCCAATGCAATATTCATTCATTTAAGTGAAAACAACCACCGAATAAAGTGGGATGGTAGTTCAGTAATTGCAAGGTCAAGAGATGTCTTATCACGAAATCTTTTAGAATCTGCTTTAATACAACTTACTTTTCATTGTAATTTCAATGTTAGTCGTGGCCTTTTTCATTTAGACCCTTGTATCTGTAACATGTTTAAGAATGACCTCAAAGATATAATTACTGACTTAAATAAAAATCAGTTGCCTTAGAGTTATTATTTTTGTTGTAATGTATGTCTGTCATGTATTGTGAATATGGTTTTGTTTACCAAGTTCTGAATAGCTGTCACCTATAATCCTTTAATTGTCTGTACCTTGTATCTGAGATGATTGCCATAAACCTTTAATTGCACCCATTGTTTATGCTTGTTTGGGAAGGATTTTCATCTTCCAGGTGTGTCGGATTCTAGGTACTAATCTCTTTATAATCCCTATCTGTCAGTTATACGAATCTTCTTGTATTGTCTTTTCCCATATCTATGTCAGTCTCTGCTCAGTAAAGGACGTTTAACGTCGAAAGATCTTGCAGATCCTCATTCGTTTATTTTTCCTTCGTGGCATATATCTTTTATATAATTTATATAATATATACATATATAATATATATATATTATATATATATATATATGTATGTGTGTGTGAGTGTACATAGCATTTACAGGTAGAAACACACATATATGCGTGTGTTTATACCTGTAAATTCTCTAATATGTACACATTATAAAACACACACGGAATAAATTTAGTTATGTGTATGATTCATCTCACAACTTTGCATTTTCCTTATCAGTATTCTCTCTAAAGTGCGACTGTCATCTATAGGCCTACTCAACCGAGTTTTGTCCTACTGATGTAAACATGAAAATTGTTTACAGGTAGTTTATCTTTGAACTGTCATTTACATAACGATCACAGAAATGATAAACAGTCCGGAGTGTCAACACAAGCATGATTTAAAGGCATTGGTTGTAAGACCAAATATCCGAGTGATAAGTCGTAGAGATTAGATAAACCTGATAACTGCTTTGTTTGACTCGAGGTCTAGACCTTGGTTTGACTAATTTGTGTTCATCTTCATCCAAAGGCAAGTTATCCCGCGAAAGAGGGGTTTGCTGTCCCATTACATTTGATTTTGCTTTCTCCTCGCTCTCCCCTCTGTGGGAAATATCTTTAGATAGGATACATAAACTCTTTTTATATATGATGATGCTGGTTTTACCAAATCTAGGAGTAAGATAGGTGCTACTAAATGACGGGGAATGTAAACACTGATAATTTAGTGACGTACAAAGAACAATTCAACAACAATAGAAATTTGTTATTTGACACTAAGTAAAAAAGAAAGAAAGAAAAAAAAAACTTTTAGATACTGGCACCTCATGGTAATTTTCCTTAAAAGATAAGATAGATAGAGAGAGAGAGAGAGAGAGAGAGAGAGAGAGAGAGAGAGAGAGAGAGAGAGAGAGAGAGACTGTGGTATGACGATTTGAGTATCACCTACCGATGACTAAATGAACGACAGACGCCTTGGCACAAAAGCTCCCATGGCCGTGAATAGAGTACAAAGCCACGGGGCAAAGAGGCAAATACCACATACCTTTGCTTAGAAAGAAAATGTAAGCTACTTCTTGAGCCCAGAAGAGGCTTAGGAGTCGTTGAAACTTGAAACTGAACTTGGCGAAGTGGTTTGAACCAAGATTAATGGAGTCTATTAATCCTGGTTTGAACGACAGCTTTTTGTAGCGTTTAAAGAAACAATTTACTAATGGGATCATCTCAATTCATCGGGGCTAATCCTTTCCGCGCCTCTATAAAAGCAGAACACCCTTTTCCCAAAGCAACACAAAAAGGTCGTTGGATAAGATATCAGTAATTATAAGATTATGAGAGTAGTCTATTTCCATTTCTCAGCACGTAGATTAAATTTATCGAGAGAAGTCTTCTTGGACTTTAGAACCTTGCTAGATATGACATATTTGTTAGTTCTCGCTTCTGTCTCATCTACGTACACACACACACACACACACACACACACACACACACACACACACACACACACACACACACATATATATATATATATATATATATATATATATATATATATATATATATAGGAAAGAGAGAGAGACAGAGAGCTTAGGCGGATAGCTATGAAGAGAAAAATCTGTTGCGCTTCCTTCATGAACATGTACCGCAATATTGTTCCATCTTTTATTTTTAACTTGCAGTCGTAAAGCCAATTTGTCTGCTTGACTTCCTGTCTTGATTCACTAACCCGAGAAAGCTGTTGCGTCACTGATTATTCGAAATTCTTGATGAATCATCACCGTTTTTTAAAGTAGCTTCAATGTTCGTCAGATAATAAAGTTCTCATTATCGAGTGTCAAGAGACGGATGTAGTTTATTTTTCCCGAAAGCCACGACAGAGGTGAAGTTTGAGCTTTGTAATATAACGGATAGCATCCATAGTGGGGCCTTGCTGTTTTCGGTTAGTAGGTTTATATCAATAACATTATAACTTGCTGTGTGCACTGAGTCTGCATATTCATGTCGGTCTAAGGAGAGTCAGCGACTCACATGATACCTGAGTCACTGATGTGCAATTAGTAGTATGAAAAATGACGGAAACTGTAACTCTGTAAATCAAATCAAATAAATGCTAACTGAACTAATAGCATAATACGAACTGTCATTAAAAGTATTTTTCGTATTTACCTAACAGTTGATTCTAAGTTCTAATTTTACGCTTAACTTTGAAATTCTCAAGAACTTCAAAGATTATTCAGAGCACAAGAAACGAAGCAGCTCTTATTTGTTTAATGATGATGACAAAAGATCGAAAAAGTTGGGACATGAACAATAAATTTTAATTTGGCTGTTTTCATTATTTTTTCCCTCGGCTTTTCGTACCGGCGAGAGTTAAAAGACTGACAAGGCTGGCTGAATCGTGGCTGAATCTAACGACAACGATTGACACGCATTCCAGTTTTTACTCATCAGTATGTGATTTATTTTTTGCTAGAAATTATAACCCATTGCGAGATCCGCTTTGTTTTAAAAACTAATGCCTGCTAGACAATGCTTCCTTCCCATTCTTGCTAATGACCATTTCAGTGTAAGTTTATATTAACAACTAACGATTAATTTTATCATCACAAACTCTGTACCTTGAAGTGGCTTGAACCCCTTTCGCTCATTCTAACAAATGATGTTTCTTTTACTCACCCCACTCACCCTCAAACAATGCAACACTCTTCCAGTTTTCGACGAAGCAATATCCTATCCTTTTTCGAATTAGGATACCATTATCACCTGCATATATGTTATAAAACAGAATGACAAAAGGAAAATTAATTTCGAGAAAAATGTAGCATTACTCATTAGTCGTTAGTGGTTTCGGAAAAGTCAAGGTAAAAACTAAAGTTTGTTTGAATCCAAAGATCAAGCATGGTTACAGACAATAAATATCTAATAACTATTTCCGAAATTACTTATTCATAAAAATAAATACACATTCAATATTGGTTGTAGAAAACGCATAATAAAATAAAAATGATTAGTTTCCATAATCTCACTTCATACCTCTGACGTCACATATGGGCGGGAATTGGGAAACGGCAAGTTGCAACTGACAGTTACTGACTGGCGTAGGAGGAAAACAGGCGAACTCACAGGTACAGCTCCTCGTCTTTTGTTAGTTTTGATTGAGCCTTTCACACTACAGCAGTACGGATTTTTTGCCGTCGCGGTGCCGCTTTGCGTGAGATTTGTCCCACTGGCTGGAAGCGGTGCCGCTCCCGTTGACGTTTGTAGTAGTTGGTCATCATGTTTAATGCGCGTCTTCACACCAGACGGTTTTTTTTTTTTTTTCGCCTTTACAAGCGGTGAGCAATAGTATGTCACTGCTTTTCATCGTGAAAATACATTTATTTTAGTTAAAACGAAACCGGTTTTATGGGATAAAAGTAAGAAGTATAAAAGTCGTAAATTAGTTACATCTGCTTGGAGAGAAGTATGCCGTGTTTTAAATGGAAAAAATGTAAGAGATGCTTGAATGAAATCACACGAAAAAAAACAAAAAAATGGAACAAAAGACATCAAGATTAAAAAAAAAAAAAAAAAAAAAATTGGTTTCTGTAAACGGCGACCGTACAAATGAGCGATGTCGTCCGCAGTACCTGCGGCGCGGAGACCGCCTCTTGTGCGGAAAAAAATCGCATAGTGTGAAAGGGGCCTTAGACTGTAAAGCGGCCCACACACGCTCAAATTTTTGGTCCAATTTTTTTATGTCAAATTATTTGACATGAATTTGATCGTGTGTGGCGTAATTTGATGGCGTAGAAGGTTTGATGTCAAATTTTTTACTGATCTGATTTCAGTAGATATTTTTGAGCCAACATCAAATAATTTGTGCGTGTGTGGTACCTAGCAATAATTTGCGCAAATTAGTTAGTGATTAGACATAATCTGAGGAGGACGTGCGCGGCTCATCGTCATCATGGCTCCAACAAAACATGAAAAGAAATTTCTTCTTGAGCTTATTGATGTTTATAGAAGTTTACCACAACTTTGGAACTAATTCTCAGTTCATTTAATAAAGGAGCATGATCAAATCGTTCACGAGACAAATACCATTGCTGGGCCCACTTTCGTCTCTTTCGTTTCTGTGTGCTCTTCAACGCTAAGCCAAGAGCCAACGCTGTATATGCATCCATGATGACACTCGGGAGCAAAATGAAAATTTGATGAGAGGTTTGAGCGTGTAGGGCGAACGTCAAACCGTCAAATAATTTGACATAAAAAAATTTGACCAAAAATTTGAGCGTGTGTGGGCCGCTTAAGGTCGGGTGTCACACTATGCGCATCGCCGCTGCGGCGAAACCGTATGCGGCGCCGCATATGGCGATATCATACACAAACCAAAGAGAGGTGTCACAGTCGTGCGGCGCTGCCGTTTCCGCCGCACTGTGCCGCAGCATGCTGCGGCAGCACCAGACCGCCGTAAAGCCGCATCCGGTTGATTGTCGTGGGAAAACACACAGCTCTATGCACGTGGTTACTACGCCGCATCCGGCGCTCCCTTGAACCACTTGCATTTACAACTATTAAGATGTTTGACATTGCTTTATTGATTCAATGCATTCATGCAAGGCCAGCACTTTGGGAAATGAGTGATAAAGAATATTGCGATAAGAACTCTAAAGAGAAAGCATGGATTAAATAGGCGGAATAATGTACTACGAGAAGTGGCCACATATGGAATCAGCAGAAAGAAACAAGAAAGGTAAGATAAAATGTTTGTTATTACCTATAAAAAGTAACAAAATTCATTATGTACATATGTATAATACAAATTATAATAATTGGACAACATGATAGTCAACCTATCTACGCTGGCTGCTGGGGATAGACTTCGCGACTTCGCCGTTAGATTGTAATTGACTGTAATGCTTGTGACCTAAAATGTATAACTTTTGCGTAAATTTTGTCAGAAATCCTCATTGCCATTAATCAGTATGAATCTATAAAATAATATTCTCCATGCAGTAGCAACATCCAGGTGTTATCTAGTTTTACTGCAAGTAAAAAAAAAAAAAATAATAAAAATCCTTTTTAATCAGTGTTCCTTGAAAGAGGGGCTCGAATAAGCGTTTTCTATTAAACGTTTTCTGTAATTTTACTATAAGAAAACGGTAACTTATCTAGTAAAGGATAAACTAAGATAGAACCATAATGAATCACTATCGGTATTGAATATAATTGTAGGGAGCCTGAATGGGTGATATTGTTCTCTCATATCAATTTAAATGAAAAAAAAATTATATGAAAGAAGGCAGTAATTGTCAGTCAGCATCCTCCAAACATTCATTAGACTCGGGGAAAGATTTAGATGGCGTTTTGTTTCCAATAGCCTGGTATCATGAATTAAACTGCCCAGCGATGATGCAGTAATATGGAAAGTTGATTATAGGAGACAATCGATCATTTATGTTGTAGTAAAACAGTAAACACTGCGACAGCTTTTTTCATTTATAATAATTTCGTGGTTTTTCAGGGCAGCATTGCTGATCCGAGGAAATATATTTTAGCCTGTATTTGATTTCTCCAGAAATATTTTGAAAATACCATTCAAAGGTAATGGTGTTGATTATGAGGCTGGTCTTTGCTTCGTAGTATTATTTCAGTTTATAGAGTTTATACCTGATTTCGACTGAAAGTTTCAACTTTTGCCGGTTAAAATTCTTATGTATATTTTGCAAATGAAAAAAAAAAATACCGACCAGACTAGAATCTTTATTTTTAAATGACGGCAAGTCATAGATTAACCACAATTAAAGCATTATGAACGCAAGCCATTCAATTATATGCACAGCTTAAAAGGCAGCCATGAAGACTGTGACATGGGCCAAATGTGAGAAACAAGAGAGTCAAAATAAGAAATCGAAACTGCTGACAGAAAGTAAACTCTGCTTCTGAAAGGTGTGGGAACTTGAATGGATTTTTTCGATGGTGTTTATACTGCTGTTAAATAAACGGCTGTTTATTTTCGTCAGTCAGCGCCCCAAGGAACATAAGAGTTATGAAATGCAGTGCACGTGCTGCCCACCTTCGCAGCAGAGCATTTGCTTTGAGGAAAGGCCAGTGTATTGCCAGGCACCGCCACAGATTTCGTAGTAGCCATAAACCTGCAACGAATAAGAGCGTAAATTTTATAAACGGAATGACTCAGGCTCCCTAATATAATACCACATTTCAGGCACGGCAGTATCAGGTGCTTTGGAAGCGCGATAGTTAGGAAGACCAGATAGCAAAGAACGTTATTGTGCCTTTTGGACAGGAGGAAGGAAGAAAATTCGTGTTACAGCAGAAGTAAGCGCTGTATGGGACAAGGACCAATTTGTCAGTGATAGAGACAAAATAATGACACCAGGTTTCTTCTATATACAGGGAAATGAATGTTCGATGGATCTGACTGATTTGACAGGTGAGGTGAAGGACCGATCAAACAAAGGAACAGGACAACAAAAGAGTGTCATGCTTCAAAACTAAATGCATCAACTCAGAGGCAAGAACATATGACTTCAGTATTTTGGTTGGCGAAGAGGTAACGCCTGTGAGAAATCAAGGACTATAGCTAAAGGAAATACGTGAAATGAAGGCCAAGGTTACCGGGGAGCCCCGACGATACTTACGTAGTGATTTTGCACGAAGTGATGGAAGAGACCAACCAAGGAATCGCAGACATGCTGTCCAACGGTCACTCCGTCTTCGCACATATGCCACAAGTCTCCACCGTTACTGATTGCGTTTAGCTTAAAAAAAAGTAGGCTGGTTAAATCCGTGGAATGAAAATAGAGACCTGATTCTGGAAAATATTCTTAAAAAGTCAAGTTAATAGCGATTCTGTACAAATGATCCAGGTTTCTTATTGATTTCCTTCCATTTACGTCGACTGATGTAAGGTCTTACCCATTCACTTTTTTCAGGAAAAAAGAAACCAGGAAAGATGAAGGCGATCCGAACTCACCTGATTGACACAGGAGTTCTTGCACTGTTGTGCCTCGTCTTCGCAGGAGTCGATGGCGATTTCCTCTCCCTCCCACACCATTTCCTGGGCAAATTCGAACGTTGCGAAAACTGCGCAGCGACACCATGTTTCGGACTGCGCCCTGAAAAGAATTGTGCCCGTTTACTCTTCCGCTAGAGGGGAACACTGACCGAATCGAATGCTGGATCCTAGAACTGAAGGAGTTTTTGAGCCTATATCCACGGGATGCGTCCAATCAGCAGCAAAACATCATCATAAATAATGTATGAGTTGTTTTTACGAAGTATTAAGTAATTCTTCAATTGCATCGTGCTTATAATATATCCGATACATTATGTTCCTCGAAATATTGTTGTATAAGATTTTTTAAACTAAACGCGCTGTTCATCACGCAAATTATCTATTACCCGCAGAAAATGAGGGAGAACCCATTGAATTTTATGTAGTGGTGTAATTCGAAGTGAACAAGTTTCAGCTGAACAGAACTAAATATATATATATATGTATATTATTATATTATATCTAAATATCTTATATATATATACACATATATAAACGCTAAAAATAACTGAACCAACAATAGAGATAGATTAACAGGCAAACAATATTAGTATACAGGAACATCAGCGTAAATCAGAGAAGTAAGGTAATGGTAAATGCTACTTAACTAAGTAGTAATGCAGCCCCTTCTGTTTCATAGATAACGATTCTGGGAAGCTGCAGGCAACCAGACTAGTGTTCAGAATGTCAGTGAATTAATTTATCGAACTAGTGTTACGGGTACACGTTTTTTAATAGAATAAATAAAGTGAAGCAAGTACATATATGATTTTTGTACCCAGAAACTTCAGTCTGTTACACAAAGCTTCTCGAGGTACGGACGAGAACCAAAGAGTGGTACTATGCTGCGTATTCGCAGCGGTTGTTGCCTTGGAAACATCTAATTCATTTACTCAGCACTCGTCGTCATGGTAACACCAAGTCAGTTCGAGCAACGCAGAACTATTCTGTACAGATAATGCCGCGAATTACGTGAGTAAATAATTCTGTGCACGGCGTTTTTTTTCAATTACAGGGGCAGTAGGAAGGATACTGAAAAAAAAATAAAAATGCAAATAGGACCAGGAAGAGCATTATAAAGCTTGAGAGACGAGGAAATAAAGCCAAATGAACAATGAAAAAATACACCCATGTTTCCTTATTCTTTTGATCATGTTACATATAACGATCTTGTTCTCGTACGCCAAGCCCGTTTTCCTTTTCCTTGTTATTTTCGGACCTGGGCTATAAACGGGTAGTAAATTACCCATCCTATTGGCCGTTACTCTTAAAAGAAGAAAAATTACTGGCGGAACTGACAGACCAGGAAACGTTGAAGAAATTATCTAGCGCGTTATGCAAGCAAGCCAAGAGCCCGTGCTGCCCGTCATACGGTCAGCTGAACGTAAGAGCAACAGTGTTTACCTTACTACAGCAACAGCACCGAGGAAGAGAAGCAACACCTTCATGGCTGACGTGCGACAACAAGATGGAGCAGTGCTATTATTTTGCCTTCTTTTATAAGAGAAAGATGTGCGATAGGGTTTGAATTACGTAAAGTTCCTTTCTAAACTGAAACGAAAGGATTTCGTAGCAGAGATGATAAAGGGGGATACCTGTGAACGCATGAAACGGTGTAGACAAAGGTTGTTTCGTAACGACAAATGAAAATAGATTACGAAATTTTGTTATGCTAACCGAAATTAAATCGTTATTTAATATTTCATGACGCAATAAAATCCATTTGCTGCTGATCGACTTCTAAAACTTTTTTCATTTGAAATACTTCTTTGGAGAAGATTGACAGCTGAGATAGTGAGCTATCTCTATTATATTGTAGGTAGGTTTTGTAAAAAAAGCAATCTGCAAAACAACTGAAAACGTTTTAATGATTTTCCGTAAACTATAATTTTCCAGAATTTTATGTATATTTTGGTTCTTTTTTATTGTTCTCCTGTGAAATTTTCATGTATCATAGAAAGGAGCAGGCGTTTGAGAACATCTGAGAAAATAATATGACTACATTTTCATCAATTAAATTTTCGATGTTTTACAAATAATCATGATCTGGGTTACTTCATGAAATTAAGTACGTTTTGGAGAAAGTGGTAAGACAATAAATAACTGAATGTGTACCGTTTGATAATTGCGGAGAACATTGAAGCTGAGTATTCTAAGATAATATTTATAGACGTGTTCAATGAAAGATTTTTCACTATATACTTTAATATTATTAAATTTTAGGACAAATAAATGAGTATGTATAAAGTTAGGGTGTTTATAAATATTATCGCACACCGTTTAATAGTAGTATTTGTAAAGAATGCTTGCATCTAAATTAGATTCTTTTGGATGAGTGTTAGCCTAACCTAGAAGTGGAAATATTCCTATGGGAGTTTTATCTTAATCTTTTATGACCTATAAGTAAGACTAGAAATCTACATATTTATTTGCAGGTCAAAGCATTATTTAAATTCTTTAATACAATAGCCATTTATAAGCTGTAAAGAATAAATTTTTATGGTGTAATGACCGAGACGGGAAAGGCTGGCCAAATCAAGCCAGGTTTTGGGCGACAGTTGTATGTATATGGACTTTCCTTTTAAAGAGAGGCAGGTAACAGGTTTCAAACATACTGGTTGACACACGAGTTTAAATTTAATGCATAATTGCCGCAACAACACATCTGGTTGACCAATAGTTAATTATTCATCATAGAGAGCCTGCTTTAAGGTACTATCTGGCTTCATAAAGAATTACCTGGTTTATCAACACCACGGTCCTCTCCGACACTCGGTCCTGGGTATTGTAATTAAAAATCAATATGGCGAGATTACAATCACCGACAACTTGCGACACTACGGATGACCTGGATTGTATAATGAAATACCTTGTGTCCTTTCGTTTCGATAGCCATCAAGTCTCATGGGAAAAACAACAATAGTATTTCTCAGCAACAACTGACTTGGCCACGTTACTTCTCTTTGTTTTACGTAACGGCCATACTTAATCTCTGTTAACAAACTTTGCTGAGCAATGTGATATATTCCCACACTGTTCGCTACGCGGGCCTCGTGGCCCATCACTGATCACAACAGTATCCTAAATCACAACAGTATCCTAAATCATCCTCCCGATTCTGAAGGTGACATTTATAGAAGGGAGTTGGATATATATTGTAATATTAACAAGAGGCTGATCGCTGAAGAGAATCCTAAAAACTCAGTTCTGTCAGTGATGTCAAGCGACACGAGATGGGTGTCGTTTTTTCATCCATTATACGTCTTGTTGTTGCTGTTGTTCATCTTCTGTTGACCTCGAGTTTATTGGTAAAGAGTTCGCTTTTTTCGACGCCCTCCGCGTTTAAAAGACCACTTTTAAAATGTGTAAAACTATCGTCTTACAATCTGAGTCGGGCAACTCGGAACACTCAGCCCATGTAGTTTAGTTAGTAAAGAAACTTTCTTAATTATCTTGAGCTAGTTCTACATTTCCCGCCTGAAAATATTTGAACTTGTGGGACTTGTGTTATAAGTAGATTCGTAGAGGGAAAGACAGGGAGATTTAAATGGCGAACATTCTGACCTAAAAGAATGAATAACTTTTTGAATTAACATTGTCTTTGGTGTACCAAGGTAAATGCTTCATCTTTTGACTGCACATTTGCTATTCCTCCTTTATTGGCTAATGCTGGGAAATTGTTAAGCAACCATGAGTTGCGTCACTGGCCGTTAGGTACAAAACAATTTTCAACAACATTCCTTTTCCTGGTATTTGTTATCTTCAGCCATGCCTCATTAAACTCACATTTTGCTCAAGGGGTGTATAAAAGATCCTAGATAGCCTCGACTACCATCAGTTTTCGGAATGCCTTGGTCCTTTTACGAAATCTCAAAGTATTTCATCGGTTTTGATGAAAAATAAGATTTTATTTTTCAAGGTGAAAAAATATCATTCCATGGTGTGCCTGTTACTTACAAAGAATTATTTTATTTCTGATTTTGACAGAAAAATACCAAAAGAAAATAATTACATCCATACGTCCCTGTTCTATGATTCCATTTGCAAAAGACACTGTACTTGTATTGACAATACTATATGTACACTACTGTAGGTGAAATTTACCCGAGAGGTCTCATTTTCTCATCAACTAGGAAATATATCAACAAATTCTGCCAGAAATTTAGGTTTTGAACGTAATATTTCATATTCTTATAGAAATGGTGGTATTGATGATAAATGCTAGGTATGTTGTGCTCGACTGTACCCGAGAGATAACGGAACGTTTGGTTTTGGGCTAATGACGGTTTTTTTGGGCTGGAAGATCATAATGACTCCCCTCGAGTAGGTTTCTTATTTTGCTACGGTAAATTCGAGATTTGTTCAAATATACGGAAACGACAATGGACTTTCCAAAACGCTTAACAGATGGTTGTAGATAGGTAGGTGAAATTCGAACCTCTCGTACGAAGGTAACATAACTCTCTAAATTATTGTGATTATCCTACCTCACATCCCTTTCTCTGTTCACGTTCCCGTTTGTTTGCAAGATTTTAGAAGAGATTCAAGATTTCATGCGTGATATCCCTATCGCTTCACGAAGGGAAAGTGCTGAACACTTGTCATGAGACTCGCACCTTCATTAGGTTTAGGTAATTCACACTTAAGGTTATGAAGCAAAACCTGTCTTAGGTAAGTTATTTATTCTCTTATTCTCAGATAATGTCACATGAACTCTTACAAATGAAAGCCACATTTTGTTGATGGATATTAAATCAAAACTAGATCCTCAGACATCTCGGAGTATCTTCAGAAGGGGGCTTTGAGACAGTAGAACTGACCCCATCCTCCCCTCCCTAAGAGCTCTCATGATCTCAGTGTTGTTCCCAGCCAAGTTCTCTGAGAATTAGCGACGCATGATCTCCAGGTCGCCTGGCGTCTTGAAACTTTACTAATTGATGCAGTGTTCTTGAAGTCCGTCGTTGCAGCAGAGCATTCCCTTGGAGGCAATGCCTGTGTACTCCCAAGGACCTCCGCATACCTCGTAATAGCCGTATACCTGGAATGCAGTAAGCATTATTGCATTGTTTAAACAAATATGAAAGAGTATGAATATATTATCAGAGGCGTACTAAAACAACAGGAAGCGTCCGCTGTTGCTTTCAAAAGGATAAACAACACAAAGAAAAAGATATCAGTGTCAAATGATATGCCTGCCTGGCCGAAGAAAATAGGTAATAACATTTTATTCTTTCTTTAGTCAATATTTTCCCGTTGTATCTGCTAGGTTATATATAATATATATATATATATATATATAATTATATATATATATATATATATATATATAATATATTGTTAGTATATATATGTGTGTGTGTGTGTAAATATATATATATATATATATATATATAATATATATATATATATCTATATATATTATTAATAATTATTAAATTAATAAGCCACAAATACTCCTTAACATCGATTAATCTTTATCTTGGGAATAACTGGCACCCAGAAACGAAGAGGTTGTGTCCTTGTTTCCTTTGTATCCTCCTAAATTTGTATCTTTGAATCGTTCCCAGGACAGGTATATTGATCACATATAGTTTCCTTTAAGCGTTTGTTATTTCCAGGGTAAAGGGAATTTCGTATTTACGAGTAATCGTCTTTTTTATGTAAAACATAAAAGCTTACGTAGTGGTTATGGACGAAGTCATAGCTGAGGCCGGTCAGAGTCTCGCAAATAGCCTGTCCAACGGTTTTGTTCAGGGGGGTCATGGCCCACAGATCCCCGTAGTGGCTGTAATTATTCATCTGAGGAGAAGTGAAACAAAATAATATATTATATGCAAAAAGACATGTGCTGTGGATATAAATACGTATCAAGAAACATAAGAGAGAGAAAGAGAACATCTCACAGTACCTCCTTGGTGCAGGAATTCTTGCACTGTTTGTGGTTTTCGCAGGAATCGATGGTGACTTCTGGCATCTCGTAGACCATAGCCTCATCATCGTCGAAGGTGATGAAGGCGCCACAGCGACACCATGGCTCCTGTTGACCGCTGAATAAATAAGTTGGTAAATAGATAGATAAAAGAATAAATAAAAGAAGCTTAAGTTTTTTAAATACAAGTGGTGTCATATTTTACATGCAGAAAAAGAATGGAAAAGGAAGATGGCCAATAAAAGCATGGTTGTACATTCTCATATATATATATATATATATATATATATATATATATATATATATATATATATATATATATATATATAATATATATATTTACTGATATAATTTACCAAACAGCTGCAACCAAGGCAAGGAGGACAAATGCGAGCTTCATGGTGATTCCCTGGCTGTTGAGATCAGAGTGAGGAATGAGGCTTCTCTCGTCCCTTTTAAACTCAGTTCCAGTCGACTTTTGATTACGAAAGACTATTTTCGCCAATTCTGCATAACTGACGTCTTCAAACCGTGGGACTATTCCCCGGGTACACATTTGTTTCGTGCCATCCAACAAACTGTTTCTAAACGACCAAATTTATCTGATTTCATGGGAAAATGCCCTCTATAGTTAAGTAACCTTCTCTGCCTGACACGTAAGATATGTAGCAAACCAGTTCCACTCCATTTTGATGTTAGCTGCAAGACATTTATAGTTTGAAGAAATTCACAAATGCCAGTAATGTCTTGATAGGTATTTTTGATATTTGCTGCTACTAAGAATATTTGTGGCCCTGCGTCATCTCATGTTGTCTAGTTGCTAGAATGCAAATGGTGAACAAGTGGTCACAGCCTCTGTAACATGCCCTCGTTCATAGCTTCTGTGCCATATCCTTAACTTTCCTTAACTTTTATCGCTTCCGTTTTGAAAGGGGAACAGTGAAGACTAACCAGAGAACGGAAGCCCTTAGTGGGTACAAAGGGAAATCCCGTCTTCATGTAATCTGACGTTTGTTTTGATCTTTCATTAATTGTAATTCAATATCATTCATTCCTTGCCTTTCCCAGCTAATGTGACAATCCTCGGGTTTTTTTCATCATGTAAACCTGTGTATTGTTATAAACATCTTAATATCACTTGTGTTGTCGTTAGATTTTCTATTCATTTTCGTATTCTATCTTGAATACTTATTAACAAAATTTTTTGAGTTGGGGTCCAGTTTCAGCCTTGCAATAATATCGGCCAAAATATTTTAAACATGCAAGAAGATATAAGGAAAGGTAATGTCAAATACACAATGTTAGTGATGGGTTGATTTCGATTCTCAGTTCAAAAATCTGGATTCGGTAGTAATATTTACAGCAGACAGAGACAAAAAAGAGGAAAATTGCCAATTTCAAAATTGACAACTAACTTTGACATTAGCAACTTATTTCGGGCTTGAAACCATGTTGACAGAAAGAAGGAAGGGGAAATGGTGAAGGGGGAGAGAAAGAAAAAGAGAGAGGGGGCCGAAGGAGGAAGAAGTGGGTTACGAAAAAAAGTCGGCACAGTTTCGGGTGATGTTGAATGGAATTCTGGCGTTGCAGCACATGTTAATAAACAAAATTCTAAAGAATTCTATGTTCAGTTGTAACACCAGTTTTCTAAAGCATTTAGTACTTTTGCAGAGTAGAGATCACTTAGAATATATGTTCTCATAATGAATTACTTGTCATATTATATTTGAATAAAGTTCTAAGTTAGTTTTCTACACTGTTACAAATAACTTGGAAAGCCCTATTACGCTGACAACCCCAATAGTGCTTGAATAATTTCTCAAAATATTCAATCATGGTCAACAATCTTATAAAACGATGTAGTTTAGTTAGCTGAAGACCCATCATGTACCTGTACCTGCAGCCTCCAACAGGGCACAGAATTTAAATTCAGTTTCTAGTTAAAGATGATTTTAGCCCTTGAGCAGCCCGAGAGAAGTTTTAACTATTATAGCTGGAAGGGAAAGCCGGTGGGCCGACCGTATCCCTGTTGACCTAAATACCGTTGCTTTAATTGGGGAATCTGACACCTCAAGGCAACTCGGCGTGGATTTTACTTCTATGTCGGAATGAACAATGTTTTTGTATAAGCTAAATATATTCTTTGAACAAATATATGCTACTTAAAGAATGTTTCATCACCTTACCGAAGTCTGTTAGAGATTCTCAAGTTCTGATTGCTGGTTACCTGTAGATATTCTCAAGTTATGATTGCTGGTTACCTGTAGGGTATTCAACTTAGCATATTTAAAAGGTAGACAATTTACTAAATTCTTAGTTCTTCGCTGGACGAGTGGTTTTCGCGCTCGGCTACCAATCCGGTGGTCCGAAGTTCGATTCACGGCTCGGCCAACGCGGAATCAGAGGAATTTATTTCTGGTGATAGAAATTCATTTCTCGATAATATGTGGTTCGGATCCCACAATAAGCTGTGGGTCCCGTTGCTAGGTGACCAATTGGTTCATAGCCACGTAAAAATATCAATCCTTCGGCCAGCCCTAAGAGAGCTGTTAATCAGCTCAGTGGTCTGGTAAAACTAAGATATACTCGACTTACTAAATTCTTAGGCTGTAAATATGTGATGTTATCATATACACCATCAGCGTTTGAAAGTTGTAAATGTTTACAATTAATTAAAATGTTGAACACATAGCTATGGGGTATTGTGAATTCTTTCATTGAGGTTACATGACCATCGAGGGCATTTACCCATGGAATCAGATAAACAAGGTCCCTTTCGATGCAGTTGTTCGATGAATGACAAAACAAAAAAATGTCACCAGGGCATAATCTCACGGTTTGGATAATTTCATTTAGTGATGTTAGCGATCAGTATTAACGTAATTGGTCTTTCGTAATCAGAGGTCGACTGGAACTGAGTTTAAAAGGGACGAGAGAAGCCTCATTCCTCACTCTGATCTCAACAGCCAGGGAATCACCATGAAGCTCGCATTTGTCCTTCTTGCCTTGGTTGCAGCTGTTTGGTAAATTATATCAGTAACAATATATATATATATATATATATATATATATATATATATATATATATATATATATATATATATATATGAGATTTACAACCATGCTTTTATTGACCACCTTCTTTTTCCATTCTTTTCCAGTATGTGAAATAAGACGCCACTTGTATTTTAAGAACTTAAGCTTCTTTTATGTATTTATTATTTTACCTATTTATTTACCAACTTATTTATTCAGCGCTCAAAAGGAGCCATGGTGTCGCTGTGGCGCCTTCATCACCTTCGACGACGATGAGGCTATGGTCTACGAGATGCCAGAAGTCACCATCGATTCCTGCGAAAACCACAAACAGTGCAAGAATTCCTGCACCAAGGAGGTACTGCAAGATGTTCTCTCTCTCTCTCTCTCTTATGTTTCCAGATACATATTTATATCCACAGCACATGTCTTTTTGCACATAATATATTATTTTGTTCCACTTCTCCTCAGATGAATAAATACAGCCACTACGGGGATCTGTGGGCCATGACCCCCCTGAACAAAACCGTTGGACAGTCTATTTGCGAGACCCTGTCCGGCCTCAAGCATGACTTCGTCCATAACCACTACGTAAGCTTTTATGTTTTACATAAAAAAAGGCGATTACTAGTAAATACAAAGTTCACTATACCTTGAGAATAAAACCATCCCTACTGGGTATGATTCAAAAATAAAAATTGAGGATGATACAAAGGAAACAAGGACTTATATCCTTTCTATTTCTGGGTGTCACTTATTCCCAAGGTAAAGAGTAATCGATGTGAAGGAGTATTTGCGGCAAATCAATTATACACACACCCACATACGGACACATATATACACATATAAATATATGTATTAATACACACACACACACACACACACACACACACACACACACACACACACACACATATATATATATATATATATACACCTTGGGAAAATATTGACTAAGAGAACAAAACATAATTACCTATTTTCTTCGTCCAGGCTGGCATATCATTTGACACTGATATCCAGTTCTTTCTGTGTTGTCTATCCTTTTGAAAGCAACAAGTGGCTTGTTATTTTAGTGTACCTCTGATAATCATATACTCTTTCATATTTGTTTAAACAATGCAAAAATGCTTACTGCATTCCAGGTGTACGGCTATTACGAGGTATGCGGAGGTCCTTGGGAGTACACAGGCATTGCCTCCCAGGGAATGCTCTGTTGCGACGACGGACTTCAAGAACACTGCATCAACTAATTATGTTTAATGACAAGAGTCGACCTGAAGATCATGTGTCGCTCATTCTCAGAGAACCTGGTTGGAAGCAACACTGAGATCAAGAGAGCTCTCATGGAGGACACGGTCAGTTCTATTGTCACAAGGTCCCCCTCTGAAGATGTTCTGAGATCCTCAGGGTCTAGGTTTGATTTAACATCCATCAAGAAAATGTGATTTTCATGTGGTAGAGCTCATGTAGTGGTATTATCTGAGAATATAATTAAACATAACTAGTGTAAAACTGTTTTTGCAATAGATCCCTTAGTGTAAATTCCCCATCCAAATGTAGATGTGGATCTCATGATAAGCATTTGACACTTCTCTTTATAAATCCCTGTTGATACCCTGCTCCTCTCTGAACTAAGTGTTAAGCATGTATTAACAGCGAGGAGCGTCCCCCCCACCCCCGCTATTTTCATATTTGGTATGCGTTTAGCCAAAGCGTAAGGCGAACTGGTAACACTCAGTCCCTCCCCCCCCCCCCCTCTCTCTCTCTCTCTCTCTCTCTCTCTCTCGCTCTCTCTCTCTCTCTCTCTTCTTTTGGCGACCACTGGTAATAGCTTTCCTCTCTCTCTCTCTCCATTCCATCAGGTCATCAAATGAGAGTCGGAACTACAAAAATAGACATTTATTCAAAGTAAAGTACTACTTGAATAATTCAGGTTCTTGCAAGATAATTAACGGAATGATAATAGTTCAAGTCTCACAGACAACCCCCCGATATTTTAATAGTCTAAATCAGTAATTAGTCACACCAATTATCTCTTCTCCAAAATACAGTCCCCTCACTAGGACACTTAGCCCCTCACTAGATCCACCTGTTTAAAAGACAGGAGAACACACTCGTGAAGAACACACTCGTGAGCACACACAATTGTAAAGACAAAGCCAAAAGATTAACTGAAATAGAACATCTTTACAAGATATCAAAACAAGCCATCCCTTAGGCTAAATCATAACGATTCTTACCCATTGCAGCCTGGAACGTCACACACAGAAACAAATATTACTTTTGCAGAGCTATCCCAGCATTCTTCCTTTTCTCCCGTAGCTGTCTCCCTAGTTTTTGGCTAAAGCATGCCATTAAGAATGGACATAGTTCGTACACGTACACATGAATTCACACTTCGTCAACGCCCCAAGTAACTGGTCACAGCCAGTTTTCAAAGGCATCTTGGACAATAGCCTCTCGAACTCACATACCCACAGAACGAACATTGACCTGCTAAGTAGGCATCTTAGTGTCACACCATCCCAGAAAAGAGCTATCAGCTTTCTCTAGGTTGTTGCCCGGACTCTGTCTCCATGGGAAGTTAAAAATAAGTCTGCACATTCTAAAAAAGTCACAGCACATCACATCATAATGGTATATTAAACATATTAATTATAGCCCTCTTTCATATAACAGATGCTCGGCCACCTAGAATTGCTAGCACCTGCCTAGCCATAGCTCACATAAAACAGCTTATACACATAAAACACATTGGCCGGCTCAAAACACAAAATATAGC
Source organism: Macrobrachium nipponense (assembly GCF_015104395.2). Lineage (NCBI taxonomy): Eukaryota > Metazoa > Arthropoda > Malacostraca > Decapoda > Palaemonidae > Macrobrachium > Macrobrachium nipponense. Next base: position 28,801,845 of record NC_061096.1, read on the forward strand.
AATAACTGCACGTCTCTGGCAGCACAACGTAATGTCTATCACACATCATCTCCAATAACAATTGGGTGTAGAAACTTTTTCAGCATCTTAGATTCTTGAATATCCCTTTTTGTCTGCAACTGCAATTTGTGAAAGATATGCTTTAGGAAGGCGAAACGTCTCCCTGCGGAAGACATCCAACGGCTTCTATAGACTCAAAAGCGCTGTAGAACTCTGGAGACTTGTAGAAACTCCCTTAAGTACCCCGGGCAAACGACAGCAACATCTCTGCAACGGCTGGTGGGCGTCTTGCTAGCGTCGGGAACGACGATTATGGTGTGTTTAAGTATGTCAGTCAAGTCATCGGTCAATCAAAAAAGAAAATTAACCCCAGACATACTACTTCTATCAAATAATGACTTCAAAAATTCAGAAATACTAACTGAACGTCTCCCAACTAACTCCTCTTAATATGACCACTAAATCATGTCATTATCACAACTCCTCAAAGAAAATATTAAGTTCTCTAACTCAATTCTCCAACAATAAAAAAAAAATTCACCAGATTCACACACCAGCACACACAACCCAGAACTCACAGTAACTCCATGGACTTCTGCACTCACATTTCAAACTCAAATCCTCACAAGTAAAAAAAAGAAAAAAAAAATAATGAGCCCAAGAAAAAAAAAAAAATTTCTTAACAAGCCCAGACCCAAAAAGCAAAAATGTTCTCTCAAGCTCTGATATTTCAACAACCCACAAAACCAGTAAAAACTCTTTACTGTCTAACAGCAAAAACCCCTCACTGCTCACATAATTAATCTCAAAACACCCACTATACAATTCACAAAGCCCGATAAATTACATCTCCCGTCCAAAAAGAAATGCTATTCAAAGCTCAATTCCCAATTACATCTCTCATAGGAAAAGGAAAAAAAATAAAAATAAAAAAAAGATAACTAGAAGTGAACTTCCCCCATCACAAAGCACATAATATATGCTTGATATACATAACCCTGTGTTTTCCCCAACAAATGCAATATGTATAGTTACGGAATTTTTCCATTGCAACTATTCAAGCTATCGGACATGGCCAGAAAGCAAACTCTTACACATACACTTTCATGAAATGCTATGGTCAACATTTCCAGATATTGCAAAAACTCTGAGCAATCACCACTAGAGGAAAAGAGTCATCACACCAGACTCATCACAGTATTTTCAGCAAAAAATCCACCTGCGAACTGCAGCATAAAAATGTCTAGTCAGACTCGCAACTTTGGAAACTCTCAAGGACAACTCTCACATGATACTGCCCAATTATATAAAAAATGAAAATTATCACCTATTCAGGATGAAAAAAAACTACGGTAAACTCATAATTCAGCAATTATATGCCTCCAAAAAATAACTCACTGGTGAACACAAAAAATCACATCATCTCTGTAGGACCACAATGCAGTAATACCACTCGCTTCCAATAACTCATGGAACCAAAAAGAACCACAGAACCCTTCTCGTGGCTCATAAAAACTCCACGAATTCAACTCAAGAAAAAAAAAATCATAACCACAAAAAAGGTCACCCCCAAAGATCACTTCCACCCATATGTATATATATAGGTATATATATATATATATATATATATATATATATATATATATCACCAATATTAATAATAACACCACTCCAGTGATGAAAATATTTCCTCCATTTAATTAATAACCACACCACCATATTCCCTCTTATTTCACCAATAACCACGTGTTAATAAAAACCACCACTCCAGCAATAAAGAATATTCACCTCTATTTCGGCAAATAGAAAAATACCTCTATTTCACCAATAGCTCCATGTAGAATAAAACAAGTTTCCTAAGAATATTATATCTCCAAGCAGGATAATAAGAAATTCTCCATCTCCAAAAAAAATGCACTCAAAGCACCCAGCTGATACACTAACAACATATTGCCTCACATCTCCTCAAAAATGTGTCTCCATTTGCAACAAAGATGGCTGCAAAATAATTGAACTAAACATAGCTCTCACCACAATAGGCCTAGACTGTGGAATATTTCCAAAAAAATAAAATATTAAATGGCCAAAAATATTATACCTCCAATATATATCTCCAATTACATCTCCAAAATAATATACCTCCAATTCTCCAGAGAATAACTCAATGTTATAGTCAAAAACTATAAACTCTCTGTCTAGCATAACTGCTGAAAAAGGGCAAAAACTCGGCAAATAAAATTGAACAGAAAATTCTAGAAAAAATCACCAATGTGCCACAACTCATTATAACAAAACTCCAAATTCAAAGTGTCTAAACAAAGACTTCTCCATAATCTCTACGACATAGGCCACTAGAAACAACCAAGTTTCCTATCTCTGGCAAAATTGTCACAAATACAACAAAGGTATTGTGCAAGAAAACCCACAACTTCTGGAACACAAATATCCAGAAAAAAATGTAGTGCCATTTCGTATGCATTAAAAAAATGCAAAAATTCTCCCATAAATCTCTCTGCAGCATCAAAAGGCTGAAATTATAAACACGTTCCTGAACAATGACTGCAAGTCACGAACTGAGACATTAAAAAAAATTCACACAAACTGGAGAGAAAAATAAATTCAAATTCACCCATGATAAAAAACTTGTGTCAGCAATGGCTAACTTCCAAAAAAGGAAAAAAGAAAAATCAACGGCACTGTTAACTATCCCCATGACTCACGTAGATGTCAAGCAATTCTCTGCTGAACTCATAAAAAAAAGAAAAAAAATGTGTTGCTAGTTCCTCCCAAATTAAAAAAAAAAAAACACCACCACCTTTGACAGCATTACAACACCCATGTTAGTATATATAAAAAAATCACAGTATTAGTATAAAAAATATCACCAATGTTAATGCTTGCCCAATAACCAAAATTTTGGCACAAAATTTACCAGAAGTTCAGCAAAATTCAGCACAATTCACCAAAAATTCAGCCAGATTCATCGCCCATGAACTACTGACATATTCTCCAAAGTCACAGAAACTCAATAAATAATTAACCACAAAACTTCTCCCATAATTCATTGTAATAATTCTCCATAATATAATTATCTGTAATAATTATAAAATAATCTCCCATGAAATATCTCAAATAATGATAATTCTACTTAAGTACCTCTCCCGTAAAATATCTCAAGTAATAATAGTAATAAGAATTCTCCAGTAAAATATCTCAAGTAAGGGCATTAATATTGCCAGTCCCCAAGTATACACCAATATTGCCACACCCACAATCAACACCATTTCCCCAGTATACACCAAATACAACACGAGGCACCCATCCACCACCAATGGCGACACCACCTGACAACATCAGTCAGCACCACTGGGCATCACCATTCAGCACCACTTGGCAATCATCATCACCCAGCACCATTTTAAAGTAATCTCCCCAACACCAAGCAAATCTCCATTAAAAAAAAATAATAATCTCTGTGTCCCCATTATAATTATGCTTTCCAAAGCATAAGGAAAAGTTACACACACACACACACACACACACACACACACACACACACACATATATATATATATATATTATATATATATATAATATATATATATATAGATATATATATATATATATAATATTAATATATATATATATACATATACACTTAATTTCCTTTTCTCTTCACTCAAGAGAAAGAAAATCTCTTTCTAAAAAAAACCCTACAGGCATCTCACATCATCTACAAATTATCAGCTGATGTCCTTTGGCATTGGAAATTCATTACCAAGGGCAAATTCTTCCCCCAATACCCCAACACAATGAAAAAAAAAAAGAAGAAATTCACCCCCCACTAAAAAAAAAAAAAAATTCACCCTCCTCTGAGCGTTAGAACACCCCCCTGAATAGTGTTTGAGTACCCCCCGAGGCAGACCATTACTACCCTCCCCTTGCAATACCCCTCGCTCCGATCAGCAAAAATTACGCTGACCGCGTAAGAATAAGTGGGCGCTCTATATCCAAGCAAAACCACAGTATTGGATATATGAAAACCATTCATACACACACATGTATTAAACAAAGACGAATGCGTCTCTTCTAAACATGCGCCAATAAAAAAACACATCACTTTCTGCTACTATGGGGAAAAAAATGTGGTATCCTAAACCAATCCCATAACACAAAATGATTAAAAAAAAAAACCCAAGACTCAAAAAAACACATTGTAACACTCACCGCTTCACAATGAGAGAAAACCCCGGAATCTGTGCAATCATAAACACGCAAATCTCGTCGGCACAACGCACTCGCCGATCATTCACACACACTCAGACGTCTCGGAAATGCACTCACAAGTTCTCAGCTCTAACTGACTGTGCCCAACCCCTCGAGGCATCACCATGGGCAAATTTGATGACTAGTACAATCCTTCCCTTCCCATTACCACAGTTAATGGACGGATATTTCTCATTCCCTCTCACATAGCAACTGAAATTTAACAATTTTCCACAATATCACAAAAGGCTTTTACGTTCGACCACCGCTGGCCACCACTATTAACAGCGAGGAGCGTCGCCCCCCAGCTATTTTCATATTGGGTATGCGTTTAGCCATAGCATAAGGCGAACTGGTAACACTCAGTCCCTCCCTCTCTCTCTCTCTCTCTCTCTCTAGGCAACCACTGGTAATAGCCTTCCTCTCCCTCTCTCTCTCTCCATTCCATCAGGTCATCAAATCAGAGTCGGAACTACAAAAATAGACATTTATTCTAAGTAAAGTACTACTTGAATAATTCAGGTTCTTACAGGATAATTAACGGAATGATAATAGTTCAGTCTCACAGACAAACCCCCGGTATTTTAATAGTCTAAATCAGTAATTAGTCACACCAATTATCTCTTCTCCAAAATACAGTCCCCTCACTAGGACACTTAGCCCCTCACTAGATCCACCTGTTTAAAAGACAGGAGAACACACTCGTGAGCACACGCAATTGTAAAGACAAAGCCAAAAGATTAAATGAAATAGAACATCTTTACAAGATATCAAAACAAGCCATCCCTTTGGCTAAATCATAACGATTCTTACCCATTGCAGCCTGGAACGTCACACACAGAAACAAATATAACTTTTGCAGAGCTATCCCAGCATTCTGCCTTTTCTCTCGTAGCTGTCTCCCTAGTTTTTGGCTAAAGCATGCCATTAAGAATGGACATAGTTTGTACACGTACACATGAACTCACACTCTTCATCAACGCCCCAAGTAACTGGTCACAGCCAGTTTTCAAAGGCACCTTGGACAATAGCCTCTTTAACTCACATACCCACAGAACGAACATTGACCTGCTAAGTAGGCATCTTAGTGTCACACCATCCCAGAAAAGAGCTATCAGCTTTCTCTAGGTTGTCGCCCGGACTCTGTCTCCATGGGAAGTTAAAAATGATAAGTCTGCACATTCTAAAAAAGTCACAGCACATCACATCATAATGGTATATTAAACATATTATTAATTATAGCTCTCTTTCATATAACACATGGAATCCTGAAGCTCACTTATAAAAATCTGAAAATAGATAATTAAAAAAAAATCATGGACTGAGAAATGTAGCAAATATCAAGAAGGTGTATTGACATGTTGATTTAAGACATATTTGTTAGTCAGTTTGTCGATGCTTTGGCAGAAAGATTAAACTGACTCGCTTCTAGACAGATGTTTAAAAAAATTGGAGTAGAAAATATGAATGTACGTATATTATGCAGATCATGTTTCTTAAATTGCAGCTATTCGTTACAGCTAAACCACACATTTTTTACATCAGCCAGTATCGCTTTGTGATTTGTTTAATGACTACGAGTATATAACAATACTTACTGCTGCGAGATTTTCAAATTCATGTTTCTTTTCAAAGTACTTAGAAAATGTATCATCTGAATTATCTCATAAAAAAAACCTAAGTATTGTTCGGTAAGTAGTCCAATATTTGCAGGAATGGTGTATTATTATCAAAAGCTTCCTTTCTTATATGTCCTAAGCCTCCAGGATCTAACTTTTCATAAATTTTTAACATGATATGAGTATTTTTGCGCTGGAAGATGCCCCGTTTTGACCAACTACCATAAGCTCTTTTATATTTGGGAGATTTGGCTTCTGCCTCTCGCTGATTTTGTTTGTGAGAAAAGTCTTGAGGTTTACACCGTGCCTTTTAATCCTTTTACCAATCTTAACAAGGGCCTGTACTGACTAGCGCCTCTGTGGCGTGGTCGGTATGGTGTTGGCGTACCACCTCGGCCGCGAGTTCGATTCTGGGGCATTCTATGGAGGAGTGAGATATGTGTATTTCTGGTGATAGAAGTTCACTCTCGACGTGGTTCGGAAGTCACATAAAACCGTTGGTCCCGTTGCTGAATAACCACTGGTTCCATGCAACGTAAAAACACCATACAAACAAACACAACTGTACTGACTTGTTTTGATGCCGTTCCTCTTACACTACCTAAGTGGAAGAAATCAATGCTATTTATGAACAGCGGTTTTCTTGAAAACGTCTGTGTCTATTTTCACTGCATATATAAATTTTGGCTGTTGTGATTCATAATCAATTAATTTTCGGGGAAAAGGGAAAAATTATTTGAAGAATTCTGTCTGAAAGACAGATCCGGTGGGTATGCAGCTAATCTAAAATGTAAACAAAATATCCGAGGAGTCTATTAACAGAAGTTGAGAAGGGAAAAGTAACGCCAAGCATTGTCATTCATCACAGTAAAAAATAATGCTGATTATACAAGGAAAATCATGGGGGTCAATAGTTGTAACTTTGCTGGAGTGCATAACAAATACTTAGTTTTCTAGCAGAATTTGGTAAAATAGTTCCAGGTATTGAGGAAAAGGGAAAATGAAGTTGAAAGAAACACCAAGAATTGTTAGGTAAATGACTTTATTTCATAGTGAGAAACTTAATAATTTATAAGGTATTTGTTTTGGCATAGCTCAGCCCCATGCCACATTGACCCTTTCTATAAGCAGGAAATTCGTTTTGCATATAGCGTGAACGATTGGCTGCCATGAGAGAGAATTCTCGGGGATTCCAATGTGGGGTTAGAGATGTGTATTTCTGTTGATGGAAGTTCACTCTCGACGTGGTTTGGAAGTCACGTAAAGACGTTGGTCCCGTTAATGAATAACCACTGGTTCCATGCAACATAAAAATACCATACAAACAAACAAACAAGATTTCCATGAGAGGAGGATCGTGTTTCTATTATATACTGTTTCAGTATCTTAACAGCTTTCTCAAAGCACCATTATTGCTTGTGTTTTTGGGGCTAAATGTAAAAGTCTACCAGGGAGATCGTTGAAGTCTCTATGTTGCTTTTGATTGGCCGATGAATTTGAATTGTAGTCTTTAGTGACTCACAATCACGGTTAGCTTCGAAGATATGAATTGAGGTTATTTACCATCAGCTCAAAAAAAAAAAAAGAGAGAGAGAGAGAGAACAGACTTTAGTCAGTCTGACTCTTCTGACAAAACTATCAAAATTTGTTATTCAAATGAAAGAAGTATGCAACAAAATATGGAACATAGTTCTCCAATTCTTGCAGCTTCTCGACTCTTCCCAAGCCCTTGAAATTCATGGTGTTGCTGTTGAGGTACTGTATGCCAAAGCTTCAGGATTTCATTTCAATTGTGTTTGTTTGAGCTGGCTGTAAATAACCGCAGGTGATATCACTGAAGTCTTTCAATAATGAGCAACATGAACATTCTCCAGCCATGAAACTCACACGTTCACTTGGATAACAAAATTTTACCCCTAAGGGTTTGAAGTCAAACTATTATTCTCTGTCCCAATTTTATTCTCAAATTCCCAGTTAATGACATTACGTAAAGTCTGGCAACTGATGAAGATAGATTCTGAGATAAATTAGACAAAGTGTAACGATTCCATCCTCTCCTTGATGTCGGTATTGAATCGTGCCAGATTCTCCGAGCCTCCTATTTAATTCTTCTCATTGATGCAGTGCTCTTGGAATCCGTCATCACAGCAGAGCATTCCCTGTGAGGACACGCCTGTGTACTCCCAGGGGCCACCACACACTTCGAAATAGCCATATACCTATAATAATTTTGTAATTATAAATCAGATTAATGGGGAATCAAATAATTATATTAAAAACTCGCTTGTGGCAATGTAAAAGACGAAATCTATGCCGTGGTAGAGGAATGTGCTTCCTGACATATTGCCTTCTATTCATACCTTTGAGATCTTATCTTCTCCCATTCTTTCCACAAGTTCATGTCACTTATACAGACTTTGGCCACTAATTTCACTTTTTTAATATTTTTTGTATATAAATTTACTCTTTCATACTTTTATATTCTGTCATTCATATGCATATCACAAACACTTTATACACACACATTATATATATATATATATATATATATATATATATATATATATATATATATATATATATATATATATATATATATATATATATATGTGTGTGTGTGTGTGTGTGTGTGTATATATAAATATATCAGAGAGTAAATTTATGATAACTGTGTGTAAGGATCAGGTGCTTAGGATGTCTAGTGCAGCGCAGACCTTACAGACCTTACAGTTCGTTCGGGTTGCCCCAGGTCCCTCAGTGTGAGGCGCCTCTAATGTCTACCAGAGAGTTGCTAGTACATCTTCCGGTATATTTTGCATCTTCAATCTTGGATGGTCTGGGATGCAGTTTAGATATTTGTCGAGCTTATTCTTAAACACATCTACGCTCACTCCTGATATATTCCTCAGATGAGCTGGCAACGCATTGAATAGACGCTGCATTATCGATGCTGGTGCGTAGTGGATTAATGTTCTGTGTGCTTTCCTTATTTTTCCTGGTATAGTTTTGGGCACTATTAATCTACCTCTGCTTGCTCTTTCTGATATTTTTAGTTCCATGATATTTTCTGTTATTCCTTCTATCTGTTTCCATGCCTGAATTATCATGTAGCGTTCTCTTCTCCTTTCTAGACTATATAATTTTAAGGATTGTAGTCTTTCCCAGTAGTCTAGGTCCTTAACTTCTTCTATTCTAGCTGTAAAGGACCTTTGTACACTCTCTATTTGTGCAATATCCTTTTGATAGTGTGGGTACCATATCATATTGCAATATTCAAGTGGACTACGAACATATGTTTTATAAAGCATAATCACGTGTTCAGCTTTTCTTGTTTTGAAGTGCCGTAACAACATTCCCATTTTTGCTTTACATTTTGCCAACAGAATGGCTATTTGATCATTGCATAACATGTTCCTATTCATCATCACACCAAGGTCTTTAATAAGAACGAAGTTTGGGTTTGGGTGTTATATATAAATATATATATATATATATATATATATATATATATATGTATATATATATATATATATATATATATATATATATATATATATATATCACACACAATATATATATGTATTTTTTTCAAACCAAACTTCGCTCTTATTAACTCTTCTGAGGTGCACCAGACATCCTAAGCACCTGATCCTTACAAACAGTTATATAAATTTACTCTAATATATTTACATACATATATATGTAAATATATATGTAAAAACAAAACGCATGGCAATAAAATGAACATCCTTTAAAGGAAAGCTTACGATGTGGTTATGGACGAAGTCGTAGTGGAGTGCTGTCAAAGTCTCGCAAATGTACTGTCCTACGGTTTTGTTGGATGGAAGCGTATACCACATGTCGCCGTCGTTGCTAAGCTGCTTCAACTGAGAAGAGAAAGAGATATAAATATTTAGTATCCCGAAGTACTGTAATTCAGCAGGTGACAGTAACTGTCTTCCAGTCTATTTATCTGTCTGCCAATATAAATTATATAATAGATATATATATATTATATATATATATATATATATATATATATATATAATATATATGATATATATATATATATATATATATATATAGATATATATACTATATTAATATATATATATATAATATATATATATATATATATATATAGTATATATATATGTTATATGTATATTATATACATACATATATAGGCATATACATATATATACATTATATAGAATATACATATATATATAAATATATATATAGATATATATATAATAGGTATATAATATATTATAGGTATAATGTATGTAGAATGTATATATATAATACTATATATATAATTATTATATATATAATATATAGTATAATATATATAATATATATAGATAGATATATATATATATATAGTATATGTATGATAGACTGCTATCCCTGATTACCTACCTCTCCCCATATTATCTATATATCCTATCATCTCCTACTTACATATTTAGATATATCTAGGTATATATTATATTAGGTATATGTATGTAGATGTATATATATATCATAGTATATTACTATATATATATATATAATATATATATATCGGTATAAATTTTTTTTTAATAAATATATATATAGAGGTATGTATGTAGATGTATATATATAATATACTATTATATCTATATATATATATATATATATATATATATATATATGAGAGTGGTTAGATACCTAACTACTTTATTATGATGAGGATAGAAATCGGCACAAATTTTTGCTGTTAATTTACTGCATAAACATTATGAGTGCTCAAAGCAATTAGAGAGAGAGAATCTCATACCTCCGTCACACAGGCAATCTTGCACTCCTTAGCATCGTCTTGGCAGGAATCGATGGTGATTTCTGGTGCTTCGTAAACCATAGCCTCGTCATCGTTATAAGTGATGAAGGCGCCACAGCGGCACCATGGCTCCTTTTGGGCACTGTCAGTAGTAAATAAATAAATAAAACGTTTCACTAATTATACTAAAGTGGTTCATCTAGGATCCTCAAAATAAGGCATTGTCATTTTAAGGAGAGCGGCGTTTAGTAAACAAAGTAGACTGTTTAAGAATGAGAAAAGAATAGATATTTGCTTCAAACAAGAATGCTTCACCTTTTATGCATTCGTGAAATTTCTATTCATATCTTATACTCTAATTTATAATTATGAGATATTATTCTCCAAAATGCGCATTTTGATATATTATATATATATTATATATATATGTGTGTGTGTGTGTGTGTGTGTTGCGTTTATAATTAAGTACTGCCTACCTTACGGCCACAACCAAGGCAAGAAGGACAAGTGCGAGCTTCATCGTGCCTCTCTCTCTCTCTCTGGCTGTTGGGATCAGAGTGAGGACAGATGCTTCATCCTCTCCTTAAATACGCGGTTCCAGTCGACCTTTGATTTCGAAACGGGACTTTTTAATGTGATAATGAAAAGAGGGACCTTTTTCATCAAGGCACGAAGTAGGACGAGCTATGGGTGCCACCTTCCCGGCGCCATACGTTTCGTAACAGTCGAACGAAAGGTGCACTCAGATGACCTTGTTTACTCAATTTTGTGGGAAAACGTCCGCTTTCGGTAAGTGATCTTTCGTAAGTTCACATCTGCAAGATAGGATGGACGCCCTATTTTTCGGTTTGAGTCTTTTCCTTATTTGGGAAATATGCGTTATTATATATCATATTGTAATGGAAATCAGCTTAACGAGAGGGGAGAATCACATTTACACTCTTAGCAAAAGGAAGGGAAAATATGAAGCAATGAAAACTGAGGGAGGTGGACAGCAAAGGGAAAAGAATGGGTGAAAATAATAGGATGCTGCAATTGAACTTTACCGTGTGCGCGCCCAAGACACACTGCAGGCACAATAGCAAGGCTGAAACGTTAATGGAACCTTATTTGAGTCGAAACTGAGATGCAATAATTCAGTGAAACGAGACTGAATGTATTTCCCTACACAAATTAGAATACGGTGTATGCAAGTAAAGTGTGCAAGGTAAACTCAAGTAGTCGTTAATGGGAATGTATACCATAATGAAAGGTTAATTAACTTTGCACTTAGTATGGAAAGGCCCCGGAAACAATGCGATGTATTCCATGGTTCCGTCATCGTTTAAATGCCTAGTTTCTTATTTTTATCTGATATTAGTTTTAATATATTCTATAATATATATTAATATATATATATATATATGATTATATATATATATATATATAGATATTCTATATATATTATATAGTATATATAATATATATATATATATATATATATATATTATATATCAATGTTTTTCTTCATTTCAATCCCACATACACAGTGGGGCTATAATTTTACTACTTTTTATTATTCTCATTACCCTCTAGACGTTAACGTTCCAAAATAAATGACAATTCTGAAGAGAGAAGATCGAAATTTGCAACACAGTTGGACTATGATTGGGAATGAAAGTTCCTAAGCATTCCTTATGGTGCTCAGGTTAACCAACAGGAATTTGAGTGAAGCTCGGTCATAGATTTTATGTTTATTATAGCTTATTAATTACGCACGATTTTACTTATGTAATTATATTCTGGCAAGTACTCGAAACTTGAGAAGATTTTTCGTAGTACTTAATATCACTTCAACAACACGAGTTTGGAATCAACAAAATATATTCAGCATTTCCAAATTATTCGGTATTCTTTTTACCGAACCATGCCTGCTTACTTCACATCCTCTTTTGATTTGTTCTGGCTCGATGCATGTGCGTTATGATTATCTTTATCTCAAAGCCGTTTCTCCACCTTTGAATGTTTGTTTTATATCAAACTCCAGTATATTTATTCAGCAACAGACATGCGAGGAAAACAACAAGCTGGATGTTGAACCCGTCTATATATCAGGGGCTTTCGATGTGAAAGGTCACAAGCTTTTATAGTTTTCCCAAATCAGTCATTGACAGTGCCTGTTGCAGGTTCCATTGACGATAATTTTTCTTTCCTGAAGAGAGCTGCATGAACCCTACGCTGGAATTAAACTTATTTGCAGAGTTACATAAAAAGTTTGACACAAGTATATCAGTATTCAGTATTATAATTACATAACGATTAAGCAATTATCAGAGAAAGTCGACGAATTGCGTTGTGTTCGCGCGCGCCCGTGTGCGTGCATGTGTGAGAGAGAGAGAGAGCAGTGATCTTCAAGGCCGTTAATGGTGAAATTTGCTGACTCTTGATTACATAGACGAGAATGATCTAATTTACCGAATATAGTAAATATGGGGAGGCTTCCTCAGGATGTCGAGCAATTGGAACTTCAAAAGTTCAGGCGAAGATGCAATGCTTTACTACCCAATACAATTCTCCTTGCGTTTTGATAATTTACTCACATTTTTACCTATTTATTTATTAACTTGTTCATTTGCTTTCATTTTTTTGATGACGGGTGTCTTCTGTCTGTATTTCTCTTTACTTTCTGTTACTCCTTTTTAAAGAACAGCATATTCTTTAGAAGCTTGAATGTGAAGTCAATGGTCCCTGTGGATTTGAACACGAAGAAAATGCCTCATGTGGCCATGAAAACAAATCTTTTAATCCCAACAAATTTGTAAGAGTTCAATTCAGAAGGGCAACTGTTTTTTTCCCTTCGTCTGAGTATTAGAATGCAGTTAAATTTGGCAGGTTGTATGATAACACAATTCAATAATCAATGGGTCCCGTGTGTTCTAGTACTGTAGATTGAAATTAAAGGGCATTTCTGCAGATTATTGTTCATGACCTACACCTGTGACAGTTTGAAAAGAGAGTGAGAATTCCCCGACACCTGCTACACCTATATTTGTACATTTATGCTTTTTAAGAGCAAATAAAAATGTTATGTCCAGATTAATGCTCTCTTCAATCCCAGGCTCGAAGAAAACAAGACAGGAAGAGAAAGGAAAAAGCTTAACTCTAGACCAGCCTTTTAAAAGAAGACAGACTGTAAGAATGAGGAAAAACATAGGCAGGAGGAGAATTCTAAGACGTGGCATTAGAGGAAAAGAAACTTCGGTGAAACTTGTAATCAGAGGATAGCCTTTTCAAACAGAGTGAACATGGTAAGAGATGGCCTGTTGGGTATTACTGCTATTGAGTACAATAGAAGTTTTAGTTTCTTGGCAAATATTAAATAGTCTGGACTTTACCAACCAAGAGGCCAAATGAAATCATCCAGTTTGCCGACAAGATGATGACATTGATAATATCGAGTGAAATTCATTCATAGAAACTGGGAATTCTCTAAGAAAGCGTTTACAGTATATTGATGCTTATCTCACACACTAAAGTACTGTCATTTATGTACATTTTTCCTCAATTACACATTCGCAAGATGAAGGGGAGCGCATGAAGTCTCCATAGACAAATGCATTTTGCTAACATAATGGAAAATAACTTTGATATTGTAATTTGATATACAAATAAGTATTTATAATTAGACACTGTCTTACTAGTCTTTCCAAATTTTAATGGTGATGTTTTCTCGTTACTGTTATCATAATCGCTCCTTAGGCCTTTTACAAGTGAATCCAGGCATATTTTCTATAACAATAATGATAATCGTGTGATCGGTAGCGTTATCGTGAACCGAGTACGGGAAAAACAAGTTCGATTCCTTAAGGAGGAAAGTTAACCTAATCCAGAAATTATATATTATGGAGGTCACAACCAGGGTTAAAAAGTGCGTAGGGTTAACAACCCCATCACGGAATATTTGCTGAAAACTAGAATGCTAATACTTTATGACGAGTCTCGTGGGTCTCCAATTTCGGGCCTATACTTGTCTGTAAGATTTGTTATTTTCATAATAAAAGGAGCGTAACCCATTACCACTCACTTTTCTCACCGTGATCAACTTTAGATTGGGAAACCATAGTTATTCGTTTTTATTCGAAATTCATTCATCTACCTGTTTGTCAGTCGATTTATTGATTGGTTTTGTTACAGTTGTTTATAATATTTCTTTTTATTTATCACAATTTTTTTTGTAGCAACGTTGATTATCAGTTACGTCTGACCAAATAGGAATTAAGGATGGATTATTTCCGTTTAACATTTTACATTTGAATCAATGAAGGTCAATGAAATGTGGTCAACTTGACTAAGAAGCATCTTTATTGTCCTGTGGTACAGATATAGCCATGAAGTGGAACCTTAACCAATCAAAACCAATTGCTTTGCTGGCAAGAACCAATCAAAACAACGCGTTATGTTGGAGAAGATATAAAATAATATTGCCATTTTAAGTCTAAGAAATTGTCTTGAATTTCATGCTTCTTTAACAACCGAAAACTGTCAGCCCTAACACGTGTCCTCGTGGATCAATTGCACAGGTGTTGGGAGTTAGCTGATGCAGTGGGCGTGTTCTCCGTCTTCACAGCAGAGCATCTGCTGGGTGACGATGTCTGCGTATTCCCAAGGGCCCGCGCAGACTCCAAAATATCCATATGCCTGTAATTAATGTTTTGCTTTTAAGGTGGACTAAAAGAAAACCTTATTCGTTGGCTAATGGTTTCTAGTTTAAAGACACCAACTCAGTGTTTTAGTGTTTCTAGAGTCTTAGATAAGAAAATAGGCGCTATCAATAATATTAATGGAAGATGCCGAGAGAAATTATTATTATTATTATTACCTGTTATATTATTATTCACAGAAAAAAATGAAAAGAAGCCGTGTTAATATCTAGCAAAGTTAATTAACAAAAGTGTCTTTCGACGGGAAACGTCGATTAAAATTGTAATGGGAGAAATGCCATAAGCAAAAGTATCAGTTTTTTAGCACTTACGTAGTGGTTATGGACATAATGGTGGTGGTGGTGGTGTGCGGTAGCCAATTTCGTGCAGATAACCTGACCTACAGTCTGATTAGAAGGGGTCACATACCACAGGTCACCGTTGTTGGTCAGTGCGTTAATCTTGAGAAATAAGGGAAAGAGGCGTCGTTAATAGAACATCAAGATTATTGTTATTCTTATCAGTCAAAATGATGTGACGTCGTTCATATATATCTATAGACCACTGGCGTGCAAAGCAAGATTCAACAGTGTACTACGTCTATTTATAAAAGATTGGAAATAGACACAAGTTAACCTTAGATAAGCAAAGATAAATTAGCAGACAAATATGTACTGAAGCGTGATACCGGAAGTAAAGGTTTCTGGCGTTTTAAATTAACAATTTATTTTTTGATTCATATGCTTCAGCCTCACTAGTACAAGTTTGAGATATGAAGACCTCGGGAAGTTCTCTACCCCGAGACAGAACGAGCCGATAATGGTAAAATAAAAGGTCTGAAGACTAAGCATTAGGAACAATACCAAGTATTCAGGCAGCATTATTCAGTACATTTTCCAATGATGTGGAGATAAGAAAGAGTAATCAAGCAGAGTTACCTGGGAGGAGCAAGTAGTTTTGCACGTCTCGGCTACGTCGTCACAAGACTGAATGGCGATGTCGTCGATCGCATAAACCATCTCCTCTTCATCGCTGAAGGTGATGAAAACTCCGCATCGACACCATGGTTCCCCTTGAACCCTGCAAGGGGTTAATAGTCGTTTTTTTGAATGTCTGCATTTGTAATTAGGGGCCATTGCATCAAGGTCTACTCAATAAGACTTGGTTTGTACTAGGTATGAACATCACGGGCTATTGGAGGACTGTTAAATGATAGTTCTTTAAATATTCATCAGAAATTTTCATAGTCAAATCAAGAGAGAGAGAGAGAGAGCACTTACATTACGGCGGCTGCAAGACCGAGGAGTAACAGTGCGACCTTCATGGCTGTGGTGGTGGTGAAGAGTGTGGTTCTGACCTCCTCGTCTTATTTTATATAGTGGGGATTACGAAACGTGTTTTCTAAAACGTTATATTTTTTCATCTTTCTCGTCCTGCATCTGGGAACTAGGCATATGCCAGCAAAGATTTTTTTTTTTTATTCCTTTTAGGACAACACCAAGGTCGCGGTGTACAGTAAGGTACAACGAAGAGGAGTTACTCAAATGATATCATACAGCCACTATTTAGGTCAACTAATGCTCGTTGGCGATTAGCAGGAATGTACTTTACGATGAGAAGTTCTATTCTTATTAAATTTTGCAGTTTCAAGTTTTAATGTGACTAAATTTTACAATAAAAAGGTTTTATTTTATTTAGAGCATGACAGGCTGCTTTGGGAATAGAACAATTAAACGCAGGACTTTGCTAGTGTCCTGTCACACATGAAAGAGACAGTTAAAAGTAGTCTCGAACCATTCATACTTCAGTTTTTTTCTATGCGGTCAACTTCCTCCACGAAAGCTCTCTTGTACGCTGGTGAGTATCTCAACAATGAATCATTTTCACTCGTTATACATGCATGCTTTACATGATAATGAAGCAAAAGGTATGGCCACTGAGTGTTTACTCGAATAAAAATGATAAATCTCCATTTCATTGTCAGTTACGATATGCATAGACACATGTAGAGATGACTGAGTGTTGAGTACCATATCTGAGAGACTGACCAGCTTCCATGTTTCCATAATGCCTGTTACCATTACGTAGTAAATGTTCAGTAATAAAAAACTATATTTATGACATTTATTTTAAAAGAAATTTTATCTCAGGATTTTCTGTTATTCTATTTTTCTGTTACTGCGAACATTTTTTCTGAGAAATCTACTCCGCAAGTTAAGGGTCTTTAAGAAGTGTTCCATACGAATGTGTGTACATGAATAATAATAATAGTACTTATAATTATAATAACTGGAAAATTATAGTACCAAGCACAGCTGAGAAATTTTCACTGCACGATTAGTTATTTCTCTCACTGTCCTGATCATCCATAAGGGACTCTTGAAGTATTGTCTTGAGTCTTCCAAAGGAGAAATTATTGCAGATGATAGCGTCAGGATATATCTACATCCATCTTGATAGCTAACCGGTGATTACTAGTATGTGGACGCTATGGATAGTATGGAGTCGGCAGTGGGTCTCTCAACAAATGTTTTGCTGTCATGAGTGAGTCCACACGGACTGCATCAACTAGCAGCACTTGCCCCATCTATGGAGCGTTATTGTTGTCAGTTTGCGGGTGTGGAAAATGCATGGGAATCAACACGACCTCCTGTAAGCTGTGCAACATTTAATTTCAGCCCTAAATCTTTTGTAGATTGGTTTAATTGTTTTGTTTCAGTGAGGTGATTGTTTTTTATTAGCTGGGAAGTTTGGAGGGTGCTGAAGGGTTGGCCTCTGATGACAAAGTTGTCTTGAATATTATTATTATTATTATTATTATTATTATTATTATTATTATTATTATTATTATTCTTATTATTATTATATTATATATTATTATTATTATTATTATTCATATTATTATTATTATTAGTTATTAATTTTTTTTCTATCACAGTCATCCTATTCGACTGGGTGGTTTTATAGTGTGGGGTTCCGGGTTACATCCTGCCTCGTTAGCAATCTATCACTTTTCTTACTATGTGCGCTGTTTCTGCATGAGTCCTGGAGCTACTTCAGCATCTAAAGTTTCCAGACTCCTTTTCAGGGATCTTATTATTATTATTATTATTATTATTATTATTATTATTATTATTATTATTATTATTATTATTATTATGCAGAAGATAAACCCTATTCATATGGAACAAGACTAAAGGAGCCATTGTTTAGGGTGGTGATACGTTGCATCTCCGCTTGAACTTTTGAGGTTCTAATTGCACAACAACCTCAGGGAAACGGTTCCACAGCCCAGCTGTTTGTGGAACTAAAGACCTCTGGAACTGAGAAACTCGACAGCGTAACACATTTACTTTTATTGTTGCTGCTGATCAGTAAATCTGGTCGCTCTCTCCAGGAAAAGACAGTAGTGATTCTCTGTGACTTATTTCGCAGCAGCCCGTGTTTGACCAGTAACGTAGAGTTAGTTGGTACAGACTTATTTGATTTTGATACATAATTTCTGATATGAAATCCATGATTATATGTAATTTAAAAAAAATACTTCAGGTTATATGACTGCCTCGCAGACTTTTTGACAATTTCGTCAAGATACATAAATAAACAAGTTAACTTTTTTTTTCTTTATCTCAACCACGCCCAGAAACACACACCAGACACGCTTGTATATATAATATATATATATATATATATATATATATATATATATATATATATATATATATATATATATACCATCTTTCCTAATGAGGGTGGCTCCAGACAAAAAACACAAGTCAGCAAATTCTGTCCTAAAATGCTGAATCACATGAAGGAAAAACTTAAAAAAAGAAATGACATGGTGAATTACAGCTGTTGTGTAACAGCAAAGGCCACTCATTTACATAAGTCAGTCCCCCTTATCAATTTGAACTCTTTCTTAGCCTTCTACGTTTCCCAAACCTAATGAATAATTGTTTTCAATATTAAACAAAATCCGGCTCGAGAACCCTTGTACGATATTAGTTACATAATATGTAGACTCCTAAGGGTATCGATCTGTAAAAAAATTAATGAATGACAATAATCATTGTAATGTTCGTTAAGAAAACTCGTGTGATTCCCTTTGATACATATACACTTCCAGCTCGATCACTATCAGATTAACTTACCTGACAAGTGACAAAAGCCCTTAATGGCTTCATGAGCAGCGAACTTATTTGAAATTAAAAGCTGAACATTTAAATCGAATTCAGAATCAAGAGTTGTGGCCTTTTGTTCACCTTCATCGTATGTATCGACTAAAACTGGTACATTATGGCTTATAGAATGTAGTCACTAACATCACAAGTATTTTATATCTTCTGTCATCTGGTTCTTGTTACTTAATTTCTTCAGATCAAAATAAAAAACTTCTATTAGCTTGTCATTTGACATTAAGTTCACCGTCAATTCTCAATTTTCTCTTGGCATAACGAGCCATGTTTACCTTATGGCATAACTTGCAGAAGTATTCTTATTCGCCTCAGTACCCCAGTAACGACTCATGATAATTTAAGTGAATCTCAATAGCAAAGCATTTTATAGTTTTATAGTTTTTCTTTATTTTGATTCTGTATCACAATACAAAAATAATCGCTTGTCATTTACATTTCAAGTTTCATTCATCATAGATATGCTAATTACAAATCAAAATAGACTGCAACAGGATTTATTCATCTAGTGTTAGTAAAGATATTAATTACATTAACTACGGATAGACATTCGTTATCTAACTTTAAAGAAAAATTTCGGGCTTTCATTCAAAATCCAGTCTGAAGTCCAATCCATCAGAAAAAGATTAGGAATTTTCAATGAATGTCACCTTTGATTCAACAGACACTTACTTCTTCACAAATACTTCAAAATCAGTTGATTACCTCGACCTAATTTCTCTTTTGTGGAAGAGTTGATCTCACCGAACTGTAAAGGCTTACTTTACAGTTTCAGTAACATGGAATTCCGACGACGATCCCAGCAGAAATTTGTAACCTTTATCAGGACCCCGTTGAGAATCGACTAGCACCTGTGACCTGTCCCAGATACCAATTGAGAATCTAGTTAAACCAAGACACGACCTTCCCACCGAATGTCTCGGTTAGACACAACGAAAGAAGTGCTCCTATTACGCAACGACTTCCTGGTATATAGCGCCGGACAGGCCAGCTGCTTCGTCACTTCATCACCGGAAGACAGTCATCCATCATGAAGGTTGCTCTTCTTCTTCTTGCCACCCTAGCTGCTGTCAGGTAAAATGGTCGAAAAGGTGTTCTGATGTTTGGTGCTCTCTGCACAGGTATCGAAGATTGCATTTCATGATCCAATAAAGTATCCTGAATAATCTAATACTGCATATTACTTCTAGTCACTGATACTGATACCATAATCAAAGCTCAATGAGATACTATTCAAGACAGATATTACCCTAGGAAAAAGTCACATTTTGTCGGGCACAATGATATCCCCAGAATACTCGGCTGAGAAACAGAGGTTCAGAAAATATTTTTAGCTTCTTCAAGACTTTAGTCACCAAATTTAGTCTCGTTTGTGGTCATGTCCACAGCCTTGTCGAAAATACATATAATTTTTACCACCAATATTGGTGACTTCATGCCAAGTTTGTCGTTAAGAAGCTAAAAGTTGTTACAATAACTTGCCTGTCTTACAACTGAATCTTCTGGCACTATCTCCAGCGCTCAAAGCGAGCCATGGTGTCGCTGCGCCGCCTTCGTGACCTACGAATACACGGAAATGATGGTATACGAAGCCCCAGAAGTGACCATTGACTCGTGCCAAGATGACGTTAAGCAGTGCAAGAACCGCTGTTCCAAAGAGGTACGTCATTTTCTCGACAATTACAGCAATAGCAACATTATACGAACGAGAGGACAAAAAGTGAATCATTTTATTCCTGACGTTTCCTGAATTTCAGGTGTATCGATTTTTTTTATTCTATTCCCACATATTTATTTATCACCTTTTCCTATAACTTGTCTCTCTCTCTCTGCGGGTTGATTTCCCTCTGGAGACTCTGTTTATTAGGGCATCCAACTGAAGTTTTAAAGAAATAGCGTGAAAGGAAGAAAGAAAGAAACAGGAGAAACTGAAAAGATGTTTCTAAGATTGTTGAACGAGATTTTCTAAAACAGATTTTCTATTTTAGAGATATAGGCCCCAACTCATTTTGTTTTTGGCAGTTCGATTATAAAAATGCCTTTCGGACCTCTTCTTGCCAATAGCTTTGTTTTTCAGTCTCAGCATTTGGCCAGTTATAGTCTCGATCTTCCAGTTCTTTAAATGATTTTCTATTTTCACTAATTCCATTCCCAGTTAGCTGAGCTTACCAATGATGGAGACCTTTGGTCCTTGACTGCAGAAGGTATCACAGTTGGGCAACACATCTGTTCAAATCTCCTGAGGCATTTGATCTACTTCCTCCACAACCACAAGGTGAGTGATGAACGATGCTGTCAGTCTACTCCTTAAGGAATGTCGTGTCTTATTCATCTTTATCTCCTCCGCATATTTGTTATCTAGTCTTTTTTTTTTCTTTTCCTCTTTACATCTGGTGTATGTGTAGGAAAGGTAAGCAAAACCAGTCATAACGATAATTATTCTCATTTTGCCACGCAATCCAGATCTATGGGTACTACGAAGTCTGCGGAGGTGCCTGGCAGTACGCCGGTGTCATGTCTCAACAGATGCTGTGTTGTAACGGAGGCAAACACGAGCACTGCATCTCATAAGACGAGAATTCAAGCCTCTTATTCCACACCGCTGATGGATGACACGCCACGGAAGAGCCTCTCAGCCATTGCAGCTACGGTGCATAGTTTTTGGAAATCTTTGAGCGCGAATTTTCCAGATTTTATGTATAGTGGTGTAGGCTGCGGAAAAGAACTTGGTTAACCTTGCGTTGGTGTGGAATAGTCATTCTCAATGTTACTATTAAAGTGAGCAAAGAATTGATTTTGATTTTAATTTCCTAAATCGTGGCCAAATTCTTCACAGAATGACGTACACTGTTACTGATACTGAATTCTATAAAATTTGCTCTTGGTAACTATTCACGGACAAGAATTGGTCACCTGGGGACTGGGGTTCAGGCTGGCGTCCACTTTACCCATGAATTGGTCACCTGGTATTCAGGCTGGCGTCCACTTTGTTAAGGATATGGCAAAGATGAAAGCCTTCATCGCTGCTTATACATTTTCCTATGCACTTCCTATGTCGAGAGACTGAGGCAAGTTTGTCCACAGAGCTTGAAGAACACTATCAGTGATAGAACTTTCCTTTTCATGCATAAAAATAGAAAACTCTAATTAGTACACACACACATTATATATGTATACATGTATATGTATATATGTGTATATATTTATATATATATATATATATATATATATATATATATATATATATATATATGTCCATGTGTTCAAGGCAACGAACCCTAAAAGTGGATCTAATTGTCTGAGAAGTGCTTTCTTGTAGTTCTTAGGAAGTAAGTACAAGTATCTGTGATCAACAATTGCTATTTCGTAAGTGAATTCCGAGACAAGGTCACGGCATGGACAGTACTAAATAATATTATCATCTGCAGCATTCGTATATCTGTTAAACATTTTACAAGTAAAAGATAAAGAGAGAGTAAGATTGACGAAAAAAAAAATGTATTCTGGAGGAAATAAGTTCGGAATTTGGTGAAAAAGGCGCCATAACCTAGAATGTTTTATTGAGCCAACGGTCCGGCAAAGTATATAACCAGTTTACCAAATTGAAAGACATTTATTTTTAGTAAAATCTTTTAAATGAACCCGTTTTAAGAGTGAATAGATTCTTTAAATCATTCTAGTAAATAATGTTTGTGACTGAATTTATCAGTTGTCTCATTCACATAATGAAAAGTAAATACATAAATATTGAAGTCAAGCAAAAAATTTTCTAGCGTTGCAAATTTTCAGTTCTGATTATCTCTAGCGTATAATAATCACGGCCACCGAAAACAGATCTATCTTTCGATGGTCTCGGTACTACTGCTATCACTTTCATTAGCTGGTTGCTATTCATCTTCGCTATTAACAACTTAGTGTTAATTTAATGATTCAACTGGATTTTTTTTTTTTTGCCGTTATACAAAATTAAGATTAAACAATTTTTGGTTCTTCAACATTTAATCCAAAGTCCTGTATGTTTTGTTTACGTAATTTCATTCCCAGCTTCGATATATTTTCCACATCCTGATTTATTTGGGTATTTGTTGTATGATGTTGATTTCATTTAAATATTGAGCTTTATTTTCGGTATGTCATATTCTATTCACATACAGATCCAGACCGCACGACCTGTGCATTGTAGACCACTGCCATCTATGGTTCAAACAACAAATGACTCATGGGTCCCATCGTAAAGCTACTTGGAATACAATTATACAGCGTCAGTCAATCTGCTCAGTGCTCACACTCGTGTCTGTCCATTCTTTCGTGCTTGAAGTTGTGGAAAGACGCCGTAGTCGGGGTAACCTGCTCGTTCTTCGGTTAATGTTTGTTGTGGCTGTGTGGGTATTGCTGGTAAGGGTTTTTTTGTCTTGGATGATTTTATTTGCGGCTGTATAATTCTGTAACATCTTCATCTAGTTTTATAACTTTTAGTTTCGTATATTTTTAAATTGTTCTTTTTCATACCATCTACATCGTAGCTAGTTTGCGTATGAACTACCAGTCATTTTCAAGATTTTTTTTCCTTTTTTTTCAGAATACTGGAATGTGGTGATCGTCTCATGCTTCCCGTCTTTGGATGAAGTAGACTAATTATCGTTGCCGTGGCTAGTTGGTAACTATTTTTTTCCTCGAAATAAGAAGGTAGGAGTTCTCCCTTTACTTTACTTTTAAACTCTGCAATCTCATCCTCCCCCCTTCAGGGGTGGGGCCACTGAAGTCTGGGAGGATATCCTGTGTCATACGGTAGACTTTGTCTGACGTATGACAAAGGGGGGCTTGCAATACCAAAATAACCAGCTTAACCATATTAACCACACTTAATTTCAGTCGGTAAGTTTATTTAGTTTTACTCAAGGTCGTAACTTGTTTCACTACTTGCAGTAGAGTAAGACTTCAGACTTCGGCTGGTAAAAACTAGCTAGTATTTGGAAATTTCACTATTTGCTAGTCTTTCCATGCACACTTATTTTCGTGATTGCATTCAACTCTCAAAATAATGTTAACGTTTTATTCAGATCTGTTGGGCAATCTTTCATTTTATTTGTAAGCTAATAGATATAACTTTTAGAGAAATTTCGCCCAGTTGTAGATTGATTTTTAAGTTACTATATCGGTACTAGTAATTTTTTTGCTATGAAGTTTTCCTCTTGGCAGGTCTGGTGTGAACAGCAGAAACTAATAATTTTTGAAAGCCTTACCACATGATGGGTAGCTGTACCTAGTACCCTAAAGATGCAACTTCCGTGGCACTTTTGAGAGCAACGTTGCTTGGCAGTGCTGAGAGCTATGAATGTTGAAGATTCGAAGATTTTGTTCCTGGTTTCACTCTTGATTGGAATTAAACGCTAAGCTGTACCGTCCAGTAAGTTATTTTCTTGTGTAACCTAATAGCAATAATGTGATGGAATGTTTAACAGGTGTAATTGTATACTTAATAAAAATGCATACGAATCTTGTAGACCTGTACTTGTACCATACTCTTACCATTTCTATCAAAACCTTTTATCCAATTGGATATAGCTGCTTTTGTTTTTAACCTTCACTTGGTAGTAAATATATTGATTGAATGCAATGCATGAAGCTTTTTTAAGTTTGAATACTTTTAAACTATTTTACCATCTTCAGAGAGGTGGCTCTCTCGAGTTGAAAAATGCATTATTAAAATTGCTGTTGGTATGGCGCTGAATCAACGATGAGCAAGTAATTTTGATTTTGCTGTTACAAAACTTAATTATGGTTATTTGGCGTTCAGTGTACTAGTTGTCAAATTGAAGCTGTTCGCGAGGATAAAGATTTGTGATCTACCGGTCCAAATAAGTTTCAATAAATTGTTCAATGTTATCAAATTCTTTAACGCTTCGAACAAGATTCAAACGAGGTCGGGTTGAGGGTCAGGCTCAACTTCCTTGATGGATACAAAGGTAGTTTGGGAATTAGTAATATTTGCTAATATCAAGTAAGCGTGAAGGCTAACGCTGAATTTTACGTGTGTATGTGTGTTTTTTTTTTTTTTTTTTTACTTGTCCACGGCTACATTTGTGCATAGTCTAAGGCCCCGTTCACACGGCCGAGCTTTGCTCGACGAACTTTGTTCGATGTGACGTCAGAAGCGGAGAAACCGCGGCAAAGTTTGACTTTTCTCGCTGTTTCTCCGCTTCTGACGTCACATCGGACAAAGTTCGTCGACCAAAGCTCGACCGTGTGGACGGGGCCTAAAAGTCCCTACTATACTGGTCGCTGAACGCTATTACATGGTTAATCTAGCATAAAAAGTTACTCATATCTTACGTGTTTGAAACTAGAACCGTCTTTTTTTGTAATTTGAAGTGTCTGGACCGTATTTAATTATAAGGAAGTAAACGGTTATCTCACTTGGTGGGACTAATAATTTTCAGTACATTGAAGGTAGTTGCTCTAAATCGTTAATTATAGAAAACCATGATCGAGAGTAAACTTAATCAGATTCAGGTTGTTTCATTTTATTGCTCTGAGTCGGACAGTCTTGAAGTAGGCTTCGTTCACCTCTTTTAATCAGTGCTCGCCCGAGTTCATAGTTTCATCAGACACACAATGTTCGTGTTTACCTGCAACACAGCACAGCATCTGCTGAGATTGGATGTCAGCGTACTGCCAAGCGCCGCCACATACTTCGTAGTATCCGTAGACCTAGAATGAAATCATAGGACAGATTTTAGAATAAAGGTTCATTGCATAAGAAGTATACGTTACGAAGGGTGCCCACCTATAGGCCCTGGCTCAATGATAGTTTGCTTGAAACAAAGGTAGAAAAGGAAAGCTTGATTTGAACCAGTTAAGTATTACACGATAACGTTGCTCAAATATCACTCATTCGTTTCAGTATTATCGCTAACTGGTTACGGTGAAACCATTAATGGAGAGTTTGGACAAAATCTCTTAACTTAATTTTGTTTTATGGAGCTGCTGACGACGTTCAAGTATTTTGTGTAAAGAGTGTTGCTCTACCTATACTTACCCTGTGATTGTGCAGGTAATAGAAAAGTTGCTTCGCAAGGTAGCTGCAGATGTACTGACCAATGGTAATTCCTTTTTTGGTGATGTGCCAAAGGTCGCCATTGTCACTGGCGGTAGAGAGCTGGAATCGAAAATGAATCTGTAAAATCGATTGACATTTTGCCATCGCTTTTTTAATCGATATGTGCACACACAAAGAAAGTAAGGTTACAACAGCCATGTTAACTAGATCCAATTCTTGCGGATTTCCAAGGAGTATAATGGCAAAATGTGGCTCGTCGGGCCTGATCGGCGGACCTCCCCTCGAAGGCCCCGTCCACTCGGTCGAGCTTTGGTCGACGAACTTTGTCCGATGTGACGTCAGAAGCGTAGAAACAGCGAGAAAAGTCAGAACTTTGCCGCGGTTTCTCCGCTTCTGACGTCACATCGAAAAAAGTTCGTCGAGCAAAGCTTGGCCGTGTGGACGGGGCCAAAGTCACGTAAAGCCGTTGGTCCCGTTGCTGAATAACCACTGGTTCCATGCAACGTAAAAACACCATACAAACAATCGTGCGTCATTTTTCCATACTAAATGGCAGGAAGAATATTAAGATATCTTTAATATCTTGTTAAATTCACCAGCACTTTGTGGGAGTTGTCTATTTTCTCATTCAGTTGTTAGCCTTTTGCGAATTTCGAAACACTGGTTTTGTGGGGGAAGATTGTATTTGTTTTTTACATTTCAGCTTCATCCTGAGTAATATGTTCATTATTAAACCTACACATGTAACATCCAAATGTTCGTAATATAATTCGGATATTTCCTAGATAGACTCCTAAGAGTTTTCGAGGGTCGTTGTCTAGGACTAATATTTCTTGGGAGGAACTAGCTTTATATATACAGTTTTTTGTTTATGTTTTAACGGTAATCACCAACGGGCCCGTACTTAGGTGGATACGGGTACGTACCGGGTCAAAACCCTAGGGGGCCACTATCTTGGAAAGATCCAGGTATATATATGTATGTATTTATATTATACATATATATATATATATATATATATATATATATATACTATATATACATATATATATATATATATATATATATATATATATATATATATGCATACATAAAGGTATTTTGCCACGAAGGATGATAATATTATTTAGTACTGTCCATGCCGTGACCTTGTCTCTGAATTCTTGCTTTTTCATTTTTTTCCTTCTTGGCAAAATACCTTTATTTATATATAGCATCGCGTTTTATATACTTCGTGATCAAGTTATTCATATATGCATACATATATTGAGAAAATAAAACTGTAGTTTCAGTATATCATCACGTAACAAATATGTCATATACTCACCTCCGCAACGCAACCAGCTTTGCATTCTTCCGCTGCAACTGCATCGCACGCTGTAATGGGCACTTCCGCTGCTTCGTAAACCATGATTTCGGTGCGCTCGTAAGTTACGAAAGCTGCGCACCGACACCATTCTTCCGTCTGCGCACTGCACAAGGAAGGAAGAAAGCAATGATACAGGGTTACATTTAAATTCATAAAAATGCATATAGTACATTAACACACCGTTTATATATATATATATATATATATATATATATATATATATATATATATATTATATATCTATATATATATAATATATATACACATATTTTATATATGTATATTTGTGTGTATATCTAATCAAAGGAGCCCATACAAACGCCAAAATATAGAGAGAAAATACTGTATTTCAGAGACTGCTCTCTCTCTTCAGGTAGATGTATGAGGAAAGTTACAGAAAAGGTGGTATTTATGACAAGAGATCCATACACAGATAAGCCATTATAGGTCACTCCCGCTGATAATCCTCTTAAGTGTTGTATATATACATATATATATATATATATATATATATATATATATATATATATATATACATACACACACACACACACATATATATATATATATATATATATATATATATATATATATATATATATATATATATATATTGTGACGAAGTGCCAAGTATCTGGTTACTACACTTACCATTCATTTATTGTTACCTCACAAAAGCCAGACACCTGAATCCTCATCACAAGTATTAAACGACTGAATACTCTAAAGGCAATTGTAATCCCTTAACAACTTACCAGTATTGCAGAAAATCAGACTAAGTTCATCAAAACAGGTGTGAGGTAATCTTGTAAGTAATTAAATTAATCAAAGGGCATCACTCCATCAACAACTTTAAAAGTCTAAGTATTTCCCTGATTTCAGAAGTCTAAGTACTTCCCTGGTTCTAAGTCACTTCAAGTAAATTGAAGGAAAACAGATCAGTTACCACTCTATGTTTCTACCTAACATCAATATAATTATATACTGGTATAAAATAAAGAAAACACTTATAAAAATTTTAAATAAAAAATTTATTATCAAACTCAAAATTTTTAAGTGAAATTCACAATATCAGGAAAATTACTGTTACTTGAAAACAAAGTAAAGTTTAATTAATTCTTGAATCAAATTAAGTAAAATTAAATAAAAATTAATTTATCACAAAATTCAAGAAAATTAATTCAATCAAAATTTAAAAGTGTTAGGCAATAATTGAAAATTTGAAATTAATTCACAAGTGCTAAACAATAATAAAACTTGAAAAGAATTCTAAGTAAATGCAAATTAATTCACAAGTGTTAAATTTAATTAAATGTGCAATGATTAAGCAATGAAAATAACTAAGTCAATCAAATTGTGAATGCAAATGAAAATACAGAAAAATGCGGACAGTATCAAAATAAAAAGGCACACTTCAACAAGAAAATGAACAAATGCACAAAAATGAAACAAACACAAAACACAAAAATTTGCAATGTGTAAAAGTGTAAATCTTTTCACTCAAAACATTGTAACCATCAGCTTTTACTAAACCACTGTTCCGTTCAGTTATTAGTTGTTATTAAACCTCTGTTCCTGTCAGTTATTCTTTGCGACTAATAAAAATATAACACTTTACCATTTTGGTATACCAATTTCTTTCTTTCTTGCTGCAGCTCGTTTTACACTTTCACAAAAACCAGGCGCCTTTACGAAACAATGTTTGTTCAGATTCCACAAAAAACACTATTTAACACTAAATAAACTCTAAGAAATATCAAATATGAAATTCTCAAGTTACGAGTGACCATTCAATACGAAATCGTTACGTTACTTTAAGATCAAAAGTGCTATGCGATGGAGAGAAATGTGAACAGTTTGAGAATCTACGCCTGAATGAAATTCTTCTCCCTTAAGGGGGCCGGCCGGAACCCCTATATATGGTGGTATAGGGCGAAAAATGCAAAGTCATGAAAAAATTCATGGAGCTTCATATGGCAATTGAGAATACGTATACGAAATATTTCGTCAAAATTCCTCTTACTTTCGTAGTTAACTCAATAAGCCTAAAACATTCATCCGTACAAGAAAATGCAATATTTCTTCTGTTATCGTAACTTTTAATAATTATTGGCAAAGAAATTGTGAGAAATGGCATCTGTAGAGATTCCGTGGCTCGCAGAAGCAAGTTACTGCAAGTATCTGGTTCAATCATGAATCAGTTGGACCATAGACTTCAAGTAGATTACACGTTCGAGTTTCACCTCGTGACATTCGCTTGCATTTACGTATGTTTATGTATGTTTCGGCAAGAAGTTCATCATGCAAATGAGGGAAAGACAAGGAAAACATCTCGCTAACATACAGACGAAGAAAAATCGCTCAAGTATTATTACAGAATATCGTAATATACCGTAGTTAGTGAAGAGAGAGGGGAGGGTCGCCTAGTAACGCCCCCTTCTTGCCTGACAGCACACGTCACACTGTGCCCAAGGCTACGATCTTTGAGCAAAGAGATCTTCATTTATGATAAATAACATAGTTTTGGTTTTTTAATACCCAAAATGGAATATTAAATTCATAATAATCATGATTTATTAAATTGTCTTTGTAAAAAGAGTACACCTTCGAGTTTCACCTCTGACATTCTCTTGCATTTACGTTTGTTTATCTTTGTTTCGGCAAGAATGTCATCATGCCAAAGAGGAAAATACAAGGAAAACATCTCGCGCTAACATACAGAAGAAAATTCGCTGTAATAAGCCGAGTTAGTGAAGGGGAGAGAGGGGGTTATGTAGGAAGGAGTGCCCCATCTTGCCTCAAGCAGTGCCCCAGGCTACGATATATGAGCCAAGGGATCATCATTTATGATTAAATTATGATAAATAAAATAGTTTTGGTTTATCAATACTCAAAAAAGAAATATACATTCATAATAATCATTATTTATTAACTTTGTCTTTATAGAAATACGAAGGAAAACTTTGAACGCCCGTATCTCAAAACTATACTTAATGACCTTCAAAATCTATCTCCTCACTTAGTTTTAAAGCTATAACATTGGAATTTGGTATATAACTCAGAAAGACATTATAGAACAATCAAATAGAGCCCTTTTTTCCAATTTTTGTTTCGTCTTTTTTTTATAAATTTTTTTCTCGTGATTTATAGGGTTTATTTTTTTACAATATTGAAAAATTCATATCTAGCAAAAAAATGACTTTTAGAAAAAAAACTCCATTTGATTGGAGGTCTACATCAGGTCTATATATGATAGTAATCCCATGTCTTAATATTAAATATCAAGGGAGGAGATAGAATTTGAAAAATGGTTATTTTCGGGATAAATTGCCCTGGCGTCACAAAACCAAAGGTCAGAGGCGAAAATCATATGCGGTTTGGAGATGTCCCAAGTCACCTTATTAAGTGGTATGAATGTCAAAATCCTGTTGTTAAAAAACGGCATTAGCCGGCCGGCCCCCTTAAGGAAGCTGGACTGGGGATGACACAAAAACAATTTGGGCAAAAGGCTTCCAGAAGCTTCGAAATCTTACGCAACTTTACATACAAAATGTGTAATCTGCACGTGGCTTTGACAAAGACATACTCGTATGAGACCAGTATACAATAATGTTCGTACCTGATCGAGACAAAGGTCGAGCGATAATCAAGATTGACATGTTTTGATAACGCAAAGACTCGATTCGATCGGCCGAAGCAGAAGTCCCTTATCTTACTTGATGACAGAATCCCAAAACACATTGAAGATTCGAGCTCGCTTATCAAACGTGTTGACAGATTAGGAAAAACAACTCTAGCTTTGAACGGACAAAGACATTCTCTCTCTTTCTACATTCTACATTATATATATATTCTTTTACATTACGTTATGCAAAATCTGAACACACATTTAAAACATCCTATCTCTAAGCTATCTAGGAATCTGAAAAAATGTTGCCAAAATTCTACATAACATTTTATACAATCGAAGAGGGGAAATATGATTTTGAAAGTAGCAATATATAATAATATACATATACATATATACATACATATATATATATATATATATATATATATATATATATATATATATATATATATATATATACACACACACACACACACACATATATATATATATATATATATATATATATATATATATATATATATATATATATATATATATATATATATATATGCATGTGTGGATATTTGTCCCTGTGCGACATATTTCAGGGTTTCTGCAATTTACCTTTGCCAGAAAAGCATGCTCAGTCTTACCTCGCAATTGCAACGGATGAGAGCATTAGCAATAAGAGCTGCATTGGGATTTCTTTTCGGATTCAACGGAAGCTCAGAATGCCGCGTCTCTTTAGCGTTTGCTGTATACCGAACAGTAGCTCGTCCAAGAATGGACCTTTCTGATAGTAGACAAGTTATGGGAACCAAAAAAAAACAAAAAAACAAAAGTGTACTCTCTTGTTGCCAACTTCGAATAATTTGTGAATTTTTACGCATATGTTCTAAATGATAATTTTTTCACGCTTCGTTTTACTATTGAAAAGAATGCTGGGAAAATTTTAGCTACCAGGTTTAATTTGATGAGCCAGAATCCACATGATAAATGGTGACCAAACCGGCGAAAAATGAATAAATTTTACAGTGCTAATCTATTTTCTCGACGCCGTAAACGTCACACTTTTTCTGGAGCAACATATCTTTCTTAGTACATTGTAATTCCTTGACTTTTAAAACCTGTTGTCATTGAACATATTGTTCATCGGTCCCACCGGCGTTAAAACAATCTTTATTGTTTCCTTTGCTGTCCTTATTTGTCCTCGGACCTGGGAGAGATAAAATCTCTCTCTCTCTCTCTCTCTCTCTCTCTCTTCTCTCCTCTCTCTTTGTCTGTATATCGTGAGAACCCACACACCCGTCTATATGGGACCCTTCAACTTATACCGCCAAAGGGAGACTCCACATTACATAAGATTAGAACCGAGTGAATCACTTATGCAAACCCAACTGCGCAATTATCAGTGAAACGTGACAGTTTTCCACACCTTCATTCCCTCGTGGTCATTCTTCCTAAGTTTTAGAAATGAAAATCCCTGAGAAATAATCCTGTAAATGAACATTCTCGAGGTGCTATTTATCACAGAATCGTAACATGGCAGAACATTTATTAATAGTGGTTTTGATTTTGATGCTACTGTTGTTACTGAAACGTTCATGTGTAATAACAATCAGAGAGCCCAAAAGATATATGACAATTAATTTAAGTAAAAAGGACGAAATTGTTTCTAGTTGTCTATGTTGCTGATTGTGCGTAAGAAAATCAATAATAACAGGACTAAAATTCTGATAAATGATACATTGATACTGTCTCCATACATTTCTATCACATTTCTTCTTACCTTGCAAAGTTAACTTTGTTCCTCATTAAGTCTAGGAGTTAGTACTTCGTATCAACCAGATTTGCACTTTTCAGTAGAGTAGAACTGTCTTATTTTAATTATTTTTTTTTTCATTTTAACTGTGGGGATAGTCCTTACCTATTTAAAAAAGGATATGAGTTATCAATGTCTGTGTGATTTATCCATATAAACTGTTCTCTAGTACTGAGAGAGAGAGAGAGCTTCATGTTTGTTCCTTGAGTAATTATCATTTGCAACATGATGAGAAATACAGGCAGCTTTTGAACACTAATCAATTTTTCATTTTGTAGGACCATGAGGCTTTGCCATCTGACACACCGCACCAGCTTTCACTAACAATGCGTTTTCATCTTAGATTAGACTTTAATCCAAGCTGGTATAAATGGCGAAATCATAATGGATTAATCAAGTTAATAAGCAAGTAAGACTTTGTTATCATTTGTCTAGTTTCTTATTTCATAGCTGAAGCAGTAGGTTTTGTGTTATCTTTATTCTGATGGTATGATTTGGTTTTTCTTGATGTAGTTACCATTTATGAATATGTAAAGATACTGGAGTGGAAGCCATCGTAATTTTTCTGTCAAAATATGATACATTATATATGGGCATTTGTTCGAGAGCCAGCTAAGTTTTCAGTAGCAATACCAGTTGGAATTCAAAAGGCACTAAAAAGTATTATTTATACAATAGAAGTTAAAAAAGCAGTATTATTTAATTACTTTCCTCTAATTTAGATTTAAAATATGCACACGCCCAGGGCGTCTTGGGCAATCTCTGTAAATCTATTGCCGCTTATATCATACTCTGAAATTTAGTTGCAAGTTTCAGTAACGCCTTTTTGTTTATATAAGACGTTGCGGTTTTTGGGCTGGTATGATGGTCGGGGGAACAGAAAGCTCTGGATGTACGGTATACATAAGGTCCACTTGGTTATATAAATGGCGTTTCTGTATTGCCTAACTGGTTGACACAGCCAAAAGTCCCCTCCCAGCCTGTTGCCCTCATTACTTTTGATAGAAAATGTTTTACCTTTTGAAATACGTCCAACTTCAAAATGTTTAAGGTTCAAGCCCTAGAATGCAATGAAAATGAGCCCATTTTAGATCTTATAAGAATTAAAAAGTGGAATTCCTTTTATCACCTACGATCCATACGGAAATAGTTAAACAACACACTTTGCATCCTGTTAACAATGAC
This sequence comes from Macrobrachium nipponense, assembly GCF_015104395.2. Taxonomy (NCBI): domain Eukaryota; kingdom Metazoa; phylum Arthropoda; class Malacostraca; order Decapoda; family Palaemonidae; genus Macrobrachium; species Macrobrachium nipponense. The sequence goes on from NC_061096.1 coordinate 28,836,458, forward strand.
TCCTCTGCTGATGATAAATTTATAACGCAGGTTTCCACCTGTACTTTCAAAAGCCAAAATGAATTGTTGAATTTAGGGAATAAAGTAAAGGCAGATAAAATAATCAGGATGTGACGTACAAATATCATGGTTCTCAATTTAAAAGTACATAAGACAGGCGAAACAGGAGAAGACAAACAAATATCATGGTTCCTTTTTTATTGTTTTCAGTGCCTGACAGTTACAGGGATCACCATTGAGTGGTCTGTGTATGACCCTGACCTAGCAAGGTCATCCTGGGTTGTAAGGCACAGTCACTGGCCTTCCACTTTATGTCCGTGAGTCTTTTTGATCTAAAGGATGAGGAATCTGAGTAACTGTGCTCAGGGAAATTTCAAAAGATTCTGTCTCTTGTCACAACGAAAAGTGGCAGTCTTCCAGTCACAGAGAATTAAAATGGAGGTCTTACAGTCTCAAATAAAATGGAATTCGCGAATGTGTTCTTTAGTAGAACGCGCCGCGATTTTGTCCAGTTGTCTGAACTTAAATGGGACCAGGAAATACTGTAATTTCTTTTGTAATCTGTTCTGTATCTGTTCCTCAGTTTTGGCACAGAAACAAATAGTTTTGGCACGGGTAGAGAGACATTTCGCTGTCATTCTGCATAGGAAACTTTCATTGCTGGCTTACTATCCAAATGACAGTGATTTCTTCAACTATCGCATCCGGTTTTAGGTGTCATTTGGCACTTTATTCTTCACCCTTTATCTGACAGAGATAAAGTCAGTTACTAGATCGAATAAACAGAGCCTCTTGTATTCGATAATACTGTATTTGATTATCAGGTGGACCAAACAACGTGCTAGAAATGTCATGGTCTCTTGTGGATGTGGAGGAGAAACGAAAGGAAAAAAGTCTTGGAAACAGGTGTCAGTGTGCAAGTCGGAGTTGGTGTTTTCCTTTTGACAGCCAATGCCTATTCTAGAACAGCACTTCTGGGGAGTGAAGGTAGGCGCACTCAGACGGTCCAAGCGAGGTGATGAGAGAGCTCGTAAATGATAGCCTGTATTTATTAGATCCATTTCGAAACCAGTGTGTGGGGGTTGTTTTCCGTTGGATACCAGCAAGCTTCGAATGCTGAAGTCTTGAGGAGATCGGTTGCTTTTCCTTCGAGGTCGAAAAGCAAGCACCGGAGTCATCGTGTGGTACAAAGCGGTCATCTTCCAGATTCCAGGATGAGTTTGGACGCAGCGGTCGTGATGAGGAGAGACCAACTTCTTCTATCTCACTTTTCAGTGTTGTTTTTGGGCTGCATGCCTCCTAGTGCTAGGTCTAGCGAAACGAAACCGAGAGAGCGAGAGATTGGTATCTTTGACAAGCAAATCGACGTGAAAGCATTTAGCGAGTATATGCAGGTCGGCACCACAACGTTCTGATATATGAAATTGCTCTGATATATTAAGCTTCAATGTGACAGGGATCATGGCGGGCTTAAATAGATAAACAAGTCGTCCACACACACACACACACACACACACACTGAGGTTCGTAACATGTGTTCATCTGTATACGAAATGTGGAGACAAAATGTCGCTAGCAAATTTCGTCTCTGAATAAAAGATATCTGATTCCAAGAACCATTTTGTCTTTAATAAGATATCCATTAAAGCAGATTACAAGCAACAGGAGATTCAGCACCAAGTTTTCACCTATAACGCATCAGAACAACCTCGTATCTATTCTGAGTGTGTTACGCAATGCAGAATTGACTGAACACCTAGCTTAGAGAGTGCGCGATGCTTGTCGCCTTCGGAACAGCGAATGGAGAGCTGACTGACATTTGTATTTTCGTAGCTATAATACGCGTATAGATTCTAAGTTGAAAAACTTTTGCGTCGCGAGCATATTACCTTCCACACTACGAGCAATGCTCACCAGACTCCTCTCCGTGGCTGAGTTATTTTGTGCTTATCTTCTTGTTATGCGAGTGATGTCTAAGAATTTGCTGCTTGCTGTGAACAAATCGTTGTCCGTGTTTAGCAAAAGGCGGGAAACGAAACGTAGATTAGTTAGTTACGAGGGGGGAGAAATCTGATCAATACTGAATCGTAAGGTGTACATATCTTACACGATCAGCTGTTCGAGTCGAAGGTAACGTCAGATCCGTCAGTAATTCCTGTATATGTCAAGGATTCTGTGGAAGGGGAGCCGTGCCTCCGTTTTTATTTTATTTTTACTTTTCGTTCTGTTATATTTTTATGTGATGTTGCCAACAATGTGGGTGATGTGAACTCGGGGTTTGGTTCTCCTCTCTTTCTGGACTGGAGGTCGAGGGACGTCAGCCAGCCTAATACTCCTGACCCTCCTCCTCTTCCCCTTCTCCTTCGGCGGAGTCGAGGCCGACCTCCTCGTAGTCCTTCTCCAGAGCAGCCAGATCCTCGCGGGCTTCGGAGAACTCGCCTTCTTCCATGCCTTCGCCGACGTACCTGCGGGTAGAGAACGGAAAAGTGAGTCATTCTTAATGAACAAGGAACAGCTACCAAAGGAGCTTAGTCTAGACATGTGGCAAGCTCCTCCAAGTTGGGGAGGCAACCTCAGGTTTGTGTCTAGTAATGGAAAGACGATGATAGACAAAAAAGGAATTTGAACATCATCTCTCAAGAGGTTGCCTTATCAGATTTTCATTCCTACAGTTAACAAAATATGAGCAGTTTGGGAAAAAACCATTAACAATAATAAATGTAAGTTGAATACTTGATAATCGTTAAAAGCTGACTATGAAGGTTCGTATTATCTTAATTTTATACCAAAGCTTCACTCAAGTAGGTCATTACTGTACGTATATTAGTCAATAGTACATCCCTTTCATTTATTAATGTAATTTTTTGTTGGTAATCTTTGGAAGACGACACATCACTATGGTTCATGAATTCATCCAGAACAGTAATTCTGTGAAATTATGTATGTATATAGTATATGTGTGCGTTTGTGTATATATGTGTGTGTATGTGTGTAAGTGTTTTTGTGTTTGTGGGTATCTCCCAGCAAAGCTTTGCATCAACACACAGCTGATCTTATGTTATACGATATGGCGCCTTTATGACTACGATTACTGAACGGAGTTCCTTACCAGTGGACGAAGGCCCTCTTGGCGTACATGAGATCGAACTTGTGGTCAAGACGTGCCCAGGCCTCGGCGATGGCAGTGGTGTTGGACAGCATACAGACTGCTCGAGCCACCTTGGCCAAGTCACCGCCGGGTACGACAGTGGGAGGCTGGTAGTTGATGCCAACCTGCGGGAGACAATTATTTCTCTCTCACTTATTGGAGACATTTTCGGTTTCTCTGCACCATGAATGAACGTCTCCCTCCTTGGCTGAACTCAAGAGGGTCCGGGTCTACTGATTACCATAAAGGTCGTCAACAGAAAAAGGAAAGAGGGTGAAAGTATCTTATAAAACGAAAAACCTTCATCTGCTGGGTAGTTATAGCTGCGAGGAATTGGATATCTTGATATATAAGGTCTAACTTAATATTACGATTAGGCTGAGATATAAAAGGGTATTGTATTACTTTGTACTCATTAACACTTAGAGACTCTCATAGGCTTGACTTGAGTCAAGTTACTAGTAGCAATGGAAGTCAACTTAGTGTTGTTCAGACGAAAGCCAACTATCTTTATTTACCTTCTGTTAATATAATAAATAATGACAGTTGTTACATAAAAAGATTTCCTTTAAGCTAGAAGTAGTAGTAGTAGCAATAAAAATTTGTCCAGACAATTGAAAGAGGTCGGTGGTGTGAAGTCGCAGGACAAACTAGGATCCAGGAGCAAAGGAAAGGTTCAAGGCATAAAGAGGAAGGACACATTATGGATGCTTAAGACCACATGGAAATATACATTCTCAAGCGGGGATTTTGCTCACTGAGGATAAAAATGTTATGAGGTAGATGTCACGTAGCTTACTGGAGAAGAAGCGCATATATTCGTGAAGGGTGGGTGCCTGGACGGGGACAATGATTTGCAACAGGACAAGTAAAAGCAAATGTCTCAGGTATGATTCGTCTAGAAGCCGTTCATTCATTCCACTTGGAACCGTCAGTACCATCGTAGCAGACACGGTCACGTCGTCACTGGTGATAATTTAGATGTTTTGAATTTTCGACCTAAATTTGAAATCTTGACCTTAGAAGAGTAGTCAAGAACAGGATGTTGATATTCTGAAGTGAAACCCTCTTCCCACAAGAAATGAATTGATTGTCTACGTATTTTTCTCCCGATTCTTTTCCCTTTATGCCTGATTTGTTACCGATCACTCACACGTCACCCAGACGTCGTGACACAATGCTGCTGCGCTAATCAAAGCAACGAATGGTACCTTGAAACCTGTTGGGCACCAGTCGACGAACTGGATGGTCCTCTTGGTCTTGATGGCTGCAATGGCGGCGTTGACATCCTTGGGAACGACATCGCCTCGGTACAGGAGACAACAGGCCATGTATTTTCCGTGACGTGGGTCGCATTTCACCATCTGCAAAGAAAAGACGATAAGGGTGATGGAAATCACTTTTTCCATGGAATTTTGCCTATGTTCTGCTAAAGGATATCAGGATCACGTCTGGAGAAGTTGCGTTCTTTGAACATTACGCAAGAGTCTTCTGATGCTCACTAAACGTCAGAATTTGCATCATATGTTGACAAGACATACTTACAAGTATTAATGTTTTAGAATTTGCATCATATGTTGATAAGACATACTTACAAGTATTAATGTTTTAGATTTGAAAGTTTTCATGGGGGCTTTTCGTGTTGAATGATTAAATAATCTATTTGTGCACAAAGTTTTGTGATTAGGTATCTTGTAGACATTTAAGAATTCACATTACAAGCTTATTGGTTAAAGTATATGCAATCATTTGTTCTGACAACCACACCGCCTACTCTAACGTCTGTTCTTTCACTTTCTTTTCAAGTTTCGTACATTCTGAAGTCTCATTCTTGAGAGTTACCTGGTTAGCAGGTTCGAAGCAGGCGTTAGTAATCTCGGCAACGGAGAGCTGTTCGTGGTAAGCCTTTTCGGCCGAGATGACTGGAGCATAGGTAACCAGAGGGAAATGGATTCGTGGGTAGGGCACCAGGTTGGTCTGGAACTCAGTCAAGTCGACGTTGAGGGCACCATCGAACCTGTACCAATGAGGAGTTAGGTCAGGCGTCTTGCAAATAAAGGTCCGAAGTGCGACATTTGATTAGCTGGAAATCTTTCATCTAATGAAATACCAGAATATTTTTCTGTTTATTTCTGAGATATATTTGGCTCGTCATGAAAATTAGGTCTCCTATGAATATGTAAAAATAGTTTTTTCCATTTCATCCTTAAGAAATGTAAAGCCTTCTTAAAGATTTCTTCGAGCAATAATGAAATGAAACCCACCTTTCCTACAGACTTTCATTAATTATTATATGACTGTATATAGTACGAATATCGGATACAGGGACTCAGAAGCATATAACTGAAAATCAACTTTGCCTTCATGTGACTGATTTGCATCCGAACCCGAAATAACTTTGTATTTTAGACAAATGACTCGTGTTTAAAGGAAAGCACATCATCTACCGACCTGAGTGATGCTGTGATGGAAGACACAATCTGGCCAATGAGCCTGTTGAGGTTGGTGTAGGTTGGTCGTTCGATGTCCAAGTTCCTCCTGCAGATGTCGTAGATGGCTTCGTTGTCGACCATGAAGGCGCAGTCGGAGTGTTCCAGTGTCGTGTGGGTGGTCAGGATGGAGTTGTAGGGCTCTACTACAGCTGTAGCTACCTGCAGAGTGTAATCAAGCGCTACAGTAAACTTGGTGTCATCTTCATTTCATGAATGAGTCTACTCAGACGCTTTCCAGAGATTGAAATCCGGATGCAAGAGTAAAGTTGATTACGTTTCACGGCAAACATGAGGGTTTAAGCGTCTGTCATTAAAATTCTAAGAAGTTCGTAGCTAATAGGAATATTTCTGTTGTCTTTTGTGTAAGAATTCTATAGTCCAACTCAAAATGGCCATAAAAAATATTTTGTTCAGTCTTGCCTGTGGTGCTGGGTAGATGGCGAACTCGAGTTTGCTCTTCTTTCCGTAGTCTACAGAGAGGCGCTCCATGAGAAGGGAAGTGAAACCGGATCCAGTACCGCCGCCGAAGGAGTGGAAGATCAAGAAGCCCTGAAGACCTGTTGCAATGAGAAAGAATAAGATGCTGAAAAAGTATCCAGTGTGATCAGTATGATGATATTGGACAGAATAACCAAGATACTCTTAGAGATGTTCCCGTTCCCTCATCAGCGCGTTTGCGGAAGGGTTTGCCCAACACCTCCATCTTTATTTTCTTATAATTCATTTCAGTTGTTTGAAATCTCTCTCCCTTTAAACCGTATTTGATTTGTATTTGATTTATAACATGCCCCGTAACTAAAACCACCTATTTATCAAACTTTCCCCAATATCTCCTACTGATATTCAACCCTCACCGAGGGAATGGTTTTTTTGTCGTGCATGCCAATATCTTGATCTTTTTTAATGTCTCTTCAACATGAACAGCAATTAATACAAATCCATGTCTCAGATGGCATGAAGTCTGTCACTGCATTTTGATACCTTACTCTTCCAAGTTATGCTGAATATCGATACTAACTCCTGCTACCAGAAAACGAACTAATTTCTAAAACCGGAATGAAAGGGGAAATTATCCTAAACACCGGAGGTGCTATAACTTCATATCTCATCCTTCAAATTACCCTGCGGATTCATTTTACCTGTGCACTGGTCAGCCAGCTTTCGTACTCTTTCGAGGACCACATCGACGATTTCCTTTCCGATTGTGTAATGTCCACGGGCGTAGTTGTTTGCTGCGTCCTCCTTGCCTGTGATCAGCTGTTCAGGGTGGAATAGGGCGCGGTAGGTGCCGGTTCGAACCTCGTCTGCAAGAGAAGTGCGTTGGTAAATATACGATGTATTTAATTCAATTGTCAGTATGTGTAAAATGAAAGCTTATGGAAGGAAGTGAGGAGGTGAAATAAAAAACAGTGGTATTTTCGTTGGTAACTAAAGTAATGTTGCATTATCCATCTGAATGGGGTAAGAACATTATACGAAAGTTTGTGACAATTTGTCGTTTGCTGGACCATGAAAGCTATGATAAAATTGTCTATAAACCCTCCCAAAAAGTTTGTGGGCACTGATGATTGAGGATATGCTTATTTGAATATAAAACTGGCTAACAATGTCAAATACAGGAGATATCAAATAAGTCTTTCGTTTGAATATTCTTTTATTTCGTGTCCAATCTATGAACAGAAGAAGACAAGAACTCAAGCAAAATTCAGAGAAAACAGGTGATATGAATCAAATAGACAAACGACACTACTGAACAGAACCTACCTATGACAGAGGGCTCGAGATCTACGAAAACAGCTCGGGGAACGTGCTTGCCGGATCCTGTCTCGCTGAAGAAAGTGTTGAAGGAGTCGTCTCCTCCTCCCACGGTCTTGTCGGAGGGCATCTGCCCGTCGGGCTGGATGCCATGCTCCAGGCAGTAGAGTTCCCAGCAGGCGTTGCCCATCTGGACACCGGCCTGGCCGACGTGGACTGAAATGCATTCACGCTGTGGGAGGAAAGAAAGAGGAAGATGTTAGTCTATTTTAATACCTTCCACGAAAGAGAAAGTAGAGAAGAAAGGAAGAGTGAAAGGCCTTTATATCGTGGAAGCGAGAGACGGTGTGCAAGATAGTGGATGATGGCACAGTGTCTGTAATGATGTTTGACGTACTGCTAATGAGTTTCTGTCAAGGTGTATGAGGTT